>NC_140182.1:14550822-14817537 GCF_963971535.1 Notolepis coatsorum
AATTCCCACACTTTCTGCCAGCACGGTTTGATGGGTCAGGTGCTTGGAAAGACTTTCTTTACCAGGTCGAGAGCTGTGCACAGGCTGTACTGTACACACTAGTCGGAGGAGACCGTGACTGTGCAACTCAGGTTCAGCTTGACCGGAGCAGCTCATGGTGCTATCATTCACAAGACTTCACAAGACCTGTGAGCTGCCTACGGGCCGCGCTCGGAGCACACGGCATACATCGGCATTGAACTGAGACAAATACCTAAAACCAGGTGAAACATTGCCTGACACTGAGAGACAACCTTTGTGAGAAGGTCGCCATTGTGTATGTTGATGGTACAGAGCCAGTGTTGTAGTACTCGAGTCCTGGACTGAGTCAGAGTCCTGGACTGATTTTGATTGATTGATTGATTGATTGATTGAGAACTTTATTAACAGATTGCAGAATGGGTACAGTACAGTACAGCTCAATACATACAATTGTTAAGGGGATGCAGACCAGAGAAAGACTTTCGTCTTGTTTACATCAGGGTCCCCCATTTTCAGGACTCATGACTCGACTTGGACTTGAGCACGGATGACTCGGACTTGGACTCGAGCATTGACTGCATTCAGAATTTTCGGAGTTGAATATTTATTTTTGTAATAGGCCCTAATCATTTGGCATAAGATATTGATGGCTAGTGCATTTGTTTGGCTATTGTGTCACAAAGTAAATAAACCCCCTTTGAAATGGTGACCGCTGTGTCTTTTATGTTTAATGTAGACCCTTTTTTTTTTTTTTTTTATGTCAGCTCTTTGACTGCCAGAGTGGAGTGGACTTGGACTCGGACTAGCGTAATGGGGACTCGACTCGGACTCGACTCTGGCTCTTCTTTGGTCACTCTGACTTGGACTCGGACTCCAACACTGGGGACTCGACTCAGACTTGAGATTTAGTGACTCGACTACAACACTGTGGAGCTGGAGCAGGACTTTTGGAGCAGCAGCCACGCACCCTGGCGAGAGCCTATGATGTGACAAAATTCACCATGTAATTATATAATGTTGAGCTATATTTGATTAGGGGTAAGCTACTCCTATAACACACTTACTGTAATAGTAATTGGGTGAGGGAGAACTTGGAGATGGGGGATGTGTGAACTAGAGGGGAAAAGTGAGGTTTATGGCGGGAAGGTCCATAAAAGAGTGGTATTTTGGAGATAAGAGCTGTGGTCATAGACTAGAGAGGTACAGAGATACCAGCTGTGGTCATAGACTAGAGAAGTACAGAGAGAACAGCTGTGGTCAGAGACTAGAGAGAGAAAACAGCTGTGGTCAGAGACTAGAGAGGTACAGAGATAACAGCAGTGGTCAGAGACTAGAGAGGTACAGAGAGAACAGCTGTGGTCAGAGACTAGAGAGGTACAGAGAGAACAGCTGTGGTCAGAGACTAGAGAGAGAGAACAGCTGTGGTCAGAGACTAGAGAGGTACAGAGATAACAGCTGTGGTCAGAGACTAGAGAGGTACAGAGATAACAGCTGTGGTCAGAGACTAGAGAGGTACAGAGATAACAGCTGTGGTCAGAGACTAGAGAGGTACAGAGATAACAGCTGTGGTCAGAGACTATAGAGAGGTACAGAGAGAACAGCTGTGGTCAGAGACTAGAGATAACAGCTGTGGTCAGAGACTAGAGATAACAGCTGTGGTCAGAGACTAGAGATAACAGCTGTGGTCAGAGACTAGAGAGGTACAGAGATAACAACTGTGGTCAGAGACTAGAGAGGTACAGAGATAACAGCTGTGGTCAGAGACTAGAGAGGTACAGAGATAACAGCTGTGGTCAGAGACTAGAGAGGTACAGAGAGAACAGCTGTGGTCAGAGACTAGAGAGGTACAGAGAGAACAGCTGTGGTCAGAGACTAGAGAGGTACAGAGAAAACAGCTGTGGTCAGAGACTAGAGAGGTACAGAGATACCAGCTGTGGTCAGATACTAGAGAGGTACAGAGATAACAGCTGCTCTCAAAGACTCAAGAGGTACAGAGAAGCACTATTTACACTATGAAAAAGGAATTTCAATCAAGTCATCATATTTACCACTACTTGTTAATAATCAGTTGGCGTTGTGATATAACGCCATAGCATTATTACTGTAATGTAAATTATTGTCATAAAATATGAAATTATTCAAATAGATATATGAATCTGAGACAAGTAGGTTGTGTAATCTCTTTTATAACGCATCAGCCTACGACACAGGCCACAGGTGCGACCAGAAGATCTGCCAGAGCAGTCATAGAGCTGATGTGGTGAGGTGCGCCGAGTCCTACAGAGCGGAGAGCAAAAGCAGCTATGGTACGTGAAAATGCTAACACGCTGTGGTGTGAGGAACCAAGGAGGGTATAGTTGTAAAGCCCACTGACCCACCAGAGAGCCATAATCCCATCAGTGGTGAATGAATAATAAAAAAATAAAAATAAAAGCTGCCCTACCCCTTGTCGTCCCAAACAGCATACAGTGAGTATCGGGACGACCCCATGCATCTCACTCAGGCACAGTGGCCGGCGGCGATATAAAAGCAAAAAAAAAAAGAACAAAAGATGTGTGTTCAAATACTAATACATGGATCGGAGATCGGTGCTTTGCTATAGACTCTGGTGTGTGCGGAGGAATGTGCATCACTTCAACTCCATCCCCGCTAAGGTCAGACCGCCCATATACAGCTATCAATTACACACATACTGCAGCCAGGCATCGGCCCAGGAGGCCTGGCATTTTAGGAGAAGTAGTTATGCTGTACCAGTGCATGTCAGGAGCTGAGTCACAATGTGAACTTTATCACGCCTGGCATGGCTGAGAGCACTAAGGTTATCCTGGAGCACCCCCGGTGTTAATTTCGTCAGCTATTTTTTGTGTCATGTGTCAAATGCTCTTTTTCGTTTTCATCCTATTTAGTCACCTTCGTTTCTTTTTTGTTTTGTCAGTTTTAGTCAACTACGGGTCTGAGCATTTTAGTCTTTGTTTAGTCTCGATTGACTCTTTTTTGTTTAGTCTCGCCACTACTCAGTGACAGCCTCATAAATTAGCGTGAGCTTTTTCTAAACAAAAACAAGCTCATGTTAGTGCTAGCTGGTTAGACTTGTGTAAGCTATTTAATGTGTTCTATGTTATTAATTGATGCTGATGTTATTAAGTGGAGTTGCAGGGTGCGCGCGCCTGTGACAGGTCCGTTGTTGTGTTGTGGAGTGGAAAGAGGAATAGAACCGTTATGTTGATGATCACCAGATATCAATTCTCCCGTGATTTTATTTTACTATAGTTTGAAAGTATAGGCGGACTATTCCTCGGTTACATTGGTGGCAGCGGTGGGATTGTTTCCTGCATTAGTGTCCAGCGTGAGAAGTAGGGATTGGTACCATTCACATTTGAACCGATACGGTACCGGTACCGGTACCTGTGAATCGATACCGGTACCCAACGGTACCTTTTTTCGGTACTTTAGTCTCAAAAATTTTGATTTACCTACCTCAGTTGTGAGAAAAAAATCCAAACTTCAAATAACTACAATTTCGACAGTTTTCGGCTTGCCATTGCTCCGACTGCTTTGTTGTTGAATCAAGTCAAATCCTAGGTAAGCATATATTGTGCGTGTGAACGTTGACATAAAAAAAATAAAAAATAAAAAAATAAAAATAAAATAAAAATAAAAATTGGTATCTCACTTGAATCGATACTCGGTAGTACCAACGTGTTTCGGTTCGGTACCTCAAAGTACCGAATTCGGTACCCATCCCTACCCATGTCTCGGAAGTGCACCAGGTTAACGGCCTGGCATCCTACTGTATTGCTGATGTTTCAGTAAGGACTTATTGTATCCAAAATAGCCAGTGGACAAAAGTGGTGATATACGCTCTTGATGAGCTCCATGATGAGCTCAACTCTGACCATTCCAGGACTCCGCTGGACAACGGCTGGGTCTTCCAGAGCGCTGACACATGGGCGCCAGTGGCGGTGCCACCCCATAGAATCAGATGCCATCTATGCTGACCCTCATGTCAGTCCCCTCAACCTGTCAAAGAGACTGAAGATGCTATTGTGAAGGGGCCCCAGGGTCTCTGCACTTCGCCACAAGTTACACTGAGTGGCAACCAGAGGGTCCGCGGGACATTGTTTGGTGGCTGGATTAGTCATTGAGCACTGCTAAAATAAAACGGGAGAACCGGATTCAGGGTGTAGGCAGATCACTGGCCTTCTCAAGAGAAAATAAATTAAAGGGGAACTATCTTATAAATGGCCTTTTTCAGTGTTTAGCATTGTTTCCTAGCTATGTGGACTTATATTAATAGGATCTATGTCTCTAATTCTCATATTGGTGCATTCTTCCAATTCTCCTCTCACAATATTCACCCTCACTGAACTGAGTCATCTGAAAATGTGCATATCTGTGATGTCAGAGATTTCTCAGCTGCATAATAATGTGGCAGTTGGTGTGGCAGTTGGCACCAGGTCACACAATGGTTGGAGCCCAGCCTCAAAACGGCTTAAGATCTTGAGGTTGAAAAATGCTGTTTTTGAGTACTTGATTAGAAATACAAAACAATGCATTTTTGGAAAAAAAATTTACTTACAGAGGTGTTCCATAGACTCACAGGAATTGTGTAAAAGTGCCCAAATAGTGAAAGAAATAGTAAAATAGTTCCCCTTTAACTTGTTTCTAAAAAAATAAATAAAAAGAAAGTTCCAGAGTTGTATTGTTGTCATTTTTAACTAAACTCTGTTCTGGTTTCAGAAGTACCGGTACACTGATAAACGCACAGGCCTAGTTTAGATGGTTTGATAATGAGATATCTAGACACTGTGGCTGTACGTTACTATTCTAACATTCTCTGCATGTAAAGTAAGTAAGTAAACAACTCTTGAGGTCTCATCGGAGTAAATAAGGAAAAGTGGATTTAATTCGTTTTTCTTGCAGTTCAATGTTCAGAGTAATTTGTTTTTTTTCGAGTACATAGCTCTATTATTGAAATAACCATATTTTCAATTTGTGAATAATATGTGAAAATGTTGTTACATTTCTGTGAGAAGGATATGCAGTGTTGTAGTCGAGTCACTACATCTCGAGTCCGAGTAGAGTCTCGAGTCCCCAGTGTTAGGAGTCCGAGTCCAAGTCTGAGTCACCAAAGAAGAGCCAGAGTCGAGTCCGAGTCGAGTCCCCGTTACCCTAGTCTGAGTCCAAGTCATCAAGGTTGAGTCCACTCCACTCTGGCATACAGAGCTGACATACAAATAAAAAAGGTAAAATGTTAAACATAAATGACACAGCGGTCACCATTGCAAAGGGAGTTTATTTACTTTGTGACACAATAGCCAAACAAATGCACTAGCCATCAATATATTATGCCAAATGATTAGGGCCTATTACACTTTTTCATTTTTTTATAACAGTATTTATCAATTAACAAGTCTGAGTCCTCGTCTGCACCTTCCGAGTCCGAAGGTAGTCAATGCTCGAGTCCAAGTCCAAGTCCGAGTCATCAGTGCTCAAGTCCAAGTTGAGTCACAAGTCTTTAAAATCAGTCCAGGACTCGGACTCGAGTACTACAACACTGGACCAGTCATTAAACTAGCAGACTGAACAGCCTTAAGACAGCGAGACCATTGGGTCTAAGGAGGATATAACGCTCACTTTAACATGGGGCCCTGAATAAGTGGCATTAGGGTTCACACACCGCTAAATCAAACAAAGAGATAGACCCAAAGGCACGCTTAGGTATACAGTATATACATGCAGAATATAATAACCACGGCACACTTAAGTAGATATGCATGCAAGATATAAAGGGTACACTTACAGTAAGTAGATGCATTTAAAATATAAAACCCAATGGAAGCCACTTACTAGGCTTCCCACCCCTGTAGCTGAGGCTGCCTCGACAAGGTGCTTCTCAAGGACAGAATCAACAATAAAACAACAAAGTTATTATAAAAGGTCACACAGACTATTTAAAAAGCGATAAAAAAACAATCCGATATGACAGGGCATAAAAAATAGATATAAATAAAAAGTGAGTAGGCGAGACATAAGCCAGGCAAAGCCGACAGTGGCAGTCTCTGCTATGCAGGGACACAAAGACATGTTTTGAACACCATCAGTATTCTAAAATGATACATCAAATGAACTAGTATTATAACAAAGAGAGGTACCTTGGCTGGTACACTCCTGTACTATCTGTACTCAGGGGGTGACAGTGGCTCAGGACGGAGGTAGAGCAGTCGTCTGGTAATCGGGAGGTTCCCGGTTCGATTTCCGCTCCTCCGGGAAATCGGGCAGTGCGTCGAAGTGTCCTTGAGCAAGACACTTAACCCCTCATTTCTCCCGATGAGCAGGTTGGCACCTTGCATGGTTGCCTCTGCCGTCGGTGTGTGAATGGGTGAGTGAATGGGTCAAATGTGAGGAACAAATTGTAAAGCGCTTTGGATAAAAACTGTTATATAAATTAACCATTTACCATTTTACTCTCCAGGCGGCCATTCATGCCTGGAGACAGGAGACACGCCCCCTGGGGGTGGGACCGCTACTGGCGCCCATAATATGTCAGCGCTCTGGTAGACCCAGCCGTTGTCCACACGCACACACACACACACACACACACACACACACACACACACACACACACACACACACACACACACAAACACACGCACACACACACACACACACGCACACGCACACGCACACACACACACACACACACACTCACACACACACACACACACACACACACACACACACACACACACACACACACACACACACACATGGTCTGGAATGTATTTACAAAATATATATATTGAATATTTCATGAAATGTTTCACAACCAACGCTACACTGTTAACTTAGCGTTGTCGTCAAGTTTCAAGTTCAAGTTCTGTTTTATTTGTCACATATACGGCACATGTACATTACAGTTAAATGCTTGGTTCTGTATGAGCCTCCTGAGATTGTGCTTCATACAGTAGAAAAAGTAAAAAGAATAAAGAGCAAACACTATACAAAATATACAATATACAAAACTAAAGTACAAAATGCAAACAAAATGCAAAAATGATGTAGAGACTCTGCTCACTCGCTTGCCAACATTCTCTTTTTCCACCTAAAGTATAACCGTGTTTCTGACAACAAGACAGGCAATTGCTGGATCTTGATTCATATTTGATCTGCAATGCCTAGTTTGACAGTTTGATTTGAATTTGGTTTGAGGGTACATCATTGCCAGATGTACGATGTGTACCATCGATGATGTGTACCATTGATGCGGATCGCTGATAAGCAAACTGTCTTTTTCCACCTAAATGGTTAGCTAAAATATGTTTCGGACAACATTTTAGGCTAGAAATGGTTTCTTAGAAATACTTCCTTCAAATATTCACATGTTTTATTTGAGCTGTTTTCCTCTGTTTTCCTATTGTACCTTTTAATAGAAAAGTGGGATGTTGATCTAGCCATTTTTTATGCTAAATTAAAGTACCATTTTATTATTTCTTGGCAGTTCAAACTATCACTCCTCACTTTCAAAGCCCTCCATAGCCTACCTGACTGACCTCCTTCTCCCTTACCGCCCCACCCGATCCCTCCGGTCCTCCTCCACTGCTTCCCTCATCGTCCCGTCATCCAAACTCAAAGATTTTGGTGATCGGGCCTCCTCACGTCGGGCCTCCTCACCTTCAAGATGGTCCCAATCAGACCAACATAATTAGATTAGATAAAATAAAAAGGGAGAGAGATGTAAAAATAATAATAATAATAATAATAATAATAATAATAATAATAATAATAATAATAATAATAATAATAATAATAATAATAATAATAATAATAATAATAATAATAATAATAATAATAATAATAATAATAATAATAATAATAATAATAATAATAATAATAATAATAATAATAATAATAATAATAATAATAAAATATTCTGATTTTTCAATGTCTCCCAGTTAAAGAGAAGGGGGTCAGACAGTTCATAAAACATAAACATTTTAATAAAAAGAGAGAGAGATGAATCAAATATAATTGTATATTTTTGGCCCAGAGGCCCCTCACGAGCACCCAGAGGCCCTTAAACCAGTAGCATCCACTGCATGCCATTATACCTCAGATACGGCTCCATAAATAACCTGGTTCCACCATACAAGGCAAGCCAAGAAAAGTCATAGTAACCTGCCCCCCCCCCCCCCCCCCTGCAAACTGAAGTTAAACAAGAAAACTGTCCGAACACATCCACGAAGAAAGCATACGCATTGCTTTGAAACAATGTCCAAGGACAGCTTTTTGGCATGTAAGTGAAATGATGTGAGAAATGGTGTGTTTGCGGGTCGAAAATAAATGTTCTGGTCCAGCAGCACCCATACATGTTGTGAAAAATACTTGGGGACCAACACAGGATTGATGTGTGAGGTGGACCAATGTCGTCTTAATGCTGACTTTGCTTTAACATAGGAGACCTTGGTGAACATGGTCAAGAATAAATGGTTTGGTGATGAGAGCGAGGCCAGTCTCATACACCGTCAAATGAGAGGTAAGGTAAGGTAAGGTAAGGTAAGGTAAGGTAAGGTAAGGTAAGGTAAGGTAAGGTAAGGTAAGGTAAGGTACATTTTATTTGTATAGAGCTTTTCTATAGAGTAAAATCACAAAGTGCTTTACAGGCAGTAAAAAGTTAAGTGGAGAGGTGGCTGACATACAGTACATACAGTACTCTCCGTCTCCGGCTGTCTCGGAGTGATAACCGGAGTGTTGAACGTCCCGTGATTAAGACGGGGAGGACGCGACCCTCTTTGCGCCGCCCCTGTGCCTCAAATAGATCCGCTATCAGCTCTATCTTTAATCTTTCAAAATGTTCAGTTGCTATCGCTATCAGCTTTATCTTAAATTTTTCAAAATGTTCAGTTGCTATTGCATGCACTCATCTGTGTTTCACTACACATATGAGTGCATGCTTACCAACTGTCCGTCTGCAACACTACTATCACAACATCTAAGAAGGGAGATCCCCCTTCTAAGGTTTCTCTCCTCCACATTGCCTGTGGTGAATTTTTTTCCTATTGCTAGGTTTTAGTGAGTTTTTCCTTACCTTCGCGTAAGTGTCTGGGAGTGTTGCATTCATTTATTTTGCATTTATTTTAAATTTGTTGGACCTTATGGTGTTCTTGTTTTGTTCTTGACTTATTGTGATGTTTCTTCTTGACTTGTTTAAAGAAGACGTGTCCGGCCCATGGGGACATTAACGTGTGTTGTCGGGCCTTACAAATACATTTGATTTGATTATGATTTGATTTGATACAGTATGTCTACCAACAGACATGGACCACACACATTGACAGTGTTGTGAAGAAGGCACGGCAACGCCTCTACTTCCTCAGGCGCGTAAGGAAGTTCCAATTCAGTCAGAAGATCCTTAAGAACTTCTACTCATGTACAATAGAGAGCATCCTGACTGGCAATATCACCTCCTGGCTTGGGAATAGCACCGCACAAGACCGTAGCAGACTACAGAGAGTGGCCCGTTCAGCCGAACGCACAATTGGAGGGGGGCTTCCCACTCTCCAGGGCATTTACAACAAGCGGTGCATGGGTAAGGCTAAGATAATTATCAAAGACTCCAGCCACCCAAACAACTGCCTCTTTGAACTGCTGCGGTCAGGCAAGCGATACCGGAGTCTCATGGCAAGCACAGAAAGACTCAGAAGAAGCTTCTATCCCCAGGCCATCAGGATGCTCAACGAACAATAACACTATGTAACAACCATCAAATGCACTCACAGCACACACATCCACACGCACACACTCACTTTAAACAAACAACTCACTGCAGCACCCACTTTACACACTTTAGAACACCTAAACACACTTTATATTTATTGGTAAAGAATTTGCACTACAACCCATACCTCATTACACCTTACTGTAAATTGTACCTAAATTGTACCTCATCTCATTTCTGCTTTGCACTGTATAGTATATTGTATATTAGTATATTGTATAGTATATTGTATGGTAACTCAGTTACTTCTACTCTGCATTGAACATTGTACATACTGAACACTTGTGTCTACGTACTTGACTTCTATTGTATACTTGCTATACTTATTTTATTTTATACTTATCTATTTTTGTCTAGCACAGTCTCTGGAGCGTAACAGAAAGAAGCATTTTGTATAAAAGTAT
Source organism: Notolepis coatsorum (assembly GCF_963971535.1). NCBI lineage: Eukaryota > Metazoa > Chordata > Actinopteri > Aulopiformes > Paralepididae > Notolepis > Notolepis coatsorum. The sequence goes on from NC_140182.1 coordinate 14,561,026, forward strand.
TCTCTACTTCTGTATGACAACTAATAAAGAAACTTGAACTTGAAACTTGAGAAGCAGAGAAAGACCTCCCTGACAGGTACAGTAGGAAGTGAACCACTTCAGTACAGTCCCACTCCCAATGCAATCAAATGCAGCTGTCAGATCAAGTAGCAGACGGACGGTGTTTATGTGCTGTGCCGTTGACGGAAACCAGATTGAAATTTGTCTAGAGAGGCCAAGGGTGTCTGTCCCCTGTCTGTCCAGCTGACTGTTGGTCGACCATCAACAAAGATTTACATTTCGGTGTTCGAGCCGAAGGTGCCTTATTATTATATAGTAGGCTTGGAAGGGTTGTGACAGCTAAAATGGACTGCATTTATATAGATTCAGATTCAGCTTTATTGTTGCATTTCTGTCATATTTCACATTTCATAAAAAAGAGCTAAATTATTGGGTCTTGCCCTCTCGACCTACAGCATGGCAATAAAATACACAATAGAACAATACAATACACAAAAACCAGCATAATAGATGAAAAAAAGTACAGTGCTGAGTGTGGTTGATGTAAAAAGTGAAACAGTAGAATAAAATCAATGTAAAATAGTTAAAATACTAAATATTATAAATACACAATAAAATCAGAATGACTAGATAGTGTTCATGAGTCTGATGACTTGATGGTAGTATGAGTCCTTGAGCCTGCTGGACCTGGCTCTGAGGCTGCTCTTGTTGAGATGGCTGGGGTCTTTAATGATCTTCCGGGCCTCGCTGATGCTGTTATAAATGCCCTGTATGCAGGGGAGCTCACAGCGGTTTAATCCAAAGCGCTTTATTACAACTTATGCCTCACATTCACGGCAGAGGAAACCATGCGAGGTGCCAACCGGCTCATCGGGAGGAGTTAGGGGTTCACTTCCCTCAAGGACACTTTGACACGCTGCCTGAAGGAGCTGGAATCGAACCGGGAACCTTCTGATTAACTGCTGATATTGTTTATAGGGGACCTCACAGTATATGCTTTTTTTTGCAATTTGCAATTGCGTTGTTCACTGCAACAATTTGAATAGCTTGTATCAAAGTTTGAGATGTAAAACATTATGCAATAATGTGTTACAAGACTCCTGTACAGGTAACACTTTATCATAATATTGCTTATGTACGTTAATACGTTAGATAATATTTCTTAAAATCTTGAAAAATTTAATATGTTTGTATTCGACTTGTACCTTTTTTTCACAATGACTCAGATACAAAAAAAAGGGGGCCGCATTGAGCTCGACCCTGACCTGGACACTGCAGTGAGGGTACTTGGCAAGGAAGGCCTGATGCTCGGCCAGTGTTTTGTAAACAGTTGCATTCGTCAGCGTTCAAAGCTGATGTTTGCCTTGGCATCAACAACCCCTCCTTTAGACATACAGTGACAGCCCTTTGTGTGTGGAAGAATCATCATTCTAGTCCAGGGTGTGTGTGTGTGTCTCTCTCTCTCTCTCTCTATCTCTCTCTCTCTCTCTCTCTCTCTCTCTCTCTCTCTCTCTGTTCCCAGATACAATTATTCATGACATCCCAGCCATTATTATCACCCCCCCCCCCCCCCCCCCCAGATTAGCTTGACTCCAATATTCACATAGAGCCGGCCAGTTTGACTCCAGCTTTATGTTGGAATAATATGTACATGTGCGGATGAGCAGGGAGAGTAAATTGGGTTGAGGATCAGACAGAGTTATCTGCTTACGTTGGCAAGAACCCCCTCTAAGGATTACTGGGAACACTTGAACAGCTCTGTTTTAGGGGTTTGGTCTGCCCCTGTAGAGGAAAAACGCCATACGACCACACAGACATTGGGCATGTATTTAGAAATATTTAAAGTCTACGACTACAAGGAGACATTTCAACAATAACAATCACATATCAGTGTCTGATACGTTACAAAAATGTGTAATAATTACAACAAAGAAATTATTGAAATAATTGGCAGCCTTATTATCATGATGAGACCACATTCCCCATAAACCCTGTTGCTTCCTTCTGCAAAGGAGATCTTGCCAATTGTTCCCGCCCCCCTCGCAGCTACCAGCATGGGATTGTAAGAAGCACAGAGAGGGTTAACCATTTGACGTGTGGCAGTGAAAGGGTTAACCTTCTGTATTGTTGCAGTGAAAGTGTTAACCGTGTTGGTAGTGTGGTAGTGAATGGGTTAAAAAGCCCCTGTGAATGATGAATGTGGAGTTATTTTTGGTTGATGAAGCACATTTTTCGTTTTGAAAGGCTTCCTTTGTGCCATAACGCCGTTCTGCATAGCTCCCTTTTTATCTGACCCGGCGGCACACAATACTAATAGAAAACACAGGCTACCAATGGACTCATCACAGTCCCGCCATCGGACGCTCATAAAGCTGCCGAGACGTTGTTAAGGTTTTTCAAAGAGTCCACAATGCAACACGCACATGACTCTCTTCTTTATTTTTTTTATTATCTTTTTCCCCCTTCTTTTTTCCATTTTTCTCCCATCCCAATGTTAGTCGTTATGCCAATTCCCAATCCCCTTCCTGGTCGTTGCGCACTCTACCCCCTACCGTCGGTCCGGGAGGGCGGAGACTATCACATGCTTCCTCCGACACATGTGTACCCAGCCCACCGCTTCTTTTCACCTGGCAGCGCGGACTCTCACTGGGAGAGTGTAACGTGTGTAAGGTCACACTACCTCTCCTAGATCCTTCCCTTGCTGTGCAGGCGCCCCGACCGAACTGTAGGAGTCGCTGTTTACAACGACCAGGACCCACCCTCGCCGGGTTTCCCACCCGCTAACACTGTCAATTGTGTTAGTATGGACGGTCGGCCAACCCGGAAGCACCACAGCTGGATTCGATCCCACTGTCTCTGTGGTGGTAGACAGACGCTTAGTCCACTGCGCTACCCGGCCGCCATGACTCTGTTCTTCTTGGTCACAGGCAGCGTGCTGTAATGCCTTCTAGCCTCGACCCTCCTGTCTTTGGTAAAACCATACCACTGCACTGCCCCAGCGTATTGCATTGATTGAGCCAGTGTTGTAGGACTCGAGTCCAGGACTGATTTTCAGGACTCGTGACTCGACTTGGACTTAGAGCACTGATGACTTGGACTTGGACTTGGACTCGAGCATTGATGGCATTCAGACTCGGAAGGTGCAGACGAGAACTCGGACTTGTTCATTGATAAAATACAGTTATTTATTTAATCCTTTTTTGTAATAGGCCCTAATCATTTGGCATAAGATATTGATGGCTATATTAATGACAAAGTAAATAAACTCCCATTGAAATGGTGACCGCTGTGTCATTTATGTTTAATGTAGACTTTTTTTTATTTGTATGTCAGCTCTTTGGTGTCTTGGTGTCGCTTATGACAGTGATTTTAAATTTGACAGACAAATTGGGTCTGTAGTAAAAAGGCACCTTTTTTCAGTTGAGGCTCTTGACAAAGGTAAAGCCCTACCTCTCTCCCAATGACCTGGAGAGGGTCATCCATGCTTTTATATCGTCTAGGCTGGATTACTGTAATGCCCTGTATGAGGGTCTAGACCAGCTCTGCCCGCCTCTTGACTGGCTTCCCTGCACTGGCTGATTTAAAAATGGCTATGCTTGTGTTCAAGGCTTTAAATGGTCGGGCCCCTCAGTACCTAGCTGAACCTCTCCATGTTTGTACCTCAGCTAGAGCACTGAGGTCATCAAATAAATTACTTTTAGATGTCCCGAGGTCTAAGCTAAAAACAAAAGGCGACCGAGCTTTTGCGGTGGCTGCCCCTAAACTATGGAACAGTCTTCCACTGCCAATCAGGTCTGCCCAGACCCTGGAGAGTTTTAACACACAGCTGAAGACTCACCGGTTCTTATTGGCTTTTTTGAGGCTTGGTAAGCCACACATCCCTGGTCGTGTCGTGATTGTTTTTAATGTATGGTCGTTTTTGACTTTGTGTATACTGTATTTAGTATTTTTTAGTATTTCTCTTTTTATATTGTAAAGCGCTTTGGTGCAACTTCGGTTGGTTTTAAATGTGCTATAGAAATAAAGTTGACCTTGACTTTGACCTTGCCCTTTGACTGCCAGAGTGGAGTGGACTCAACCTCGATGACTCGGACTCGGACTCGGACTAGGGTAACAGGGAATCGACTCTGGCTCTTCTTTGGTGACTCGGACTTGGACTTGGACTCGAACACTGGGGACTAGAGACTTGAGCAATCTTGTATAGAACAAAATGCTGGTATGTTGCGAGCTAACTAACATTTAGTTGGTTGCTGAGGTAAGTGTTGCCTATATGACAGGATGGCAATGGCTAGATTAGAAGACACCTTCTTCAGAATGGCTTGCAGAAGGTGTGTTCACACCGAAACGTCATGATTACAGGCTGCCAATAAATTTGGAAAAACCTGGAGTGCGTGCCTGGATATTGTTTCCCTATTTTTATGTATGATATTAGAGGTTACAGCACCCAGTGTCAAATCTAGTGAGGTGAGCGCGTTCTACTACTTTTTTCATAGATTAGAAGACATCCATATTGGAGCAGGCTGCCCCCTGAGCATGGAATAATAAGAATAGTCTGTGCACTGCCCTGTGGACATGATGGGAGCTTTATGAAAGTCTGCCATTTTCATTCCTCCTCATCAGTCTCATCGTGTTTCTGCAGTAATCCTGCCACAAGGTATGAGCACTGAATTTACAGTGAAATATTGATGTTGATCTAGTAGTTGGGCCTTTATATAGTCGATAACATCGACAAAGAGATTCCACCCGACCCAAAAGTTCTGGGAGAGTTCTGGAACACGTTCACTCACAACCCAATTACACTTTATAGCCGTGTGTGTCCTCAGGAAGATGAATCCACAAAGGATCATCCGGAACTCTATTCATTCTCAACCTTTACCAAGCTCAGGTGATAGCTACTCCAGGCTTGGGTGTGTGCTGTGCTCCCATGTCTCTTTAGATATAATAACTTGTGTGTGTCCCGGCACACTCTGCCGGCGCTACTTGAGTTCCCTGGCATTTGTCAAAATCTCTGAGGTCAGAATGTTGCCACTAGCACTGCATTAGCAGGAGGACAATGGCATCTGTTTTGAGGTGACATTGCGCCTCCAGTGTCCGTTGTTCCCTCAGGGGCTGAATCTCCTTCTTCCCGGAGCCTAAATATCCTCTTCTTCGCGATCGCTGGCTCCGATGGGAGCAGGCGGGAATGTGGTTCACATTTAAGTGGCCAGATACCGACGACGCAGCAGTGTAATGGACCTGAAACACCCTGTCTTGCCGGCTGCACCACGCTCAGCCGAGGTGAGAGTGGCCTGAGATTGCTACTAACTTGAGAGGGCACACGTATAGATGGCATCATCATTCCCGCTCCTCCGTGTCGAAGTGCCCTTGAGCAAGACACTTAACCCCTAACTGCGCTTTGGATCAAATACATTATATAAACGCAGTCCATAAAGCAAAGGATCAGGTGAAAGAAAAATACATTTGTATTTTTGAACAATATATACTGTATAGAAACGTGTTGCGGAATGACCCACAAGTTGGCATACAAAGGGAATATTCACTAGATTCAAATGATCATAATGGGTTAGTCACACTAGATTCAATGATCAGACTAGTTAGTCACACTAGATTCAATGAGTTAGTCACACTAGATTCAATGATCAGACTAGTTAGTCACACTAGATTCAATGATCAGACTAGTTAGTCACACTAGATTCAATGATCAGATAGTTTCAATTAGATTAAATAATAATAATAATAATAATATTATTATTATTATTATTATTATTATTATTATTATTATTATTATTATTATTATTATTATTATTATTATTATTATTATTATTATTATTATTATTATTATTATTATTATTATTATTATTATTATTATTATTATTATTATTATTTTTACATCTCTCTCCCTTTTTATTTTATCTAATCTAATTATGTTGGTCTGATTGGGACCATCTTGAACATTGTTACTCAGCTGATAGAGTTATACCCTTCTTGCTGTCTTGTCGCACAGAACTTGTAAGTCGCTTTGGATAAAAGCGTTCAGCTAAATGACTAAATGTAAATGTAAATGTAAATGATTGTAAAGGGCTCACTAGATAGCACTGTTTCTTTTGGTGGGGGTGCTGCAGACTCAAGAGTCCATTGCTAGCTTCACAAATCGTTGCTGTCACTTGTCTAACCACAACATACTTTTTTCGTACATGGAATTGTTACAGTCCAACAGTGTCTTCAGTACATATAGTTCACTTAATATGATCCACTAAATTCCATGGCCGAAAGGAACAGGAAGAAGACAACTCTTATTGTACCTGCGCCTACAGTAGGCCTACACTGATAGACTGTTCATAGCGCAATGTTTATCAAACCAAACAAAATGTACATACTTATTTTGCAGAAATGAAAACATCAACACAATTAAATGAACATAAATAAATATGTGTATCTATCAGTTAATTGCATATTTACTGATGTTCATTCATTTATATACACACACACACACATGTATCTATATTATATCATGTATTTTTGTATATTGTACTTCTATATACTATACTATTATACTATATAATTGTATTATTTTTATTTTATTATCCTATAACTAAATCATACTATATACTATATCATACTAATAGTATACTAGTATACACTATATTATATTGGTATACAGTATTATACAATATTATTATATACTGTTATTAATCAATATATTATTATTTTTCAAATATATTATTATGTTAAGCTGCTATATACTATATTGCTGTCCTACTAGCCTATACTGTAATGCTATGCTCTATGATCCTGTTATGCTAAACTGCAATACTATACTAATCTGTGCTATACTGTCTATGTATTTTCTTTGTACTTGGTAGGGTGTTAAGAGTCAAAATTCCATGAAACATGATGGCTTCCAAGAACGTTGAGTCCACCCAGTGAAGGATAATGTCTCTTGTCTACGTGACTGTTGCATGTGGAGATTATTGGATCTTTTATTCCTTCACATGGGAATCCTCAGAAAGCCTTTGCTGGTGCTGGCACGAGTCCAACCACACTCTCATGTGTGTATCATATCACAGAATCCTTCATTGGCCAATGAAACCTATTGACCTGATTAGGAAATGTTGTGTATTGTTTTGACCAAAACACAACTCTCCATTATCAACGTCTTGAATCATGCCTGGATAAGGGTCCTTGTCGTAGAGAACGACAATTTACCAATCAGCTCCTCGTTGACATCAGAAATTGGGTAGTTTCCTGGGATGGAGGCTGATGGAGGGCTCCCATGGAAGACTCTGATGAAGTATGTGGCCTGGATATGGAGCAGTCATTCTAACGCAGGGGTTGCCGATAGCCGGCTCGGGAGGCATTTTAATTTGGCCCGGCAAAGTTCTATTAATGAAACGGGGGGGTGGGGGGGTATACAATGTATGTTTCTCCTATGACAGCGGCCGCTTTTATTATGAAATTCGTAGTGCAGAGAACTTTTATTATGAAATAGGAAACACCTCCAGTGCCTCCACCTCGCCACAACTTTTGAAAACTCGCATTTGAGATGACACTTTTCCCGGTAGCATTTGATTGATTGAAGCCAACTCGGTAACACTTTATAATAACACTCAGTTATAAGACCTTTATAAGGTATTTGTAGATAATGAACTTTTATCGGTTTGCAGATCATCAATCAGGGATTTATCAACCACTGGTATCTCCTCCTCTGTGACATTGAATAGTATCACAGTTGACCTGAGGTTATCCATTTTCTATGTCCATCCCCTTTGTCACTATAGGGCAGCTGCAGACCTCTTTACTGCTGCACCATCCGCTGGTCCCTTGCCGTGACCTGCTTCAAGGAAATCCCATGTTACTCATTCAAATACCATCTTGAAGGGCTCTGTTGACAGGAAGAAGAAGCTCTTCTTGGGCCGATACTGTCTGGTTGGGTCCATCGCTGACCATCTGGAGTACTGTAGCGCTGCGGCTCTTCTCCTGCATTATGGTGCAGGACAGGTATGAGAAGTGCCCATATGGCCGAAGAATCATGGCGGGAAGAGGAAGACAGAGTGCAATATGAAGACCGGCTGCCTTGGTGTAGGCCACAACTGCACACGGAGCATTTGATGGAGTACAACACAATGGATAGCAGCAAGTCTTCAATCTTGGTGGTCTTAACTACACTTTGGTGGAATAGCCTGTCCGCCATGAATTGTGCATTTTCACACAGCTCATGTTTCCCTGTGACTGATGGAGGTACAACCCAAAACTCACTCAGTGGTATTTTGATTTTTGGATTTTCTGCTTTGAATTTCAGGTGTAATTTCCGGGCCAAGATTTATTTCACGTCACAACTAGATTAATACATAATTAATGTAGAGTTTTTTTTTTCAAATGTAGCCAAGAGTAAAGACCCTAACCCTATCAAAACAACAGTCAAAGTGTATATTTTCAGCACTCCGTTTGTTTACCAATGATTGCAAGTGTTATATGAATACATACATACATAGTTTATAGAAATCTCATCGGATTGAGTCGGAAACCAGTGGATATTGACGCGAGGAAATGGCACAGTCAAACGTGAGTGTACAGTAGTCTTTTGAAAGAAGAGACCCAGGGCTTTCGATGGGCTTTGGAATTTCATAAAACTACACTTGCAGCTCACGCCAGCCCCTGTCAAACTTGGAGCCGTCTGGCGTGAAAATGTTTACATTATTTTTCATGATTATGTCTCACAAGTTGAACAAACCTGAACGTTATTGCCATAAAATAGTCAAATCCGGTAAAAATTCGCAATCCGGTAAAAAATTACGGAGCTTTTGCAGTTTAATCACCTGTACTTTGTATATTGTTAATGCACTTTACTGCTACATTTGCACTCTGGTTGGATGCCAAACACATTTTTGTTGTATTGTACTTGTGCTGTATAATGACAATACATTTGAACCTAATCTAATCTTTGATTGCCTCTTTTTCCCTGTGTTACGCCCCCTCTTCTGAGCAGCTGCCACATCAGGTGAAACACCAGCAGGTCCTTGGGGAGCAACAGGTACGTCATAACCAGCTTCATTCACAAGTCCTCTGGGCAGGGCCGCCTCAGGGGGTGTGTGAGCAGTGCGGTCGCACAGGGCCTCGCGGGAAGGGGGGCCTCGCAAAAAAAATATATATATATATTTTTAATTTTAAAAAAAATTATAATTTTTTTTCATTTTATTTAAAAAAAAATAAAATTATTATTTGAGTGTTTAGCATTGTTTCCTAGCTATGTGAACTTATATTAATATGATCTATGTCTCAAAATTCTCATATTGGCGCATTCTTCCAATTCTCCTCTCACAATATTCACCCTCACTGAACTGAGTCGTTTGAAAATGTGCCTATATGTGATGTCATATAGTCACTGCTGCATGTTAATGTTCAGGCGAAGACGACGCTCCGCAGTGGTTTAGGAGCCGCCCTGCAGCCCAGGCTCAAAACAGCTCGAAATCTTGAGGTAGAAAAATGCTGTTTTTGAGGACTTGATTAGAAATACAAAACAATGAATAAAAAAAATATATATATTACAGAGGTGTTCCATAGACTCACAGGAATTGTGTAAAAGTGCCCAAATAGTGAAAGAAATAGTAAAATAGTTCCCCTTTAAAAAAAAATTGCGAGGCCGCCCTTCCCGCGAGGCCCTTTTTCATCACAGACCTAAAATCTAGTTTTGCTTATATGCTTATATATTTCACATTAGACACGTTTGTAGAATGTGTCTGACTTGTTCCTGGCTCTGTGGCTCTGCAGATACACTATTGGAGGCAGCTCTGAGGCTCTGCAGCAGAATTGGTTTCAATGAGGGGAGGGGTTACAGGTAAGGTAGCGTCTGACTATTTCGCGCGTGCAGCATTGGAGGTTATGCCAGCCAAGACGAAGATGACGGTCGTTCGGCAGATGGACTGAAGATGAAAGTTGTTGCATGTTAGAAAGTTCAGTCAGGCTAGCCATGTCGGCTTAGCTAAAGGCAGGGACAGCTAGTTAGCTCTCGCTACGTTAACTAAGTGCTAACTTGTGGTTCAGTCGGGCTAGCCATGAGCTTAGCTAAAGGCTAACTAGCGTTAGCTAACTAGCGTTAGCTAGCGTTAGCTACGTTAGCGAGTGCAAACATGTGGTTCAGTAATCAGTCGGGCTAGCCAGCTGTAGCTTAGCTAAAGGCTAACTAGCGTTAGCTAACGCTAGCTAACTTTTTCATCTCCACGGTATGAAAATGCGTCGACGTCGTCTCCTTCCAACTTTGCCATTGAATCTGCGTTAGGGTGAGTTTTTCAAGCTATCTATTCTGTTCCCGCTGTGGTCTCTCTCTCGCTACACCCACCCGCCGTGGTCTCTCTCTCTCTCGCTACACCCACCCGCCATGGTCTCTCTCTCGCTACACCCACCCGCCTCTCTCTGTCTCTCTCTCTCTCTCTCTCTTTTTGGAAAGAATTCCTCCCTAATATTTCTGTAATTTTCACATTGTGTTAGGAAGTGTAGTTCTGTCTCTACGGCTCCCTCATCACAAAGACAGCACAACCTCTCCTCTCTGGGCAGCCAGGTCTGTTTGTGTCTGCCCTTCACTATCGCCAAACCATGGTCACTCAGTCTGTACCTTGTCAGATTATTTCTTAGATTCTTATCAGTTACTGTGCTGAGGTAGTCTGCCACAGTATACTGTCTGTTTAGGGTCAAATGTGTTTCTAATTTGTGTTGTGATTGTGTGAGTTGATTCCAATACGTAATGTATTTATTTTTTTCTTTGGTTATAATTTGGTTAGGTCTAATCTTCTGAGGCTGGCTAGGGTTTGTGATGTCAGAGTGAGAGATGTCAGCCAGTTTAGTTTCATTATGAGTTGACAAAAGGGGCTCTTTGTAAGTCTCTCTCTCTCTCTCTCTCTCTCTCTCTCTCTCTCTCTCTCTCTCTCTCTCTCTCTCTCTCTCTCTCTCTCTCTCTCTCTCTCTCTCTCTCTCTCTATGATTGACAGTTGACTGTATCATGCCCAGCCTCGGGCAGCGCTATTATTTAAGAATATGTTGACTGTATACAAAAAAGAAAGAAAAAAAAATATATTATATAATTTTTTTTATTTATTTTTTTACCTTTAGGGGGGGGGGGCTCGCGTTTAAATCTCGCACAGGGCCTCGCATTTCTCCCAGGCGGCCCTGCCTCTGGGGATAGTGGTGGTGTGTCCATAGAAACAAACTGATCTGAGGCCAGTGTTTTCAGTTTTCAGCCCTCTGGTTTCTTTGATACTATATACCTGTATGTCATGGTTTATTTGATACTATATACCTGTATGTCATGTATGTCCCTATACCATAAATGTCATGTATGTTATGTATGTCATAAATGTCACTATAAAATGAAAATGTTATGATGAATTGAAAATGGGAGACCCTGATGTAAACAAGACAAACGTCTTTCTCTGGTCTGCATCCCCTTAACAATTGTGTGTATTGAGCCGTACTGTATTGTACCCATTCTGCAATCTGTTAAATAAAGTTTTCATGCATTGATTTATCCTCCAGTTGGGAACAAAGTACATGAACAAAAGTGGTGTTTGGGCCCATAAAATAAATTGTATTAAATCACATTATTTAGTAATCAATAACAACTATTCTTGTTGCAGAAACACCCTTCTTTGTCCTCTGGCTGCAAATGAACATGGATGAAGCTGCAGCTCCACGCTGGAAACCTAGCATCATTGCATGTCATCGTAAAAGAAACAGTGGAGTGTTGTAATGAATCATAGCTTTTGCCAACATTGAGCATATTAGGTCTGAGACGGCCCAGGAATCAAGAATCAATCAAACTGTATTGCACATTGCATTTTACCCACTGCAAAGAATTTGCACATTGCTCATTGCACAATGACACAACATACTTTTTTCCAAGTTGGAACTGTAGCCTTTTTTTTTATTTAAATTTGTATAATATATATCGTGTTATCTGCACTGCACACTTTTTAGAACTGTATATACAGTATACAGTAGTCATCTTTATTTTAGTCACATTTATTTTTAGTCACTTATTCTATTCTTGTTTTATTTATATTATTGGATGCTGCTATGGTTGAGGAACCACAACAAAGTGAATTTCACTATTTTTTTTGCTGTAAAGTACGGAATGACGTAAAAAAAAAGGGGAAGGAAGGATAAAAGGAATCTGAATCTGAATCTGAGGAATCGGCAGAGGTAGAACAACCCTTCCCACTGCAGAGAGGGGCTTCTCCTCGCTGTGTAAATGGCTGTGGTGTTTCACAGGTCTCTAATCTTTGATTCATGGCCAGTGCCACTCTGATCAAGTTCCCTGTGATAATGAATGCTTGTATATAGACTCAGGAGGACTCCCGAACCGTACAGAGATTTAGCTTCTTTTCTTTTCTTAATGGCCACGAACACGGCTATCTAAATCATCGTGGACTGGTGGTCCTTTTTATGTTCATTATTCTTCAGTCACGGGCCGTCTGTACTTTTTCCACTGTGTTTAACAGGCAGGGCCGACCCAAGCCTTTATGGGGCCCTATTCGGACCATGATCTAGGGGCCCTGTGCTTGCCAATACATTTTTTTGTCAACAGTTTAGCTGTGTTGTCTGGTAATTTACATTTTAATCAACACCTTTCTCTTCTCTCCTTTACACCTTTGCATGAATAATTTTACATAAATGTACATAAAAAGACTATAATATAGTCCATGTAGTCTGTATACTGTATTATGTACTGACCTCCCTCTCCGCGGTTGACACAGTTTATCCAGCTATAGTTAAACAATCCAATATGCCCAGAAAGCCTCTTAGACTGAGGGGGTTGCATTGTCTTTGAGTTTTACTGAGAGACATGACTTGACTGTGAAACTGAAACATAAATCAATACAAAATGTCCACGAATAAAGGCTTGTATAACCAAAATAATCTTCACAGAAAATATTGCAATAAAATTAAGTAAATTTTACAGTATACAGATCCCATAAAACAGCATGTATTTGTCATCAGACTAGTAGCTAACCTAACAGGTTTGCTTCATGCTAACTGAAAAAACAACAATTCTAATAATGTATGAAATGAAATATTAACTTTCCACAATCACAATGGAACGTGTGGATATGGCCTTTGATAGCTTCAATATACAGAAACAAATGTTGTACCACAGAGCTTTGGACATGTGAGTAACCTGCCGTATTGGCCATGTCTTCCCCTACTAAAGAAAAAGTGAAACGTAACTCTAAACTAAAACTGCATTTGCACTCTGCTTCGCTCTGTTTCAGTATTAGACAGAAGAATATGAAACAGAGTAATTAAATTCTTAGGACATGGCATACAGAGACCATGCCACTATACCCACAATGCAAACTAATTTAGAGAACATAGATAATAAAGCCACAGATGAAAGGAACCTGCCAACATGGTAACAGCTGTATTTTCAAACACAATGCATAGGAAGCAGCATTCACACACCCACAGCTCCCAGGCTACAGTGTTTTGTAGCGTTAACCCTTTGTGGTGTGGTAGTGAAATGGTTAAAGCTGTATAATTGTATTTCTTTCTTTCTTTCTTTCTTTCTTTCTTTCTTTCTTTCTTTCTTTCTTTCTTTCTTTCTTTCTTTCTTTCTTTCTTTCTTTCTTTCTTTCTTTCTTTCTTTCTTTCTTTCTTTCTTTCTTTATATAGCACATTTATAACAGTTGTGACTATACCAAAGTGCTTCACAGATAAAAGCATAGAGCAAAAAATACATATTGTACATATACTAAACATATAATAGTGTAACACTTCCCCCGGTCCTGGTCCTGTGGGACCAGGACCCAGACATTCACAACTCCCCATCAATAACCCTCATAACATAACATTGCCAACCGGTGGGCTGATGCAGATCTGGCATCAGCTCACACATCAACTTATTATTATTTACTGCCAGTTATGTTTATTATATGTGTATTGTCTGTATTGTCGTTGTTGTCTCCACTTTGTTAGTCTTGTGTTCCCCTGTCTGTGGTTTGTAAATATGTTTTAGTCTGGTTGTTTATTTGTTATTGTTACAGTGTGCTCTGTGTTCTGTTGTTTCTGTCTACCACACCTGTGTCCTGTTTGTAATTACCCTCTGTGTCTATCAGTGTCTTGTCAATTAGTCTGTGTATATTAGTGTTGTCTGTCCTGCCCTCCTGTGCACGATCATTGTCCAATGTTACCTATGTTTGTCAGTTCTGTATTGTTCCTGTCTTGTCAAGTAAACTGTTATCGTCACCACGTCGAGTCCTGTCTCAGCTATATTCACTCTGCCACCTGGGTTCAACATGAAGAAGAAGCATAACCGTAACATAATAGTACAAAAAGTGCAAATACAAATAAGTGCAAGGGTTCAGATTACATTCAACAGATTACAAAATAAGCCATAAAGGCATAAAGTAGCAACCTAGGAGGCAGGCTCAGCTTTGGTCAAAGGCCAGGGAGAAGAGATGAGTCTTTAGCCGGCATGAGGGCCTTACAGGGTTAAAGACCTCCAGGGTCTGGGCTCACCTGATGTGGAGGGGAGGCTGTTCCACAGTTTAGGCGCTGCTAAGGAAAAGGCTCTGTCCCCCTCTGGTTTTGAGCCTAGACCTGGGTACCTTTAGCAGAAATTGGTCGGCTGACCTTAGGGCTCTGGGTGGGCTGTGGTGACGCAGGAGCTCGGTCAGGTACTGTGGGGCCAGGCAATTTTGGGATTTAGAAACCGTTAAAAGTAGTTTAAAATCAATGCGGTTTATTTATTTGTGTCTAAAACACTGAACAACAGCCCTGTGGCTCTGTTGGCCACGGGGGGCCCTAGGCAGGCGCTCGGTTCGCCTGTGCCACGAGCCGGCCCTGTTAACAGGTGATCGATTTCCTGTGGAATGCTGCTCAGGTCAACTTTTGTCCCTTCCTTCGATTATTCACCTCTAATTGTGTCCCACCAATTGCACCACTTTTAAAGTGCTTTTCCAGTAAACAATGGCTAACACTGGAAGGTTAGCTTCTCATTATGCAACAAACCGGATCCGGTGCATTTTTTCCCTCTCTCAGAGCCGCTAAAACCGCCCACCTCATGTATCATTTTAATTATTTCCCCCCTGTTTCCTCTGGGGAACGGCGGCCAGTGATAGGAACTTAATTAATGAAGGAATAAAAGGGAGATCGGAGGAGAAGAAGAAGAAGAAGACGAAGAAGAAGAAAAAAACACCTCTTCTTTCAGAGGCTCTGAGCTCGACGGTGAAATGAGCCTCGTTTACAAGGGAACCTTTCAGAGGCAGACAATGGGAGTGCACGGAATCCAGGGTGACACTGTCACCCCTTTCACACAAAAAAAAGCCAAGGGGGGGATGATGGAGCGGAACAAAACAATGATGTTCTCTCTCTCCTGACGGGCTGTCGCGTCTCCGTGCCTGTCCCTCCGTGAACAAAAGAAAGAGAGAGGTTGAGTGTACTGAGAATTCCACAGGTGGGCTTCTTGTCTTCTTCTTTTCTTTTTTTCTTTTTACACAAGAGGACATAGATCCATCTGTAATATGTCTTTCTTTATTTTAGTCGTACGAACGAGAGCTAAGACGACAGATGTGACAATATTTCAAAGGATGTGCCTTGAGGTGCTTTTTTTAATCAGCTGTGTCAACTTCTATTTTCAAGCCACCTTTTTGCATTGGCCTTTGTTGTTGTTGTTGTTGTTGTTGTTGTTGTTGTTGTTGTTGTTGTTGTTGTTGTTGTTGTTGTTGTTGTTGTTGAATTAACTCAATAGGAGAGAGTGAATATTAAATAGTAAGATTACGTCATTCCTATCTAGTTGATTCAACAACCAAAATATACCAATCCAAAAAGAAAATGTATTTTTTTACAGTGTATGTTAAAACCAACTGAGACAGTCAGTGTTGTAGTACTCGAGTCCAAGACTCGTTGACTGCATTCGGACTCGGAAGGTGCAGACGAGGACTCTGACTTGGTAATTGATAAATACATTTATTATTGATAAATAATATATATATCTTTTTGAAATATCTGCCCTAATCATTTGGTATATTATGCCCTATATTGGTAACATTATTTAATTTTGTGCAAGGGCAGACATGCGCTTTGCTTACACAGATTTGACATCAAATTCCAGCACGAGCACTGCTAGATGTTCGATATGTAAACAAACTTGAAGAGAAGACCGGGACGCGTGTAGCCTTTTTACAACGCATCAGCGTTTCCGGCGCTCTGATTGGCCAGGTCATGTGACATGTGCGCCCAATAGCGTGTTTGCCCATTTCCGCGTCGAACAGCGTGCAAACTACCTGGCGTTCTATCGCCGTACTCTAAGACAAACTCTAACCTTAACGAACTTCGAAAGAGTGCCTAAGCTTAACCGGCGAAAGAACTTGCCGTCACGCTCTAAGAAAAATTCTAACCTTAACCAACTTCGAAGAGTGCCTAAGCTTAACCAGTGTAGAAACTTGCCGTCCCACGATTGGCGCTCATGTAACATGACCTGGCCAATCAAAGCGCAAAACGGGAACCCGGAAACGCAGATGCGTTGTAAAAAGGCTTCAAGCAACCGGGACAACCTCAAACTTCAACAGACATCTGTGTAGAGTGGACCCAACCTCGATGACTTGGACTCGGACTCGGACTAGGTTAATGGGGACTCGAGTCGGACTCGACTCAGGCTCTTCTTTGGTGACTCGGACTTGGACTCAAACACTGGGGACTCGAGACTCGACTCGGACTCGAGATTTAGTGACTCGACTACAACACTGGAGACAGTTGCATGGAGCTTGCTGTGAGTTATATATATAATAAGTATAATGCAGTCACCTTTCATGGAATTACCTTCCACTGCACATACTGTACTGTATGGGTCCCGTTCATTTTGAAATTGCATATGCCACTGACTGATTCCTTGTCAAACTGTCTCTTGTATTAAAAACAAAAGCTTTAGGTGATATTTCTTTAGCCAGTATAAGTTATACGTCACTCGAAGCACTATACCAGGAAGAGTATATGACTCACTCTATTGTATTAGTTAGAAGTAGCAGTTATGTAGCTTATTTGCATACGTGTTGCTGTTTGTCAAAATGCTTTTTCGTGTAAATGGCCTGCATTTATATAGCGCTTTTATCCAACGCGCCTTACAGAGTATGCCTCACATTCACCCACTCACTCACACAGTCACACACCGACGGCGGAGGCGACCATGCGAGGTGCCGACCTGCTCACGAGTGTTAAGTGTCTTGCTCAACAACACTTTGACGCGCCGCCGGGAGGAGCTGGAATCGAACCAGGAACCCTTCGATTACCAGATGACCCCTCTCTACCTCCTGAGCCACCGTCCTGTAACACTGTCTGTGCGTTTCTCCTAATCCCATTATGTTATAAATACATTTAGAATATAAATGTAGTTGGTAAAACTGCAATGGCCTTATTCCAGCGTATTAACTTGTGATCTATGAGCAAGCTCTCGTTCACAATGATGTTGAGAAGCACAGCACATACTACATACAAAAACAATATAGAAAGAGAAAAGTCAAATATGAATTTGAATTAAAACAATTACAGACTGCAGTGTGAAATGTTCGGCTATTATAGATCTAAACTGACCAACGGATACTAAAGTATTGCGTTTTATTGCAAAACATTCCACTTGTCGGGGGCACAGAAGCTAAAAGCAGATTTTTCCAAATTCAGTGCACACTCTGGGAACCTCAAGTGTAAGCCGGTCATCAGAGCGAGTATGATAAGGTCCAGCGTTCCAGTCCAGTAATGCAATAAAGTAGGGTGGAAGATCATCAATAATGGCTTTATACAGAAACAGATACCAATGCAAGTCACGTCTCTCTGGCAGAGAGGACCAGCCAACCTGATCATGCAGGATACAATGACGGGTACCATAACAGTCACTGGTGATAAGCCTAAGGGCAGAAGGATATACAGAGTCCAAGGGCTTTAGAGTGGAAACAGCAGCATGTCTATAAACTAAACGTGTTGTAGTCGAGTCACTACATCTCGAGTCTTGAGTCCCCAGTGTTAGAGTCTGAGTCCAAGTCAGAGTCACCAAAGAAGAGTCTGAGTCGAGTCTTGGATGTAACAGTACTGTATTGGAGGGGGACTTCCCACTCTCCAGGGCATTTACAACAAGCGGTGCATGGGCAAGGCTAAGAGAATTATCAAAGACTCGAGCCACCCAAACAACTGCCTCTTTGAACTGCTGCGGTCAGGCAAGCGATACAGGAGTCTCATGGCAAGCACAGAGAGACTCAGAAGAAGCTTCTATCCCCAGGCCATCAGGTTGCTCAACGAACAATAACACTATGTAACAACCATCAAATGCACTCACAGCACACACATCCACACGCACACACTCACTTTAAACATACAACTCACTGCAGCACCCACTTTAACCACTTTAGTACACCTAAGCACACTTTATATTTATCGGTAAAGAATTTGCACTACAACCCATACCTCATTACACCTTACTGTAAATTATATTGTACCTAAATTGTACCTCATCCCACTTCTGCTTTGCACTGTATAGTATATTGTATGGTAACTCAGTTACTTCTACTCTACATAGAGCATTGTATATATGTATATACTGAAAATTTTTGTCTACGTACTTGACTTCTATTTTATACTTGCTATACTTATTTTATTATCTATTTTTGTCTAGCACAGTCTCTAGAGCGAAACAGAAAGAAGCATTTTGTATAAAAGTATTCTGTACTTCTGTATGACAACTAATAAAGAAACTTGAAACTATACCTGTATGTCGTGTATGTCATAAATGTTATGATGAATTGAAAATGGGGGACCCTGATGTAAACAAGACGAAAGTCTTTCTCTTGTCTGCATCCCCTTAACAATTGTGTGTATTGAGCCGTACTGTTTTGTACCCATTCTGCAATCTGTTAATAAAAAATTTCAGTCAATACATCAATCAATCAATCAATCAATCAATCAATCAAGCAATCAATCAATCAATCAATCAATCAATCAATTAAATCAATCAATCAGTCCCCATTACCCTAGTCCGAGTCCAAGTCATCAAGGTTGAGTCCACTCCACAGATGTCTGTTGAAGTTTGAGGTTGTCCCGGTCTTCTCTTCAATAGTTTGTTTACATATCGAACATCTAGCAGTGCAATCCATGTAAGCAAAGCACACGATTCGGGGTGTCTCTTTAGGCATCTTAAGTACTGAACATGAGGGTATCGGCGTGAATCCGCGTGTAGGTGGACCACACATGTTTGCCCTTGCACAAAATTAAATAATGTTACGGTATTAATATAGCCATCAATATCTTATGCCAATTGATTATGCCTATTACAAAAAAAAACTGTATTCATCAATTAACACGTCAGAGTCCTCGTCTGCACCTTCCGAGTCCGAATGCAATCAAATGCTCGAGTCCAAGTCCGAGTCATCAGTGGTCAAGTCCAAGTCGAATCACTAGTCCTGAAAATCAGACCAGGACTCGAGTACTACAACACACTTCTACGTCTCCATAACCCAAAATTGCTTCAACAATTTTGAAATTGCATATACAGATACAGCACTCAAAACTCAAACCTCTCATGCCTCTCTACCACTCTCTACCACTCCTCTATTGTTCTTGACCGGGCCAGATTTCACACCTCCACTTCCTCCCACAGGCTGGGCAGATTTTCATCTTAAATTTTTATTCGTCCCAAATGTCCCAGCCCCATCAGATTTCTTAGCTTTTTTCACTGTTTACTTATCATGCATTGCAACACTAATATATGGTCAGTACCCCAAGTCAGACTGCCCATATAAAAATTATTTTGGGGGTCTGAGGGCAGTAGCCCCCGACCCCCTCCCTGGGGAAGCACTTAAGTTAACTATCCTCCCTTTGTTCCCCCAGCCAACACCCCCGGAAAATTAACACCTGAGTAGACTTAAGTGGCACACAAGCAGCAACAAGCAGCAGACAAGCAGCAGAATTGGTTTGATTTTTGAGCGCTGCGTCTGTATGTAACTTTTAAGGTGATTTTCTCAAAAACATGATTTTGGCAATATTCTACAGAAAATATCTGTAACTTGCTTGGTATTGGGAGTCAAGAAGTAATAAAGTTACTGTTCAAAATATTTATGTGCGAGGGAGGGGGGGTGTCCAATGTGACTGAAAGGGATAGAGTAAGCCTTATTATGGAGCTTTGCAGGCAGGATACGGTAGCGATGCCCCCAAGCAGCTATCGCCCCAATTTCCCACAGGGATAAATAAAGATCTGTTTTATCAACAAACATGAATAAAACTCTGACAACAAAGAGGTCCATTTAAGCTGTTCTGACTATCACTCACTCATCCGTACATTAATGATCTCTGCTCGCCGCTGTTGCCATGGCACTGGTAAAACCCCTCCCCCCACCCCCCAGCCACCACCCCACCCGCCAGCCTCCACCTGCATCGGTCTATTCCATTATAGATATAATGCTCTCCCCGCTATACTCAATGCCGATTCATTATGTCTGGCAATATTGATGGCTTGACGTAATCAGAGGATGTGTGTCTTGTATGTGTCTCTGTTCTGTATGTATTACTTACACTCTCAGCCAAGTCTGTTTTGGGATTTGACTGGGAGCACCGCTTAAAATGCTAAAAGAAATTGATCCCTTTTTTCCCTGTAAATCCTTTAACCTCTTAAGCCGTAGCCATATTTTCAGAAGATTCAAAAGTACATCAATCAATGAATCAATCAAATGTATTTGTATAGCACATTTAAACATGACACTTGTCAACCAAAGTGCTTCACAGTGAGTCACGCACAAAAAAAAGGGGTGGGGAATAAAGTGCTCCTAAAGTATAAATAAACTGAAAATATAAACAACCAACAGACAAACAAAGAAACAGAACAACCCGTCAAAACAAACAAGGCAAGAGTCAGAGTGAGTCAGGGAAAGCTAGAGAATATAGGTGAGTTTTGAGTTTAGATTGAAAAGACTCGATGGAGGGGGCAGATTTGATGGACGTGGGGATGCTGTTCCAGAGGTCAGGGGCTGCGACAGCAAAAGCGTGGATAGGAGACTCTTGTCAGCCAATCTGAGGGCCCGACGTTGGTATAGGGGCTGTCTGCTAGGTAAAAGGGGGCCTTACCATTAAGGGCTTCATAAACGAATAGGAGAACCTTGAATTCTATCCTGTAGCGCACCGGGAGCCAGTGAACATACTCAAGTATAGTACATACTCCACTTCTACAAGGTCCATTTGCATGTTCTTGGTATCTAGGGACATACTGTCTGGACCTCAGGGAATGTATTCCTAGTGTCAGAAATGTGTCTGAAATGTGTCTGTTACTATGCTTGAGTAAATTGTAATGAACCAAAAGGAGAATATAAATGATTATTATTGACCGTCCGTAGTGTGGTAGTGAAAGCACTAACCGTCTGTAGTGTGGTAGTGAAAGGTTAACCTTCTGTTGTGTGGTAGTGAAAGCACTAACCGTCTGTAGTGTGGTAGTGAAAGGTTAACCTTCTGTTGTGTGGTAGTGAAAGGTTAACCTTCTGTAGTGTGGTAGTGAAAGGTTAACCTTCTGTAGTGTGGTAGTGAAAGGTTAACCTTCTGTAGTGTGGTAGTGAAAGGTTAACCTTCTGTAGTGTGGTGGTGAAAGGTTAACCTTCTGTAGTGTGGCGGTGAAAGGTTAACCTTCTGTAGTGTGGCGGTGAAAGGTTATATTTCGTATATAGCATCGCGTCCCGCTCTGAGCCTTACGAGATACTCTATATCGCCTGTGATACCTAATGTATCTCCCACGAACAAAAACACATGCACCCCACCTGTATGGGGCCCCGCCCCTTATGGTGGTACCACCCATATAATCATGACTCTGGTCATGAAACACCCTTCCTCTATTTTCGTCCCAGCGTACTGGATGCTATGCACCATGCGAGCTAGCGGAATGAAAAGATTAAGGAAGATTAATAATGTTGAGGGCTTACCGGAGGATTGTGTTTCCCTGGATTCTCCGGAGCTTGTTTCGACGACGCAGACCTATGCTGGTGGTTCCTCGGCTGACGGCGACGGACCGAGGGGCAGCGTACAAGGTTTGGCTATCGGGTCGGCTTGTACAAAGGTGAGGTCTGTGTCAGTAGGCGTCAATGTCGGTGTTGGTCGTGCTGTGGAGTATGTTTCGGCACCAGGGCCGGGGCGGCTTGGCGATCGTTCCACTGTAGTGGGCGATGTCTTGGCGATCCTGGAACATGCTGTTGACGCTAATGCTACTGCTACTGCTAATGCTAATGCTACTGCTGCTTCTTCTGCTAACGCTGATGTTGACGCTGGAATGTCTAATAATCCCCGCCGCGGGATTCCGCTTTTCCCTCCTCTTGCCACCTTCATTGATGAAGGTCAGTCGGTGGTGGGTGTGGGGGGGTTCGCTGAGCTCTATTTACCTTTTTTGCGGGTGAAGGGGCTGACGACGGGGTGCAGCCCGGGGGTACCTTGGCTAAGTAGCCAGGTAGCTTCTTTTTTGTGCCCAGGCGGGGATGAACGACGTTCCGCCCGGCCGTTGCTTGATAGCATGTCGGCTCGGAGGGTGGCAGTATGGACGAATGAGTGGTATACTGCTGCAGGATGGCATTTAGCGGCGGCCAGTGTTGTGGCTCAGCTGGCTACTTTCCTATCCAAGATGGCGTCGGGTTGTAGGTCTTTGAGTCCAACCGACACTATGAACGTGATTCATGTTTGTGGTGTTATAGAGATCTTGACTCAGTCGCAAGCTATAACTGCGGGGAGGATTCGGATGCTATCGACTTTGGTTGTTAGGCATCTTTGGTTGGAGCAGTCTCCTCTTGGGGAAGAGGATAGGTTTTCTCTCCTCACGACTCCTTTTTCCACAGATAGTCTTTTTGGGCGTTCTGTGGAGGCGCAGGCGGTTTTTGATTCGGGTCCTACACCGCCTCACGCTGTGCAGCCAGGGGTGGGAGCACGGTCTCGTCAACGACTGTGGCGAGATCCTCGACAGGCGGCCATGTTTCCCCCGCCAGTGGTGCCCTGGTTGGAGAATCGACAGGGTTTCGCAAGGCCGACAGTCTTGGCGGCCGAGGGATCGGCCATTTTGGGTGATTTCGGGGTTGGTAAACCACCCCGTCGTCATTTTGCCGCGAGCAGCCCGCTCCCCGTTCAGTCCTCTCTCTGGTATCCCCAGAAGCGGGGGTTTGAGCGTTCTCCTTTGGCTGCGGGCCGCGAACCTTCTTTGAAGCGTATGCGGCCCCATTCTTCACTTCTCATGGAGACAGGGGCTGACACCCAGTTGATGGCTGAGCCTGGGTCTGTCTGTGAGAATGTTCCGTCGTCGCGTGGTTCCTACACCGCAGGTTGTGGGTGGGTGGAACCTGGTGTTGCAGCTGCCACTAGCTTCAGTGGTCAGCAGGGGGACTCGGTGCCTCTTCTGTTGAATGCTCAGCAGGGGTTACCCCGGCTTCGCCCTCGCCAGGCGGGGTATCGCGCTGTTGCCTCCCACTCCCGTCAAACCGGCAGTGGTCTGCAAAGGAGAGGCTGGCGTGATTTGAGTGGTAGCAATATCACTGCAGGGCTTCGGCGTGTAGGAGCCCATGGGGTCCTCAGGCCTTGCGTGTCTGGCTGCGGAACGGCTCCTCAGCGTGTGCTGGAGGGGTGTTCAGGGGGTGAGTGTGTGTCCACAAGTTTGATGACCGCTCCTCCCGTATCAAACCGGCCCTTTCTGTCGGGGTCCCCCCTTGGGTGCTTTGCACGACGGGGGGGACCGGGCCAATTATCTGCTGTTCCTTGCGGCCCAGCGTCAGTTGACGGCGGGGGCGCTGTGGGATTATATTCACATATGGCGACGGGAATGTCCCTTGAATCGGTGGATGAGGAGAACGTTAGAGGCGGGGCTGGTTTTGCAGTTTGCGCGGCCCCATCCTCCGTTCTCAGGTTTGGTGCCGACCCTATTGTTAGGGTCGGGCGCGGTGACAGCCCTGGCCGACGAGATTCAATCTCTGTTGGCGAAGCAGGCCGTCGTTGTGGTCCCGAGAGAGGACGCAATGTCAGGCGTCTACTCCCGTTATTTTCTGGTGCCCAAGAAAACTGGGGGGGTCAGACCTATACTGAATCTGTCCATGTTCAATCGGTTGATTGTAGTGAGACCATTCAGGATGTTGACCGTCCGACTCCTTCTGCTTGCTGTCAGGAGGGGGGACTGGTTCACCTCCATAGACCTGAAGGATGCGTATTTTCACATACCCATTTTCCCTCCTCACAGGAAGTTCCTACGGTTCCTGTTTCAGGGCGTAGCGTACGAGTACCACAGAATGCCGTTCGGTTATTCTCTGGCTCCCCGCACATTCACCAAGTGCGTGGCGGCTGCTCTGGGGCCTTTACGTCGTCGGGGGATACGAGTTCTGTTCTATCTCGACGACATTCTGCTCCTCAGCCGTTCAGAGGAGGTTGCCAGGTCTCATACTCGACTGGTGGTGGAATTCCTCACCAGCCTGGGTTTTGCTGTGAATTGGAAGAAGAGTACCCCTCTTCCCAGTCAACAGGTGGAGTACTTGGGCTTGACATTGAGGTCGAAGCCTATGCTTGCGACCCTCTCGGAGCAGCGTCGGGGGGATCTCCGTCACGCGCTCGGGGGTTTCCGTCTGGGAGGGACGGTTACGGCGCTGCAGGTGATGCGTCTGCTGGGCCTTATGTCGGCGGCCCACACGGTGGTTCCTCTTGGCCTCCTCTTTATGAGGCGGATACAGAGGTGGTTTCTCTCTTTGAGAATAGATCCGGTGTGGGGCAAAGGGAGACGGTTGACGGTTCCTTTGTCGATATGGGGGGATCTCGCCCACTGGGGGAGGCTGGGTATCCTCTCCGCTGGGGTCCCCATGGGCAGCAGAGGCTCCCACGTCACGGTTTTCACCGACGCCTCTCTCACAGGTTGGGGAGGGGCGTTTCGGACCCACGCAGTGGGGGGCAGCTGGACGGGTCATGCCGACCCAGCTGTCCTGCATATCAATGTGTTGGAGTTGAAGGCGGTCCTCCTGGTCCTCAAACGGCTCGGCCACCTGGTGGTAGGCAAGCATGTTTTGATCAGGACGGACAATGTGACGGCGGCGGCGTATATCAACAGGCAGGGTGGGACTCGTTCCGCCCGCCTGCTCCGGGTGGCGCGCAAACTGTTGCTATGGGCATCCCGCAGGCTGCGCAGTCTGCGGGCGCTCCACGTTCCTGGTACGGAAAATGTGGCGGCGGATATAATGTCTCGGGGCGGTCCTCGTCGCGACGAGTGGGAACTCCGCCCCGACATAGTCAGACAGATCTGGGATCGGTTCGGGGAGGCCTCGGTAGATCTGTTTGCGTGCCGACGTTCTCACAAGTGCCCCTTGTGGTTCTCGCTCAGTCGAGCGGATCATCCCCCCTTGGGGGTGGATGCCTTCTCGACCTTTCCGTGGCCGCCCGGTCTTCTGTACGCCTTCCCTCCTGTACAGCTGTTGAGTCAGCTGTTGGAGCGGATACGGAGGGAGCGCAGGACGGTGATCCTGGTCGCGCCGGACCGGGGCACGTCAGTGTGGTTCCCGGTCTTAATCCAGCTTCTGGTCGCTCCTCCTTGGGTCATTCCGTGGTCAGCGACGGCCCTCTCGCAGCACAACGGAGTGCTTGTCCAGCCTCCGGTGTTGGGTCAACGCCTGGTGGTGTGGCTGGTGGGAGGGTGAGTCTGGAGAGGATGGATCCCGCAGTGGTTGATACCATCCGGTGTGCGCATGCTCCCTCCACTGTCGCGGTTTACGCGGGCAGGTGGCGTGCGTTCCAAGAATGGTGTAAGGGGGGGGGCTGGGACCCAGTCTCCTGCCCCCTGGATGCTGTTCTGGGTTATCTCCAGTCTCTCCTTGATAGTCTGTCGGCTTCGACAGTGAGGGTATATGCAGCAGCTATATCCTCCTATCATGAGGGATTTGAGGGGGATGTCTTGTTCAGCCACCCTCTTGTGAAGCGTTTCCTGCTTGGCGCTCGACGCGTTAAGCCGGTGCAACGCTCCTTGGCTCCGACTTGGGATCTTCAATTGGTCCTCGGTCGGTTGTCCTTGGCCCCGTTTGAGCCGCTCGAGCAGGCGCCGTTGGGACGGCTGTCTTTCAAGACCGCGTTCCTACTGGCTGTCACTTCCGCTAAACGCGTGGGTGAGCTCTGTGCTCTCTCGGTACGTCCAGAGTGCCTGTCTTTTCGGACCGATTGCGGTGCCACTCTGCGACCTAATCCTGCTTTCGTGCCTAAGAATATCCGGAGTTCCTTCCGCTCCCGGGATATTGTGGTTCAGGCTTTTCGTCCTCCTCCTCACACTAGTGAGTTAGATGCGGGCCTTCACCTGTCATGTCCAGTCCGTGCTTTGGGGTTTTACCTCAGCCGTACTCAGGACTTCAGGGTTACCGACCAGCTTTTTGTCTGTTACGGTGGGGCTCGTGCTGGTAAGGCACTGTCGAAGCAGCGCCTGTCCCATTGGTTGTGCGAGGGTATTGCCCTCTGCTACACGTTGGCTGGGCAGGATCCCCCTGGGGGCGTCAGGGCGCACTCCACTCGTGGGGTGGCTGCCTCTGCCGCTCTCCTGGGTGGGGCCTCGGTGGAGGACATCTGTGCTGCAGCTTCATGGTCCTCACCGGGCCCCTTTGTAAGGTTTTACCTCATGGACATGACCGGGGGTTCTGTCTCCCAGGCGGTTCTGGGGTCTGTGGCCTTTCCTGCTTCCCGTCCTTTGGTCGGGTAGCAGGAGTGTATGGGTATGGGCCGCAGTGTGTTGAGTCACACGTGGTTCCGCCTGTACGGTGTGTTCAAGGGGTTCTGGCTCCCTCTTGTTCGCATTCAGGTGGAGTTGACTGCGCCCCCCCTTCGTTAGGCAGGATGGGGTGACAGGGCTCCCCGCACCCCTTGATGTGGGCTTACGGGTCCTCAGGGGGTACATCTGTCGGGTCTCGCGCCCGCTCTTCCCCATTATCTCGTAAGGCTCAGAGCGGGACGCGATGCTATATACGAAATATAACGATAGGTTATGTAGATAACCTAGTTATATTAGTATTGGCTAAGCGTCCCGCTCTGCGCGCCCTGAGTTCCCTCTTGAGGGATCTTTTCCTGGGACGGGTTTTTGGCGAGGAAGGGTGTTTCATGACCAGAGTCATGATTATATGGGTGGTACCACCATAAGGGGCGGGGCCCCATACAGGTGGGGTGCATGTGTTTTTGTTCGTGGGAGATACATTAGGTATCACAGGCGATATAGAGTATCTCGTAAGGCTCAGAGCGGGACGCTTAGCCAATACTAATATAACTAGGTTATCTACATAACCTATCGTTAACCTTCTGTAGTGTGGTGGTGAAAGGTTAACCTTCTGTAGTGTGGCGGTGAAAGGTTAACCTTCTGTAGTGTGGTGGTGAAAGGTTAACCTTCTGTAGTGTGAAAGGTTAACCTTCTGTAGTGTGGTAGTGAAAGGTTAACCTTCTGTGTGAACCTATTGCGTGATTCCATTCTCGAGTTACAAGACAAAACAACCGGCGAGCATCATTTGACAAGCCTTTAGGACGAGTGACCACTTCCGGTTGTGAACGGTCCCTGAACTGACCAGTCACCGCTTATGGCGAAAATGATTGACCACCGTTGTAGCCAAGGAGCGTCTGCTCCGAAAGCGATCCCAGACGGGCGCTGACTGCTTGGGAAGGTGACACAAGAAGACGAAGAAGTCCTTTGTTTTGACTAGAGCCTCGAAATGAATGGCAGCGGATGGCCATTTTGGATATTCATGCCGAATTTCTACCGGTACACATAAAACATACATTTTCCATGGGATTTTTATAAACTTTGGACCTGTACTACATAAGACTTCAACCTATGGAACCATTATGTTCTCCAGCTCCTACCTCTCAGCTAGAACTTAAAAACAGGCATTTCGCAACCAGTCAAAATAAATGTGAGTACACAAAACTTTTACTTCAGTGTGTTCAAACCTCTGTTACTCTATTTCATTATCACTCAAATTGATTTATTGTGAAAGAAACTTCAGAATGTTACCTTTCAAAAGAGACCAGACTCATGCATGTGCTATACGTATAAAGTATAATAAATCGTGAATAACTTTGGGTATGCAATTGTAAATAAAACAAGCCCCAAGAGGTTAAGCCTCATGGTCAACCATAGTGTTGCAGATGAAGGGAAAGCGAGACCAAGAAGGAGAGCTACATTGTGGGAAGAGGAACAGAGGAGAAAAAGGAAAGAGACGAGGGAGAAACAAAATAAAGATTATAAAATGTTTTAAAAATGTTACCATCTTTCATTTGGGGTATAAGTACATTATGTTCTTGAAGAATTTTTACTTTGATGTAAAATACACATTTTGGAATATGCCATCATAATTCACAATACTCACAATACTCACAATACTCACAATACACAATACTCAATACAATACACACTGTTCAAAACACTACAGTACAGGTGTGGGGCGACAGTGAGCAGTCGTCTGGTTATCCGGAGGTTCCCGGTTCGATTCCCGCTCCTCCCGGGCAGCGTGTCGAAGTGTCCTTGAGCAAGACACTTAACCCCTAACTGCTCCCGATGAGCAGGTTGCCACCTTGCATGGTTGCCTCTGCTGTCGGTGTGTGAATGTGTGAGTGAATGGGTAGAAATGTGAGGAACAAAATGTAAAGCGCTTTGGATAAAAGCTATATAAATACAGCCATTTACCATTTACCTCAATTTCAGGTATAGCTGACAGCATAATATCCATATATCAGGAGCGCAGTCAATCAAAGTGAGAGCGTAAGTGGTTCAGTTTTCAGC
Organism: Notolepis coatsorum; assembly: GCF_963971535.1. Lineage (NCBI taxonomy): Eukaryota > Metazoa > Chordata > Actinopteri > Aulopiformes > Paralepididae > Notolepis > Notolepis coatsorum. Next base: position 14,589,785 of record NC_140182.1, read on the forward strand.
TGCATTTGGATAGAGGATTTGGCCTTTAAATCTAGATATGTAGAGAGAGGGGAAAACTAGACTGAGAGGCAGGGGAGGGGGGGAGGCAGAGGAAAGGGAGAAAGGGAGAGTACGCTCTCAGGCAAACCTGCCTGTGTAGCACCTGTGTCACTAACAATAACAGCTGTTCGCCACGGACCAGTTCTAGATTCGAATGAGGAGAGGAGTAATATACACAGTTAAAGGAATGGCAGACCAGAGACAAGGTTATAACAATGACCGGTATTTTATTCTCAAACAGCGCGCTAGCTAGACAATTGCAATACATACAAACGTGAAGTAGTGTGAAATATCCCTTTTTAGGTTCTTTCTCTAACCACTCCTTCTTTCAGGAGGGTTAGTTCGATATCAGGTTCTAGGTTGATTGGATCAACACATTTGGTTCGGTTCAGACGTCTCTGAGGTTATCACTAGTGTAACTGAGGGGTACAATTCCCTGACTGTATTGATAAGTATGGTATCATTAAACCACTACCGCTTTATGTACTTTAATTACTGGCCATACAGTACATGATATATGAATATGATGAACACTTCCCACAATGAAATCGGTTCCACACAAAGGTATAATCAAGTATTTAATGGAGCAAAAGGTACATAATATACTTTCTATTATACTTTGAATGCACTTGTAAGGCAAAGGAATGTGCGTAGGCAAATCAACAATGAATGTCCATTCTCTGGTTACGCAGGAGGTAATTATACAACCTGAATCTTAGGGAATTATATCTATGGTACACTAGTAATATAGCGGGAGATACTGGAAGGGTCCCTGTTGTGAAGGGCCAGATTAAACCGAATATATATATTTATTTATATATATATATTTAATTGTATTTGTATATTCTCTAATATTCCCTGATATCCCTTGTATATTCCTTGTACAATATGCATTGAATATCCATTCTAGCCTACTGAACATCCCATAATAGTCTCCATTCTACTATTGGTCGAGACCTTGGTGCCAGGCTGCCATACCCCCCAGACCCAGTTCAAACGTACCGCTCAACATGTACAAACAAGTCCTAGTTCCGCGTAGGAATCTGGCTACCGCACCACTAATGGGACTATTTGTTCATAGTGCGTATATATACTGCGCTACTAAAGTAGGACTTCCTTTTTCAGTCCAGTTTCTTACCCTCCAATAGAGTGACAGACGTAAAGCCTCCTAGCGACGCCACGTGTGGGAGTAAGGCCAAGTTCGGCCTACCATCAGTATTGAGACATCGTGTATATTAATATTTGAATAGTCATATTTGGCACTATATCGTCGAGTTGGACGTAGTCTATTAAGCTAATAATAGTCTGTTAATATATAGTGCTTCGTGCGGTGAGAATACTACCGTAGTCAGCACCCCATCGTTTCGGGCAGAAAACTGGCTGTTTATCCAGGATGATCGACCCCATGTGAGATTGCACCCGAGGAGCCCCAGAGCCGACGAGCGAGTGGACCTGTATACCGGATTATTCTACCGACGACAGCCCGCCTTCCCAGGCACGGATTATGCTTTGTATACGTTGATTATTCCATGGATAAAGACCCCCGACACTGCCGTGTGTTGGAACCCCCCCCCCTGGAGAGGACGCAAGGTGAGGAGACGCTCTGCAAGACGAGGTCGCTTCACGTCTCTCCTCCGTGGACCGGAGGACGCCGGCCCACAAAGAGTCCATCTGCTTTCATCTGCGGTCCAAGGATCGCCGGCGCATTGAACGGCACTACAGTGGGTTCACCTGGGATACCCTTGGCCGGATGAGGCAGCCGGACTCTACCCCCCCCCCCCTTCCTACTCCTGTCGGCTTACAAGCGACCGGATTAACCCCCCCTAGTGTATCCAGTCTATAATCATTAAAGTATCATTGCTGTTATTCCTTAAACTATTCCAGGTCGTATATGTACCACCTGCGCCTTCAGAGATTGGACATTCTCTATTGATATACCGACGAATACTCTTGCCATAAAAGTGCATACTAATTCCCATTCATAAATGTGATTGATTTGATTAAGTGCTTGCTCTACACACCATCGCTGTGTAGAAATAAAGACCTATTTCTAATTCGTACATTTGTGTTGGATCCGTTTCATCTACGTGACAGTGTTCATCATAATATATTTATGCCGAGTACTGGGTGGCCGAATATTAAGTACAAAGGTAGTGGTAGTAAGTATCATATCTAGTAATACAGTCAGGGAATTGTACCCCTCAGTTACAATTGGTCCTTCGAGCCGGAGTGTAATTAGTGTAATATTAATATAGTGTTATTAATATTGAAATGGCCTATGATGAACACTCCACGAAACGATCCTCCTAACCAACGCCCGCAGCGCGAACGACGGCTCCCTCAGTACTTAGAGGCTTACGCTGTCAGTCAACAACCTAGTCTTCTACTAACAGTAAACGCGGTAAAACTAGAAAGTAAAAGTATGTCTAACCCCAACGCCCAGACTACCCCGACCATAGAGGCCCCTACGGGTTCTAATGTAACTGACCAAGTTCACGGTGGGGACCAGTGGGAACCAGACATGACTTCACACCCCGCCAGTACTGAAGAAGTAGTCCCCGATGAGTCCCGGGAGGAATACAACGCTACCGAGACAGAACTCGGCACGGAAGAAGACGGGGAGAGCACCGTGGAGATAGAGCTCCAAGGCTCCGCAAGGAGTACCCCGAGGGAAGGCTCCCCTATACAACCGCCTTCTCCCAGCGAGGCAGAGAGGACCCTACAGCAGGCCTTCCTCATCAGCCTGAACGCCGCTGCTGAACGCGACCGACTGCAGATCCAGCAGCGGAGCGAAGAAGAGCATATACGTCTAGAAATAAGACGCATTCAGAGGGAAGAGAATGTGGCCCGAGACCGAGCAGACAGCCAGCGAGCAGCTGCTGGTGCTCTACGGGACGCAGAGCGCGACAGACAGCAAGCGCAACTAATAGAACAGCTGATCAGACGGACAACACCCTCTCCCTCCGCCAGAGGCTCCAGGAACTCGTCTAGACACACCTCCAGGGCGGCATCCCCTAGCCGAGTAAACAACCCTGAACTTGACCAACAGACGAGGTCTATACCCCCCACAGACCACCTCCCCCCACCGGTCCAAGCGAGACCTAGCAACCGGGAAGGAGCAGCATATCCTGTGGAGAGGCTAAACCAGAGACTACAAGCACTGGATGACCTAACTGAAGACGAAGAGGAGAGGAGGAGAACCACGCCCGACGACAGCACAGTACTCTACCGGACCAGGAGGTCCGGTACAGCCCAGGCTATACTCCCGCGGAGCTGCGCTACAGACCCCCGACTCTATACACGGGTGAGCACGACGCACGACCCGCACCGAGGAACAGCACCTGGACAAGCGGGCCATGGTACACTGCCGGTACCAGCCCATACCAAGGAGCGGGAGGAGACTCGCCTAGGAGGCCTCTCCCCCAACGCTCGCCGATGTATCCACAGTCAGCGTCATACATTGGCACGCCTATGGTACCCGACTTCACCCAAGAGAACCGGGCCCAGTATACAGAACTCTGCATGTGTCTGGAGACCATGTTGGTGGATGTATTGGATGAACGCCACAAATACGCCATCCTACTGAAGCACTTAAAGGTACCCCGCGCACATAATATAGCGCTCGCCTACACGACTTCCACCACCCCATACACAGCAGCGCTGGTAGCATTGGACCAGAGGTATGGGCGCATATGGGATTACGTGATCCAGGAGATCCGACACATCGACCGCTTACCCCCAGCAATAGACAATCGAGCACTGGACGACCTGTCCATCAGAGTGCAGTCCCTGGTAGGGATGTTGGGAGCGCAGAGAGAGAAGGGGAGGCATGAACTTTACGCCAACTCAAATGTGGAAAGGATCTTGGAGAAGCTGCCGCCCGCTCGACAGGAGCGTTTTAGGCGGCAGAGAGACCACCGAGACCCGAATGGCCCCGAACCGAACCTCCTCGATCTAGCAGACTTCCTGGCGAGAGAAGTCAGCAGCCTACGGCTAGATACATTCGGACGGAGCACCCCTGGCTCCAGAGAAGGAACCAGACGACTAAATGATGGAAGAAGATCGGTGACTGTGATGCACCAATCGGAGTCAGTACCGAGCAGCAGGAGCCACAGTACCCCCTCCAGAACGGAGAAGTGGAAGATAGTGTGCCCCTACTGTGAGAAAGAACACTGGCTAGCGCAATGTGACTCCTTCCCCAAGCTGAACGCGGAGGAAGCAAGTCAATGGATAAAGTCCAACAAGCGCTGTTTTCGCTGTGCGCGCTCACACATGGCAGCCGAATGCCGCTTAAAGAAAAGGTGCACCAAGTGCGATGGAGCCCATCTGGACATACTTCACGACAGTAACAGACGGCGCCCTTCACCCGCACCATCCAGCAGCAAAGCGAGCGTCATGTACTGTACATCGATCCCGCCAGCAGCAGTGGAGCCCGAGTACTCCTAAAAGTAGTGCGTGTGACACTAAGCTACCAGAATAAAGTCCTGGACACTTACGCCGTCCTCGATGACGGGTCAGAGAAGACCCTTCTGCTCGCCTCCGCTGCGGCCCAGCTAGGGCTCCGGGGAAGCGAAACCCAAATGACAATTCGGACAATAAGATGAGATTTGAAGACGATAAAGGGCGAGAATGTCTCATTCTCTATCGCAGCAAGCGGCCAGCCTGAGCGACGGTACCAGATTACAGACGCTTTCACCAGCCAAGAAATAGGACTGTCGCGGTACACATACCCCGTCGCCAAGCTGATGGAGAAATATGCACATCTGCGCAAGTTACCGATCCCGCTCATAGGCAATGCTCTGCCGACCCTGTTGATAGGCTCCGACCATGCAGACCTCATTGTCCCGATAGACCGGGTTCATACCGGACCCAGAGGCTGTCCTGCAGCAGTCGAGACCCGTTTGGGATGGACTCTCCAAGGCCCGCTCGCCAAATCTCTCAACCGAAGTACAGCCACTAGATGTCTCCACTCCCAAGTCACAGAGGGAGAAACCGCACTCCTGCAACACGTAGAGCGGCTATGGACCTTGGAACAAATGCCCTTTAAGAACGGAAGGAAAGACATTCGCTCTAAAGATGACATTTACGCCATTCACCTCCTCGAGACAGGGACCAAGAGAGTCCCGGTCAACGGCGTGTTGAGATACGCCACGCCACTCCTGCGGCGAGAAGGAATGCCTACTTTCCACGCCAAGACAGATGCCACAGAACGGTACCTGCTGAACACGGAGCGGCGCTTAGCCAAGAACCCCGCCCAAGAGAGTGTATACCGCGCTGAGATTGAGAAGCTCATCACAGCGGGACACGTCACAAAGATGGACATTAAAGAGGCTGACCAGACCACTGAATCGTGGTACGTGCCTCACCACAAGGTCCATCACAACGGTAAAGACCGCATAGTATTTAACTGCAGCTACCAGATCAGATCCCAAAATCTGAATAAAGAGTTACTGCCCGGTCCCACACTCGGCCCCTCCCTACTCGGCGTTCTACTCCGCTTCCGCCAGGAAAAGGTGGCCATCAGCGGGGACATTAAAGGAATGTTCCTGCAGGTGAGATTAGTAGAGGAGGACAAGCCCCTGTTACGGTTCCTATGGAGAGAGAAGCCAGGAGATGAGCACCCAGCCATCTACCAATGGGAAGTCCTCCCCTTCGGAACGACGTGCAGCCCCTGCTGTGCTACATTTGCACTACAGAAACATGTAGCAGAGGACCCAGCAGCGGACGAAGAGGTCCGACACAGCGTAAAGAACAGCTTCTACGTAGACAACTGTCTACAAAGCCTTTCAACCCAGGAAGAAGCCGAGGCTCTCCTGATTAAACTCCGCGCCTCATTGATCAAAGGCGGCTTTGATCTCAGGCAGTGGGCCAGCAGCGATCCGCAAGTACTGCGCAGCCTCTCCTCCGAGGACAAGGCAGCCAGCAGCGAGACCTGGATGGCTACAATCCCGGGAGAAGCCCAGGAGATGACCCTGGGATTGGTGTGGCGATTCAAAACAGATTCGCTTCACTACAGACACAAGCCCCTGACTACGGAGCAGGGAAGGCCGGCGGCGGCGCCGACCACCAGACGGAGTGTGTACACAACACTCGCCCGACAATATGACCCGCTAGGATGTATTCTACCGTACACCACCAGGGCAAAAATGATTGTACGAGCATTGTGGGACAAGGACCAGGGCTGGGACGACCCCATTCCCGCACACCTTGCATCCACCTGGAGAGAGTGGGAGATGGAGCTCCACTCACTCCCAGGCGTTAATATGCGCCGAAGCTACTTCCCACCCACGGTGAGGCCAGAGACATGTAAAATGGACTTACACGTCTTCAGTGACGCCTCAGAGGTCGCATACGGATCAGTAGCCTACTTGCGGGCCCAAGAAAAGGGGGGAGAGATCTACACAGCATTTGTCCTCGCCCGCTCGAGAATAGCCCCACGCAAGCAACAATCTATCCCACGTCTAGAGCTCTGCGCAGCCCTAGCCGGAGCGCACCTAGCCACGCTCATCCAACGTGAGCTCACCATACCGGTGTCTAGAACAATCCTGTAGTCAGATTCCACGACAGTACTCGCCTGGATCAAATCGGACTCATGCAAGTACAAAGTCTTCGTGGGAGTCAGAGTCACCGAGATTCAAGACTTAACCGAAGAGTTAACCGGAGAAACAGAGTGGCGCTACGTTGATACAAAACAGAACCCAGCTGACGTCATCACCCGGGGAATGCCCCTAGATGACCTCACCCGTCACAATGCTTACAGTGACGGCCCCGCATTCCTAAGACTCCCGGAAGGACAGTGGCCCATGCCTATCCCGAGGGAAGCAAGTCCAGAGGAGGTGGAAAATAAGAAGTCTGTGTTCTGTGGATTGAGCACCGTAGCCTCCACCGACCCTAACATAGACGATTGCACGTCCATAGAGAGTGCACAACAAAGGACATTCCTACTGCACTACCTACCGTCTCTACAGACCCGCCAGAAGTGGGTAAAGGAGAGAGACAATTTGACAGAAGGAACAGTCGTCATGATTATTGATCAATCACTGCCCAGAGCTATGTGGCCGGCCGGCCGCGTAAGCAAAGTGATCACCGGTGCCGACGGCAAGGTCCGAGCAGCTGAAGTGCTTGTCCAGGGTCGCACTTACACCCGTCCCGTGGCGAGGCTCATAGAACTGCCCCGACTCCCAGACACAATCGATGATGACCATGACCCTATAACCCTATGACTTTGTGAAGTTGACTGACCCTACAGCAAACCCTTATGTGTAAATAGACAACGCGATTAATCTGTCTCTGCTTAACTGATTAGGTCTGGGACCAATCAGGGGGTGGCTGTTGTGAAGGGCCAGATTAAACCGAATATATATATTTATTTATATATATATATTTAATTGTATTTGTATATTCTCTAATATTCCCTGATATCCCTTGTATATTCCTTGTACAATATGCATTGAATATCCATTCTAGCCTACTGAACATCCCATAATAGTCTCCATTCTACTATTGGTCGAGACCTTGGTGCCAGGCTGCCATACCCCCCAGACCCAGTTCAAACGTACCGCTCAACATGTACGAACAAGTCCTAGTTCCGCGTAGGAATCTGGCTACCGCACCACTAATGGGACTATTTGTTCATAGTGCGTATATATACTGCGCTACTAAAGTAGGACTTCCTTTTTCAGTCCAGTTTCTTACCCTCCAATAGAGTGACAGACGTAAAGCCTCCCTGCGACGCCACGTGTGGGAGTAAGGCCAAGTTGGGCCTACCATCGGTATTGAGACATCGTGTATATTAATATTTGAATAGTCATATTTGGCACTATATCGTCGAGTTGGACGTAGTCTATTAAGCTAATAATAGTCTGTTAATATATAGTGCTTCGTGCGGTGAGAATACTACCGTAGTCAGCACCCCATCGTTTCGGGCAGAAAACTGGCTGTTTATCCAGGATGATCGACCCCATGTGAGATTGCACCCGAGGAGCCCCAGAGCCGACGAGCGAGTGGACCTGTATACCGGATTATTCTACCGACGACAGCCCGCCTTCCCAGGCACGGATTATGCTTTGTATACGTTGATTATTCCATGGATAAAGACCCCCGACACTGCCGTGTGTTGGAACCCCCCCCCCTGGAGAGGACGCAAGGTGAGGAGACGCTCTGCAAGACGAGGTCGCTTCACGTCTCTCCTCCGTGGACCGGAGGACGCCGGCCCACAAAGAGTCCATCTGCTTTCATCTGCGGTCCAAGGATCGCCGGCGCATTGAACGGCACTACAGTGGGTTCACCTGGGATACCCTTGGCCGGATGAGGCAGCCGGACTCTACCCCCCCCCCCTTCCTACTCCTGTCGGCTTACAAGCGACCGGATTAACCCCCCCTAGTGTATCCAGTCTATAATCATTAAAGTATCATTGCTGTTATTCCTTAAACTATTCCAGGTCGTATATGTACCACCTGCGCCTTCAGAGATTGGACATTCTCTATTGATATACCGACGAATACTCTTGCCATAAAAGTGCATACTAATTCCCATTCATAAATGTGATTGATTTGATTAAGTGCTTGCTCTACACACCATCGCTGTGTAGAAATAAAGACCTATTTCTAATTCGTACATTTGTGTTGGATCCGTTTCATCTACGTGACAGTGTTCATCATAATATATTTATGCCGAGTACTGGGTGGCCGAATATTAAGTACAAAGGTAGTGGTAGTAAGTATCATATCTAGTAATACAGTCAGGGAATTGTACCCCTCAGTTACAGTCCCCCTGGTTGTAAGCCAGCAGGGGTAGAAGATCTGTCGGTAGTAGAGAGTCTGGTCAACGATGACTAAGGAGACTCCAGGTACAGGAGCCGGTGCAATAGCCTCTTGATCCACAGACGAATACAGCTGTTCTCCGTAGACTGTAGCTCCACAGTGAAGAAAGCTAGTCGGCCTCAGGCTCTCTGAGGCGCCGACTCGACTTGACTCCTCGCGGGGTAAATCCAACACGTGCAGGCGTCGGCGATTATCCGCTCCATAAATCACAGGACCAAAGCAAATATATTCCAGCCGCAAAGGCTATAGTCGTCGGGTAGATTAATCCAGTGTACATGTCCACACGGTTCTCGTCTAGGTCTCCTCGGGTGAAAGCGCAATGAAAGCAGCCCAGCCTGGATAAGAACTCTAGCTAATACGAGGAAGCGTTGGAGATGCTGGTCACTGTAGAACTTTAGCCGCACGATACACTATACACAAATAGACTATTATTGACTTAATAGAAATATGTCGCACTCGACGGTATAGCGCCAAACTCTGACAATTCAGTTATTAATTCGCACGCGGTCTCAATGCTCTATTCTGGGGCCAAACAGGCCATACTTCACCGCACGTTGTATCGTGGGTGAGGCTTCAACTTATTGGGTAACATACTTCTGTATTCACCTGCGCCGTATTTATATGCACGGTGAACAAACTAGTGCCAATCTCATTTCTGTCGCGTATCCCTGGGCAAGGCCGGGCATGTCCAGACATGTCTTGACGGTGACTTTGAACCTGACTCCGGAGGCCGGTCCCTGGCGCCGGTGGACCGCTGTCCAATAGGAGAATGAAATATTATGGTCTGTAGTAGGCTAAAGGGATATTCCGTGTATATGTACAAGGAATATACAAGGGATAACAAACGATATACAAATACTATGCAATATACATCAATAAATAAATATATATATTCGGTTTAATCTGATCCTTTGTAACAACTAGCTAAAAGCTAGGTTTAAGGTTGGACATTAGATGTATCCCCTTTTCGTGAGTAACTCGTTATCCTTTCTCCTGCAATTGCAGATCAGTAAACTCTATATCAGTTTATCATTTCAGTAAACTCTATATCAGTTTATCATTTCAAATTCGGTAGGTAAGTGTTTAAACATATTAATTTAAACCTTTAAGTGTGCAGGGAAAGGGGAGCTCCAGTAGCTCACCACGTACCGCGAGCGCTATTTCAGCGCCGTGGACAACCGTGCTCGTCACGGATCTGGGGCTTAGCGAGTTCGAATCCCGACTGCAGCCGTGCCTTTCCCAGAGTGTCTTCCCCCCCATCTGAACCCTTTCAGCCTGTTTCTGTCGGTCATCCTTGACCAGTATAAATGTGATAAACACATAAAAGAGCCAGGGGAATGGCCAAAGTTAAAAAAAAAAAAAAAAAGTGTGCAGGGAATACAAGTACCTTATTAGGTGAAATTACCCTTTAAACTCTTCCTTTGCAGGTGTAATACGAACAAAGTACCAATAGAAATATTCAAGGTTATAGGAATGCAAATACCTTATTAGGTGAAATGATCCTTTAAACCATCTTTCTTTACAGGAGAACCATCTGCGATTCAACTATAATCAATATGTTATCAATGAGATTCAAGTATCTTACTGGGTGCATTGACCCTTTAACTCTTCCTCTCTACAGGAGAATTATCAGTAGTTCAAGTATCTTATTGGGTGCATTTACCCTTTAACTCTCCCTTTTTACAGGATAATTATCAGTAGTTCAAGTATCTTATTGGGTGCATTTAGCCTTTAACTCTCCCTTTTTACAGGAGAATTATCAGTAGTTCAAGTATCTTATTGGGTGCATTTACCCTTTAACTCTCCCTTTTTACAGGAGAAATATCAGTACCCATATATACAATGTGCATCAATCAAATACAAAATACAATATCAAAATGCAAAAGGTGAAACAGGGTCAAAAGCCCTTGGAAGTCTCGTTCAATCAGTTTGTATCATAGAAAAGTCGTATAGGTCATAATATCCTTGGAAGTTCTTGTGACTCAAGTTCAATTAGTTCGTTAATTCCTGATCCACTTCCTCACTGGCAATGAGGAAGGTAATTCACAATGCTACCAGACTGTTGAGGCAACAGGGGTAACAGATCAGGCTCCTGTGTATAGCCCTGATCTAGATCTGAGGTTCTTTGGGTTGGCTCGCCATCTTGTGTCGGTCCGGCACACCGCCTCGTCCCGCGTGGGCACACATGATGAGTGGTGGTCGGTCAGGACTCCTGGGAACTCTTCCCGGGGGTGGAAACGGGGTGGTAGAAAACCTGGCCTGAGTAACAGGCATTCAGAAAATAAAAGCTATTTACCATCTTTCATTGCTTTATCATCTTTTCATTGCGTTTAGAATGAATAATCAATCAGGGTACTTTTGGCTAAGCTAAGCTAAAATAGGCTACAATATCACAGCACGTGGGAACGTCCATTTGACTTATGCTAAATTAGGCTAAAGTGCACTTACATTAAAGCGCCTCACATTCTGTCGGACAACTAGCCATCAATTCAACATTCGATTTAGAGGCCCTAAACTCTGGAACACTCTAAATTCAACATTGAGGTCAACAACCTCCTTATCCATATTCAAAAAACAATTAAAATCTCATTTAATTTCATCATAAATCACTTTCACATTAAGTTACTCCTGTGTCATCAGTGTTACATCTTCTGTTAGTATGACTGCTTGTTTCCTTTTCCTCATTATATACAGTAAATATGCTATTCTCCTCTTTGCCCTCTTGTACAAAAAAATAAATAAAATAATAATAATAATTGTTCTTGTTACTGACTCGTGTAAATGTTCCATGTTTTCGCATTAGTGTCTGCCTTATGTCTCTGATCCTGTTTTATAGTTTATTTTTGTAGTCCATGTTTACATGTAATTTGTCCATATTGTTTATGGACAACGATGGGAGTGGAACTTTGTACAAGCCCTTCGGGCTTCGTTCCCTCCTAGCACAGTTTTTTAAAATAATGTGCTAAATAAATAAACTAAACTAAACTAAACATTCCATATTAAACTCTCAAAAGCAGTCAAAATGTATATAGCCCATGTTCTTATCATACAGCATATCAATACAATTATAAGTACTTCTGAAATGGTTTCTTTCTAGTTTTCATTTAACCAAATTGAGCTTGGAGCTTCGCTAGCATGACTCAGGATGAAGCTACATTATTAGCTGATTAGGGGATCATCCCTATGTTCCCGGGGTCCTATGTTCCCCGGGTTCTATGTTCCCCGCTTTGATTGATTAATAGATAGAATTTTTTATTAATTTGTATTATTTTATTAATTATTAATGTCCGCCTTGTTTCGAACGGTTAAGCTTCGGCCCGCTTTCGAACTGGTTGCGGTTAGAGTTGGGAATCAGGGCTGGTGGTCTAATCAATCAATCAATCAATCAAAGCGGGGAACATAGAACCCGGGGAACATAGGACCCGGGGAACATAGACATGCTCCCCTGATTAGCATTGAGCTAGCGATTTTGTACATCGACAGCACAATATTGATGAAACTCACCAAAACCGCTTCTGGAAGTGGTATGTTCTTTAACAGCAACAACAACCTCTTCGGTTTTGTAACTGGGGGAATCTTTTATGACTGTTTGATAACTATATTTCGTGGTGCTAGTTCATTTCGGGTTCCATCAGTATTCAGCATCTGGTCATTCGCCGTCAATCACTAATCTCATCTGCGTGAGGCGAGGCGTGAACTGCACACCTAACTCACGTTCTGAGGTCACTTAAAGGGGCAGTGAGGCAATTCAAAGGATTTGGTCAAAAGCGCTGTTAACCTCACATGAATATACATATAACCCAATAACATTAACTATTTATGTTCTTATTCAATGGCATTCACTATTTATGTTCCTATAACTAAATAGTTATGAATCTGAAACCTGGGTTACACCTGCCTACTGCTGCGATTTCCCCCGGATTTAACCACACATCTCCTCAAGAGATCCCCCTCTCTGTGTCAATATTAACTCACCTCAAGTACCTGTTCTGGTGTGTGTTTATGTTTGTGTGTGTGAGAGAGAGAGGGAGAGAGAGAGAGAGAGAGAGAGAGAGAGAGAGAGAGAGAGAGAGAGAGAGAGAGAGAGAGAGAGAGAGAGAGAGAAGGATATGCTTGCCATTCTCCTCATACATGCACATTCTTGCCTTGTTGTTACAGCGATCCTTTTATTCACCAAGAGGGCTCAGCTATACAGTACTTAGCTGCCTTTTTCTCTCTAGACCTTCATTCCTGACGACCGTAGATGAAGAATTGTGGCTACCACCGGATTCCTGGATACAGCTCCGAGCAGCTTTCTGCATCAGTGGATCAATTCTATCATATTGCATTGATGGAATTCTATAGCATATTATATTCTTTATCACACATAACACCCATTCCTAACACACTGCGAGCGAAAGAAAGCCAGATGATATCACCTTGGATCAAGTATCTTGACGCGATCCGAACTATATATTGCAGAGATAAGATACGGAAACCAACCAGACGTCATGGGTCATTCTGTATTTTGGGTTATTTTTTCTCTTTTCTTCTAGAAAATTAAATGAAAAAATTTAAACAGCTGACCTAAATCTTATTTAGCAAAGGTATCAGGGGGCGACAGTGGCTCAGGAGGTAGAGCGGTCGTCTGGTGATCAGAAGGTTCCCGGTTAGATTCCGGCACTTCCCAACAGTGTGTTGAGCAGTCCTTGAGCAAGACACTTAACCTTTATCTGCTCCTATAATGAGCAGGTTGGCACCTGGCATGGTTGCCTCCGCCATCAGTGAGTGAATTGGTAAACGGGAGGCATGGATTGTAAAGCGCTTTGAATAAAAGTGCTATATGAATGCAGTCCATTTATCAATATAAATCAAACGTAGCCTGGTTTACCAGAAGCCACCAGTAGTTTGGATGCAGGCCACACCAGTGAAATGTTGCGTAAAAGGAAACCAGCACAACCGTCTTTCTGAGGACCAGAACGACGACGCTCGCGGACCGTTCACTGTCACACATGGTCATTTTGGACAGCTTCATGGGAAACACCGAGGGCCAGTGTTGTAGTACTCGAGTCCGAGTCCTGGACTGATTTTCAGGACTCGTGACTCGACTTGGACTTGAACACTGATGACTCGGACTTGGACTTGGACTTGAGCATTGACTGCATTCAGACTCGGAAGGTGCAGACGAGGACTTGTTAACCTGTTAAGCCCTAGCCCTATTTTCTGAAAATCCGCCTAAAAATCCATACACCTAAGTAAATGGAAGATTGCTGCAAGGTTTTACATGTTCTTGGTATGTTATCTAGGGACATCTATGGATCTCAGGGAATGTATTCCCAGTGTCAGAAATATTGTGTCTGTTACTAGGCTTGAGTAAATTGTGATGAAACAATGGAGAATATAAATTATGATTTTTCGTTGACGGTGAATAACACAATGCTAAAAATGACCAGAGATGAAAAACTGAGTGCAGGACCTTCTTGAGATCATGTGTACAAAACATCTAAGCAAATTAATAAATGGAAGTTGATTAAACAGAAGGTTTTGTAGATACAGTACTGAATTCTACCATCCGGACACATGCTATTTGAAATATTATTATAGAATATAGAATATCAGGCCTATAAATGACCTTATTATAGCCAACTCGCACATCTATGGATCGGGCCAAATCTTCTCTTTCCAATGGCAGAGTTCAATTTGGATTTAGTATCACCAGGTGTGCAGCAAGAACCGTAAATGAAATCTACTGTAAGTACAGTTATTTCTTTATAATGGAAACTGCTCCGCCATTTTGAATCAGTTTGCAACGCAGATTTTTGCTAAACGTTCACAGAAGGTAGACAAACTAACTGCGTTCCAATCTATGCCAATAATGTTCAGTTTTGTGGTAGATAATCCCGAAAATTAAGAGAAATTAAAAAAATGCATCCACAAGTCATTTGCTTGCAGGAAGCTGGCATGAGCCGGGTAATGTCGTTTTTCGAAATTTCAACGCTCATTCAAAGCTCAAGGTCTCATCTCCTCATTTGACTACAAACAGAATTGCGGCGCTGTTTCAAAATGGTGGATAATCGCTTGTAAATTAATGGATTTCAAAAACTAATATTTCACTAATAACACTTTAACCTATTGGTAAACAAACGTATTGCTGAAAATATACACTATGACTGCTGTTTTGACAGGATTAGGGTCTTTACTCTTGGCTACATTTGAAAAAGAAACGCAACATTAATCCATACAGTCTGTAGACATGGATGACGTGATGTCATCTGCGGTCCACCGACGGACCGCTCCGGCTAAAGAGGTTGATAAATACAATTATTATATATATATATATTTTTTTTGTAATAGGCCCTAATCATTTGGCATAAGATATTGATGGCTAGTGTATTTGTTTGGCTATTGTGTCGCATAAATAAACTCACTTTAAAATAGTGACTGCTGTGTAATTTTTTAATGTAGACCTTTTTGTATTTGTATATCAGCTCTTTGACTGCCAGAGTGGAGGTGACTCAACCTTGATGACTCGGACTCGGACTAGGGTAATGGGGACTCGACTCGGCCTCTTCTTTGTTGACTCAGACCTGGACTCGGACTCGAACACTGGAGACTCGAGACTCGACTCGGACGCGAGATTTAGTGACTCGACTACATACAACACTGCCGGGGGCTATTGTTTATTTTCTCTCGCCGCAACTGCTGTTTGCTCGCCGCATTGCTGCATGCCGTAAGAAAAAGGCTGTGAGGTTGAACACAACGTGCGGCCCTAACAATTAAGCGGTCAAACTCTCATCATCTCCGGGAAAAAGGGGGGAGCGCGGGGCAAACAAACAAAGGAACATTTCAACACTGGAGATATCCGTCAGGTCAAGCATGCGCTTTTATTCAAACCCCCTCTAGCTATATATATATAAAAAGAAGAAAAGTTGTGAATCCAACCAAAGCTGTGTGTATACCAGGGGTAAGATAAATCCAGCGCAGCGTGCTTTAAAAGAGGAGCGAGGAGGCAGCTGATATATTGACGGGGGGCAGGCGGTGCCTCCGACCCTGGGGGGAGGCCCACTGGGTATAGTGTGTGTCGAGAGAAAAAACACATAATAATCAGCGCGCGGCTGCCCCCGCTGTGACTGGGCACGGAGCCCGCATTCCCACAAGGGGCCACTTCAGCACCTGCGGCCCCCGGGGGAGGACTCCGTGGGAGCGCTAGGTACGGGGGAACCGCTCGAGATGCTAAAGGACCGCTTTGCCCTTTTCAAGTATACAGGATCCTCGGCTACAGTGTGTTGACGCTATACGGGGGCGGGCGGGCGTTGTTAGAAGAATACATGAATCTCCGGTCAAGTCCTGCTGCTACGTTATACACCATTTAGTTTACATTACATTTACATTTAGTCATTTAGCTGACGCTTTTATCCAAAGCGACTTACAAGTTCTGTACGACAAGTCATCAGGAAGAAGGGCACAACTCTATCAGCTGAGTAACAATGTTCATCAAAGTGTTGAGTGCTACAGTGTAGGTTAGTTTATTAGGACAAGTGCATGACAGTAAGGTTAGTTAGGGTTAGATTTGAGGACGATTTTAGGAAGTTTAGTACTTCCAGGACAGCTGGACAATTTGTGGAGAAATATAGTTACTGTCCCATAGTGACCTGAATAATCTTCTTTTAAGCCATATTGTGTGGCTGAATAAAGATAAGGACATGATAGATGTGTGTAAAGTTGAAGTAGTTAAGAGTCTATTAAAGATCTTTCTTTTTTCCCCCCTTTGCTTTCGGTGAATCATCGTGCCTAATGCAAGTCATCTCACAGACTTAGACCAATTCTTGGAGTTAAATTATGGAGGAAGTGAACTAACGCACACACTGCCTCTGGCCAATAAGCACTTCACAATTCAGAGGAAAAATTTTCACTTTCAAAAGGAGGGATTGGGGACATGATCTTTATCCCCATTTCGACTTTAAAAAAAAGTATTTTATGTCTACGCTTTATTAAGGCTAAGGAGGAACTGTCCCGCAGTCCCTCAGCTGAAGCATATTATCCTGCACTCTAACGAGCCTCTTTTTTTTTCAATCCTTTCTTCTTCTTCATTCCATCGTCCCAAGTATGGGAGATGTAGGAAAGTCGTACAATTTTCCTTTAAAACCCTCCCTGCATTACATTACTTCAAAGCTGCCACACTATATCACGCCCCCCCCCCCCCCCCCCCCCCACCCCACCCCCAATGTGGATTAGTCAAAGTATCTCCGGAGTGCAGAGGGAGGCGAGGGAGAGCGAGAGGAAAAGGGTGTCGGCTGCTTGGGAGGGAAAGTGGCCAAATATATGGGTCGAGCTTTGATCAGGGGGGCAGATTGCATGATGGGTATCTCAGTAGTTGTCGAAGTCCATTTGCGCTCCCGCTTCTCGCCTTCCTCCGCTCCACCACAGCTACTTAACTTCAATCGACCTCTGCAGCCTTTGATTTTGGCCGTGGCGTCGTTTTCTTTGAGTGGATATGCCGCCAAGAAAGTGCTCCTGCATGGGTCCCGAGTGAGTGTATCTCCCCCCCCCCGCCCCCCCACAAGGAGATCAATGAAGCCCTCCGAGCTGCTCCACCACCCAGACGGAGAGCCCATAGTCATAATTAGTGCGGAGCCTTGGTCGATTGGGAAGAAGGCGGGACGTTTGTTGTCCTCCCTGAGTGCTCGCTTCGTTTACAAAATCGTGACTATTAATAGTCCTTCTCCCCCCAGAGTTCTCCCAAGTCGGGGGGAGAGCTGATGTATAAACAAAGGTTGTCGGTTCATATTTCATCCATGTTCTGTCCATTTACATTTGCATTTAATCATTTAGCTGATGCTTTTATCCAAGGCGACTTACAGAGTCTCTTACAACAAGTCAGCAGGAGGGGGTACACCTCTGGCGGCAAAGGGTAAGTGGTATTGTTCGTCTAGCGGTGCCAAATTTGAGTGCTTCACTCCGACTGCATAGCGGCATAGCAGCATCGTAGCATAGTAGATAGTAGTGAAGCGGCGCGGTGGTGTAGTGGTTAACACTGTCGCCTCACAGCTAGAAGATCCAGGGTTCGATTCCCGCTTGGGGGACCAGGTCGTCGCGTTGACAGGTGCCCAGGTGGGGTATCTCCTGGGTCTTTCTGTGTGGAGTTTGCATGTTCTCTCCCCAGTGCTCTCAAGGGTATCCCCTCCAGAATATAAACCCAATGGAAAAACCTGCAGAACAGATTGCTAACGCTGTCGTGTCCCTGACGAAGATCGACAGGAGCACTTGGATTGGTCCCCGGGTGCCCTTGAGGGGGAAGGACGACGGGATGGGTCAAGCGCAGAGATCATATTTCATCAGCAACCCAAAAATTGCATGTGTGTGTTCCTGTGTGTGCCGCCCATCGCATGTGTGTGTGTGTCACTGCATGACGACATTGTCAATGTGTGCAATGAATAAAGACTTCTTCAAAGTCCAGTTTAACTTAACTTTTTTTTTTAACTTAAAGACAGTAAGAGATATTGATTGAAAACATTTATTTTTAGTTTGACGGTGGAAGATTAGGCAGATTTCAGCCGTCCCGACTGTGGTTTCAATGACCCCCCCCCCCCCCCCCCCAGGAGGCGGGTCTCAGGCGGCCGGGAAGATGTGATGCTCTGAGGAGGTCCTTCTGGAATAGATCACCAGGGAGCTGGTTGGAATACGGCACGTTCAAAGGATTTAGAGAGAAAAGAGACACCGAGAGTACGGCGGCTCAGGGTTGGTTTTCTGATGAGCGCTGCGACTCCCACCTTTAGAGCCGAGTTGAGGGAGTGGTTGATGGTTGCATTCAGGAACGGGAGAGGAGTGATTGTCTGGAGGAGCGGGGGGGGGGGGGGCGGGGTATCGGGTCCAGCTGGCAAGGAGTGGGGCGGTTTGATGTCACCGATGTCAAAACTAAAGCGTTTGTTAGAAAGATGACAAGAGTGAAAGAAGAGGCTCCTGCCCCAGCCTTTGGATTGATTGATTGATTGATTGATTGATTGATTGATTGATTGATTGATTGATTGATTGATTGATTGATTGATTGATTGATTGATTGCAAACTTTATTAACAGAAAAGCAGAATGGGTACAATACAGTACGGCTCAATACACACAAGGGATGCAGACCAGAGAAAGACTTTCGTCTTGTTTACATCAGGGTCCCCCATTTTCAATTCATCATAACATTTATGACATACTGTAGACGACATACAGATACATACTGTTACATCCAGTGCTGTATACTGTATTGGAGTGGGTGGGGGTTGGGAGAAGCAGCTGCAGATACCGACCATTTTCTCAAAGAAGGCGGCAAAGTCCTCCGCAGATAAGAGAGGAAGGGGAGGATGGGGTGAGGAGTGAGGACATGCTGGTGTACACCGTTTATGGAGGTCTCAATCGTACGGTGAAAGAAGGAGGCTTTGGCAGTAGTGATGTTTTTGGAGAATACTGAGGTCATGATAAGTAGCGATGTCCCCAGGGAGGTGGGTCTTTTTGCACTTCCTCTCTGCGTCTCTCGAGCTCCGTCTTGCTTCTCTAACTGCGTCCATCATCTACAATCTGGGCGGAGGGGTGCGGCTGGCAGGCGTCTTGGCACGGGGACAGAGCTTATCGAAGGAGGTTGAGACTGAAAGGAGGGTGGAGGTTGCTGTAACTGGGAGGGGAGAGCAGAGAAAGTCTCACTCGAGGGTAGAATGGACCAGGTGACAGGGGGGAGAGGGTGGAGGGGGGCAGGGAGCATAGATTGTGTCTGGGTGAGACAGTGTGAGTTGGAATGGATGGTTTGTGGTTTAGCATAAGAGTTAGTGAAGAGGATTACAGAAGAAAATAAGTGGTCTGATGGATGGAGGGGAGTTACCGCGGTGTTAATTATTATGCCGGAGTCGCGGGAGAACGGGAGGAGCTGCCAGCCTTGTGGGTGGAACGCGTGACCGGAATCAGGCCGAAGGACTCAAAGGAGGGGGGCCGTTATACAGTAGCGCCGTCACATTATTTTCGAATTTTATTTCGAATTTACATAAAAACACATGAGATTCGAACTTGAAGGGAGAAATTGGAATTTGAAAAAAAGAAATGTAATTTTTTTAAATGTTTAATAATATAATTTTTTTTTTTTACGGTCAGGTCATATAGGTGAGACTGTGCTGAAAAGAATGATACCAAACATACCATGGTAAAGAAAAGTTGCCAACACTTTGAAAATAGCTTAGACTTTTTTTTTAGGTTTAGGTTTTTATTTTATAAAAAAAAATTACACTGAAATTCTAATTCAAATTCGAACTTGTCTACAATTCTGCAACGAATTTCGCATTTGATTTTTTGTTAAAGTGACAGCCCCATTATACAGTAGCAGACTGGGAGGCGTCAGGTAGGTTGATGTCACCCATTAGCACCAGGGGGATTCTCTCTCCTAGGAAGGACCTTAAAAGCATGTCCAGCTCATCTGGAACGTGTTGGATTAGAGACAGACATGGCGTGACATTGGTGACATTGAAGGGAGGAGAGAGGGTGAGGTGCCTCTGCCACGTCTGGATGCTCTGGGTGTGTGAGAGAAGCTGTAGATAGGTTTGCAGGTGTGGTGGAGTTATCTGGTGTTATCCAGGTCTCTGTGAGAGCCAGGAGATGAAAGTATAAATGGTAAATGGCTGCATTTATATAGCAGCTTTTATCCAAAGCGCTTTACAATTTGTTCCTCACATTTTACCCGTTCACTCACACATTAACACACCGACGGTGGAGGCAACCATGCAAGGTGCCGACCTGCTCATCGGGAGCACATAGGGGTGAAGTGTCTTGCTCAAGGACACTTCGACACGCTGCCTGGGAGAAGCGGGAATCGAACTGGGAACCTCCAGATTACCAGACGAATGCTCTACCTGTCGCCCCTTTGCTCTGTGCGTAGGCAGTTGTGGATTATGATTCATCAATTATATCTTAGATAGATCTTCTGATCAAAATATGTTTAATAGTAAAAACAAGTAGGCGGACAGGTGGCGTAGTGGAGATTGCGTTCGTCACCAACACCGGAGACGCTGGATTCGCCTGTTCGAATCCAGCTCACAGCGCCGGCGTTGTCACCAGCTTGGCTGGCCGTTCACACTAATACAATTGACTGTATTAGAGGGTGGGAAAGCTGACGGGGTGGGTCCTGGTCGTTGTAAACAGCGACTCCTACAGTTCGGTCGGGGCGCCTGCTCAGCGTGGATAGGATCTAAGGGGGGTAGTGTGATCCCTACACACGTTACACCCTCTCAGTGAGAGTCCGCGCTGCCAGGTGAAAAGAAGCGGTTGATTGGCTAGACGTGTGTTGGAGGAAGCATGTGATAGCCTCCACTCTCCCAGACCGACTGTGGGGGGTAAGTGCGCAGCGACCAGGAAGGGGATTGGGAATTGGCATAACGACTAACATTGGGATGGGAGAAAATCTGAGGAAAAAGGAGGGGGAAAAAGACAAATAAAAAAATAAATAAAAATAGTAAAAACAAGTAACACAAAGTACATGTCGGTTAAATGAGCTTTGGCTGAGAGGAGTGTTCTCCTTGCCCCCGCTAGGAGACACTGAAGAAGAGAAGGAGACACTGAGCTTAGGTAGAGAGAGGGATGGGGGCCGTAGCCCCTGGCCTCTCACCTAGGTGTGAACTAAGCTATTGTTTGGGGCAACCTAAATGAATTCCTCCACACAGTTATGAAGTCTGCCTTCTTGACGGCAGGAAAACTGCCTTGTCTTTGTTTGCCTTTCTTCGTTCGATGGCTGAGGAGACGTTGACGGTGAATGCTTCCGCTAACGCAGCATTCTTCTAATTACTAATGTCACCTGTGGTTAACTGCTGGACTTTAGGAGAGGGGCTGAAAGACTTGAGAATGTACAGTAGTCGTATACTAGTTAGTATACTGTTGATTGTAGCAGCGTTACATTTTTGTATACTGTCAACGGAACAACCATGCAATATTACTTGGGCTTCAGATGAGATGCTCGTAGGATGTGGCCGCTCAGTTGATACACAATTATTATTTACAACACTCTCAGGTCAGCTCTTATAGCAGCTATGGCCTGGCGCAGACAGTTAGCACCCAATTTAGCAGTTAGTGCACTGCTCACTGCTCAATGTAGTAGCAGTCAGTTCTCATATACTGTAAACAGAATGGGGCCATTCATTTGATACACAATTTACAACAGATGAGGCACCCAATTTAGCACAATGAGAGTACCATAATGTGTCATTGAATTTATACACCGGACTGCTTATAGCTGCACCCACCCACCCAGCACTCTCTCTCTCTCTCTCTCTCTCTCTCTCTCTCTCTCTCTCTCTCTCTCTCTCTCTCTCTCTCTCTCTCTCTCTCTCTCTCTCTCTCTCTCTCTCTCTCTCTCTCTCTCTCTCTCACCCCAGACAACCTTTCTCATTCCCCTCATGCACATTTAAAGCTGCAATGACTGTTTTCCGACCACTTTACCAGGCCAGGTCACCGCTATAAACAAACTCTCAAAAGTTTCAAAACGTTGCCATGCATGAACATAAAATGCCTTAGTCGCACAAGCGTTGTTTTTAACCACGAGATTGGCATGAAAAATAATTTTCGTGAATGGATTACAGGGCTGCCTCTGACCGCGGAAGAATAATGCTCTGCGCACATTACACTGTGGACTCGTCACATGACCCACATGATGTCACAGCGGCTTTATGGGAGTCTGCCATTCTGCCTGGCTTGAGTAGATCACATATTCCCTCCTACCTTCAAGTTCAAGTTCAAGTTCTTTATTAGTCAAATACACAACAATACAGGGGCATTGCAGGTAATGAAATGTTTGTGTTTCGAGCTCAGACTCAACAATGCACAATTAAGAAACAACAATGGGGCGCGGCCGGGTGGCGCAGCGGTCTAAGCCTCTGCCCACCACCACAGAGACAGTGGGATCGAATCCAGCTGTGGTGCTTCCGGGTTGGCCGACCGTCCATACTAACACAATTGGCTGTGTTAGAGGGTGGGAAACCCGGTGAGGGTGGGTCCTGGTCGTTGTAAAACAGCGACTCCTACAGATCGGTCGGGGCGCGTGCACAGCGAGGTCGGATCCTGGGGGAGGTAGTGTCCTCCACACGTTACACTCCCCCAGTGAGAGTCCGCGCTGCCAGGTGAAAAGAAGTGGGGATTGGCTACACATGTGTTGGAGGAAGCAGGTGATAGTCTCCACTCTCCCAGACCGACGGTAAGGGGCAGCACACGCAACGACCAGGTAGGGTATTGGGAATTGGCATAACGACTAACATTGGGATGGGAGAAAAATGGAAAAAGAAAGGGGGAAAAAGAGAAAGTATAAAATAATAAATAAAATAAAAAGAAACAACAATGAATACAAGAATGGTAACAATAAGTAATAAGATAATGGTCTCTGTATGATAGCATGTACAAATGCACGTAAATGCCATCTATATATATATATATTTATTCTCATCACATACCTATCCACACCTGTCTGTATTCGCCTGCACATAAACCTTTTACATATCTGTAGATATCTATATCTGTACATGTCCTACTCTTACTAGTTACGCTGCTGGACAGTATGACTACTACCATACTGTCTTTATACCTGTATCACTTTACACGTATTATTATTATTATTATTATATTATTATTATTATTATACTACAACTGTGTATACATCTGATTAGCACTACACTCAGTAGTACTAAGTTATATATTTTGTACCCAGTTTAATCTGTACATTGTATATTGCTGTTGCACTTTACTGCTACATTTGCACTGTTAGGGTTCAAATGGTAGACTCTAGTGCAGAGAGACAAGCAAGACAACTGAACGGGTTCCAAGGGCGTTTAATGTAAAAAGGCACAGAGTAGTCAGACGAGCGAGGGGTCGTAGACGAGGCCGGGTGCTCAGAATGTCCAGGGGGTAATCGAGGAGAAGGGTAGTCAGACGAACAATGGTCATACACAGGATCCAGAACGAGAGCAGGGAGGGGAGCCAGGTAGAGGACCATTGACAAGGAGGACAAGACAGGGTTAGGCAAGGCAACATGGGTACGGGAATATACAAGAATGAGCACAAAATACTACGACTGACTGGGTTAGCTGAAACTACAATCTGGCGCCGTCTTGGAGTATGAGCTGGGTATTTGTAGCCGGATGATTGGATGATAGCCGGCAGCCGTGGATGCTTGGGACCTGCCTCCACACCAGGTTCCAATCCTGTAATTACCCACACACACCCACACCCACACAGAGACAACGAGACTAGGAGGCAGGGGACATGACATGCACTCTGGTTGGATGCCAAACTTCTTTATGTTGTACTGTACTTGTGCTGTATAATGACAATCAATTTGAATTTAATCGAATTACTAATCCAATTACACACATCCCTACGCTCTGCATCTTCTGGCTGCCTCGGATCCGAGCTCCTGGGAGGTCATCAAAGTGAAGATGTTGAGCACAATAATTGCTTTAGAAACCAAGATAGTTTTTTTTTAGATTAAGTGCTACTTAATTATGTGTGGGATCAATGAAGGAGGAAGCACACCTCCCTCTCCCTCTCTCTCTGTTAAAAAGACACCTTTCTTCTATATCTAAAGCTGTGAGGTGTATATGTCATTTGGACCTTCATCAGGCATAAAACTAGACACTTCCTGTCGGTTTGGCGTGTATATTGTCCACAAGTAGACGCATCTCTGGATATCAGTTTCATGGTTGTATTATTAACGGATCAGGAGAGAATTGAAAGTTAGGCCTGGTAGTGGCGCTAGACGAAAGGCCATGGGGTCACCATGATCAAGGTGCTTCTGTGTCTAGGGGTCATTAATGTGCATCGCAAATCTGATCATGCAATCACTTGTATTTATAGAATTATCATTCATTATCAATGGCAAAGTGGGCAAAATCTCATCACAGACACGGACTTGTTTTCCATAGAGGACAGTTAGAATTCTCACTTGTTTTCCACAGAGGACAGTTCAAATTCTCACTTGTTTTCCACAGAGGACAGTTCAAATTCTCACTTGTTTTCCACAGAGGACAGTTCAAATTCTCACTTGTTTTCCATAGAGGACAGTTCAAATTCTCACTTGTTTTCCACAGAGTACAGTTCAAATTCTCACTTGTTTCCCATAGAGGACAGTTCAAATTCTCACTTGTATTCCATAGAGTACAGTTCAAATTCTCACTTGTTTTCTATAGAGGACAGTTCAAATTCTCACTTGTTTTCCATAGAGGACAGTTCAAATTCTCACTTGTTTTCCATAGAGGACAGTTCAAATTCTCACTTGTTTTCCATAGAGGACAGTTCAAATTATCACTTGTTTTCCATAGAGGACAGTTCAAATTCTCACTTGTTTTCCATAGAGGACAGTTCAAATGTGCACTTGTTTTCCATAGAGGACACATTTTCCCACATAATCATATTATGATAACTACTTGCCCATTAGACGGTCATCCTACGGGGGCCTTGCACTCAGCAAAGAAAACAAAAAAATCATTATTATAATGTTAACAACACAGCAGAGCTGCTCACGATCACATTCCTGGCTCTGCTGTTGGTTATTGAGTGTGTAGCCAATCTACTGAGTCTCTCTCGTCCCAGGCGGCTCTTTAAACCTGTGGAGCTGGATGACATTGGCAGTAGTGAGCTAACGCTGGCCTCCGGCTGCACGTCAACATCGCTAGCACTCGATGAAGCAGCATCTAATTCTGTCAGCGCAGCAGTACAGTCATCCTGTTCTCTTCTTTCCTTCCTCTTTTGAGTACTGTGCTCTTTTGTTTGGGCTCGCTAGACATTATGCTGCTAACGTATCATCCACTTGCTTCTTGCTAAAAGGTTGAGAAAAGGTTGACGTCCACCGCCCACCACACAAGTCATCACAAATGACAACATTTGACAAATTAGCATATTTCCCAGCAAGCCTTCTTAATAATAATAATAATAATAATACACTTTATTTATATAGCACCTTTTATACAAGAATTGCAGCTCAAAGTGCTTAAAAAAAGACATGTGCATAAAATTGGCAGATCAAGTGCAGACATAAGATTAGGCATAAAATAAACATAGAATAGACTGCAGCAAAATATACAAAGTCAAAATAAGGCATATAGGCCACATACAATAGATAAATAAAATCATGAAATTGGCAGAAAGTGCAAGCGACAGATAGCTCTTCTTCCTTGTTAACCTTTGAGAAGGAAGCAACCAAATTAAATAAGTGGTGGGTAGAAATAATATTACATTTTAATAAAACATTCCGTTTTGGAATATTTCAAAAACGACAAATAAGAATACATAAACATATGACTCATAACCATAAGTGGTATACACAAGGTGGGAAGATGCCGTCTATATAGCTATTGCAATTCATTTAATTGTTACTTTGGAGACTGTGTGAAACAGTCAATGCACAATACAGTCACAAATGCAATGCACTTGACACGGCTATTGACACAAAGTCAATGGCAAATATAATGACAATAAAGTACAATCTAATCGAATCGAATCTAAACAAGAGGGCCCACCTGCAATAGTAAATGTGAAACAATCAATGCAGGGCCCACCTGCAAGCAAGCGCCCAAAAATCGCGTTCTTCTTACATGGGGCCACGACACACTTGGGTGCATTGGTGCCGCTTGCACCGTCCATACTCACGCCAGTGGCAGTCCTCTTTGTCAGCATTACGACGAGTGCGGTGTCATGGGATGTCGTAGCGGACGGATCTCATCTGCTGTGACGAGCTCGGCGCGGCCTCCGCGGGCGTTGTGATCTTCAGCAGGCAGCGTGCAGTCCAGACCGAGACAGACACGGTTGGATCCATCACGGCACACCGTCCGAGGCAGCCACACGTTATCCACCTGTAGAAGCACAGACACCTCGCTCAGTTTGCTGCGGCAACGACGTGTCGATGTCTCCATGGCGACTCGCCCTCCTGCGTTCACGTTCTTCTTTTTCTGAGTACCTGTGTGTCGTCTACAGAGGCATCTGTTGGCATGAATTACATTGATACTGTTACAGGTTATCATCACACCTTTGATTTATATGGATTTGCCTGATTCATTGGGGGGAAATGTCTGTTTTTGTGGTGATGTGACACTTTCCACATTAGCCGTTTCCAGAGGGAAGTAGACATGCCAATGTACTGTAAGGGGGTTGTGACTGTTACAAGGAGATACGTGAGCACATGCAGTACAAGAGATATTCTCCTGTGCGTTCTCCTCTCCTGTAGCCTAGGCGATGATGGAGAACTCTGAACAGCTGCTTAGGGTTGTCAAAGGAGGAAATCGACTCTTATCCACTAATAGAGAGTGACTCAGGACTTTGGGGGATGTAGGGTAAGAAACAAAACATTCTTTTAGATCTCTCTTTTTTTTATAGATAAAGTGCATTTCATAGACCGGCAATGTCCCTAACTCACAGTCACTCATTAATTTGTTCAGTAGTTACCTCAGGAGGTCGAGCGGTCGTCTGGTAATCGGAAGGTTCCCAGTTCGATTCCGGCTCAAGTCGCTCCTTGAGCGAGACACTTGACCCCCGATTGCTCCCGATGAGCAGGTTGACACCTTGCGTGGCCGCCTCCTCCACCGTGAATGTGTGAGTGAATGGGTGATTGTGATGCATACGTTGTAAAGCAATTTGGATAAAAGCGCTATATAAATGCAGTCCATAATAATAATAATGCAGGACTTAACTCAGAAGTCTTTATTCGGCGTGCAACGACATGCAGTGATGGGCGACATGCAGTGATGGGCGACATGCAGTGATGGGCGACATGCAGTGATGGGCGACATGCAGTGATGGGCGACACACACACACACACACACACACACACACACACACACACACACACACACACACACACACACACACACACACACACACACACACACACACACACACACACACACACACACACACACACACACACACACACACACACACACACACACACACACACACACACACACACACACACACACACACACACACACACACATGCATGCATGCACTGTTTTTTTAGGGTCGCCGATGCGATTGAGCTCTGCGCTTGACCCATCCGTCATCCTTCCCCCCAAATGGCAGCCGGGAGCAGACAGGGCGTCGGCGAGGTACCGCGCCCAGGGACCAATCCAAGTGCTCCTGCCCATCTTCGTCAGGGACGTGACAGCGTCAGCGATCTGTTGTGCATGTTTTTCCATTGGGTTTCTCTTATCGGGGCGGGGAACCCTTGCGAGCGCGGGGAGACCATGCAAACTCCACACAGAAAGGCCTGGGATCCCCAAGCGGGAATCGAACCATGGACCTTCTTGCTGTGAGGCGACAGTGTTAACCACTATACCACCGTGCCACTTTACCGTTGTTTACCATGTGTTCTGCCCCGAGTAGCTGCTCACAAGCATGGCTGTTTCTGTATGATCAGTCCGGATGGTTCAACGGGACAAATCAGCTTGACATCGTGACATAGTTCACAGCATACATCGGTCTACAATCTTTCATAAGACTCCAGGGCCAAGCACTCTGGAGCCGAGCTATCCATCTCAAGACCCAAGGCATGACGCTGAATTGATTAGGGTCTAACGTGAATGCATCGCCATGCTTCAATGACACATTGTAACCCCAAACGGCACAGTCTCTGCACATTTGGGTTGCTCTAGTTGGCTAGTGTGGTTGAAAATAGCCGAAGCTAATAACTTACTCAGTCAAAAAAGACCTGGTTAAATACGATTTATTAACTCAATCAAAGTATCAATACAAAATAGTAAGAGTTAAATTGGATGACTCTCAATGAGATGCTTAGCTATGACACCACCGACAGAGATACCCCTCATCGGATCTTGAAACATCTTTATACATACAAAACTGGAAGGGGTGGGGGCCACAGGAACAAACAACGTATAGGGGTGTCGTGACATTTTAGGGACATATGGAAAGGAAGGAATGGGGGGAGGGATGGGTGTATAGGAAGGAAAGATGGGTAGAGCCTGAGAGAGATCATCAAAGAGATGGGGGAAGGCAGTCTCACCTCCCACACTAGCTTGAACCTTCTCAGTAACAACAACAGCACTGTGCTGGCTATGTAGTTTGATGTTCAACATTATAGGTTGAAGTATACTTGGAGTTCATTATTGCCTAATCGAGAGGCACAGTCTAGTATGGCTGGATGATTAGCACTACTCAGTCCTATTTTAGTTACATTTCAGCGAATAGTTATAATAGCGGTGCGTCGGCGATTCTCTTGTACTTACGGCTGAAGTATCTAAATTGAAGAGTCGATGAGAGAGAAGTGGTTCGCATATAATGGGAACCGTATGCGTGTTTGTTTGCGAGGCTGTCTGTTGTGTTTAAAGGTTAAATGTTTGAGTTTGTCTTTATGTCTGCGTGAGAAGAGGATGAGACATGGCTCTCGCTCACTGCCCTGAGATTTTGGGAACTGCATGTTAGGTGCTTGAGAGCGTTCGTCAGTGCTGTGCTAGATGAGGGATTGTGATGTCCTGTGTGTGTTAATCCTCCTTACGTTAACTCGTGAAATCCACATGGCAACAGCTCTCCCCCCCTGAAGCCTGCATCACTTCACGTCTATAACACTGTGTCCTCGGTTCTGTAAAATCTCTTCTCTCTTTACATGTTTTGCTCAAATCTTCTTAAATCTCCTTCTATATGATGATTTTTAAACAATCTATTCTAGCACCTCATCTGTGGGCTGTTCATGGAAAGTAGCTATGGATCAGATCCGTTTTACCCTGCAACTGGCTTACACTTGTAATAACAGGTGTAACGTAAAAAAAATATAAAAGCTTTGGGTTTGCCTCTGTCACTCCATGTGAAGAGGATATAGCTGTTTCAGTTTCGGATCCTTCGCCCGGTGCTTCTTCAATCCAAGCCTGTCACAAAGGCGTCAGACTTAAGCAGATGGCGTCTTTTGTTTCATTTCCTGTGTTTCATGTATTTCTGTGTTTTGCCATCTTCAAGTGACAGGCTAGCTATTTGGCGCTACGACAGGTCTACTTTTACTCTCACCACATGAAAAGAATATTAAAAGACAGGCCTGGTCTTTTATATAATTATAAATGTCATAACAGGCTTGCTATTTATTCTCCTTCGTAAAGGCTGCCCGTTTTCCTCTTGGGATTTATTGGCTGTTAGATCCTAGGTTTGCGGTTTAATACCTCAGGTACCAACGGAGTGGTGTCCAATTAAAGAAACCAGTTGAGGGGCATATGTATGTAAAGCCAGAGAGTGAGCCAACATCTCCATCTCTTCAAACCACGAGTAAGAATTCTAACTGTCCTCTGTGGAATACAAGTGAGAATTCTAACTGTCCTCTGTGGAATACAAGTGAGAATTCGAACTGTCCTCTGTGGAAAATGGTAAATGGTAATTCGCTGCTTTTTTATATAGCGCTTTTATCCAACGTGCTTTAAAAAAAAGTTCTCACATTTTACCGATTCACTCACACATTCACACACCGACGGCAGAGGCAACCATGCAAGGTGCCAGCCTGCTCATCGGGAGCAATTAGGGGTTAAGTGTCTTGCTCAAGGACACATCGACACGCTGCCCGAGAGGAGCGGGAATCGAACCGGGAACCTCCGGATTGCCAGACGACTGCTCAACCTCCCGAGCCACTGTCGCCCCAACAAGTGAGAATTCCAACTGTCCTCTGTGGAAAACAAGTGAGAATTCTAACTGTCCTCTGTGGAAAACAAGTGAGAATTCTAACTGTCCTCTATGGAAAACAAGAGAGAATTCTAATGGTCCTTTATGGAAAACAAGTGTGTCTGACCACTAAGTGTGTCTGACTCTTACCACCAAACCTGTGCGGACTAATGTAATGTATTACGTATATCATGCCAGTTAGGGTACCTTGTGTATACTGCACCTGTGTATACTGTTTTCCTTTCCTTTACTCATAGTATATATTCAGATTATATTTCTTTATTGCCCATATTTATTGTAATGTATAATATAACTGATAGGGCATACAGTCCCTCATCTCCATCTTTGATAACACTGTTTATCTTCTCGTATTCTTATATTCGTTAATTATATTGTTTACACTATTTATTTTTCTCTTATTTTTTATATTCAGATCCAATTTAATTGCCTATATTCATATTATGTCTGCTATCACCATGAAGGAATATCTTCTCTTATCTGTTGGCACATTTGAGGTGAGCCCTACAACAAGTATATTGGAGGAGGCATCTTGACAGCTATCCACAAAATCAACAAATGCATGAGCATGAAGACGCCTAAATATTAGGCAAAAACATGTTTGTTTTAATTGCTTGGCCTTCACAAACAAAATATTGCCAACACATACCAGGGATCCTGATACACCACGTGTTACATCGAAGCACGAAGTGCGGATCCAGTCGTCATTCTTCACACGCAAGTTCCTCATCTGTGACAACAAATAATAAATGTATAGTATGTATATGTCTGAGGGTCCCGCGGGCCAAACTTGTGACAAAGGGTTTCCGGGCCTTTGCAGTGATGGCGCCGACACTGTGGAATAAGCTCCCCCTCAAGATCAAGTCTGCCAACACCGTACAGACATTTAAGGCCTTGCTTAAAACCCACCTTTTCACTCTGGATGATCACTAGTTACTTTGCTGTTGTGTTGTGTGTCTGAGGTGTTCTTATGTTCTCTGTCTGTCCGTCTGCCTGGTTCCCTGTTTCTTTGTCCTGTTCATTTATTCGTATTATTTTTTTTCCCCGGGCTGCGCCCCGGACCGATGTAAAAATTGGCCGGGGGGGCGCATTATAAATGCTATTATCATATCATATCATAGTTCGATTCATAAATTGAAAAAGAAAAATCAAATATAAGGTGATACATAAATATAAAACCTTATTATAATCCTAATTATATTTTATTATAATATAACTGTATTACAACCGTGACAATCTTTTTTTATGTGTATACGTTTAGTATATTACTGTAAATAACTGTACACTATAACTATGAAACGTTCATAACCTTTTGTTTTTGCAAAGTTATGTACTGAATTATGTTTTTATTTTTATTTATTTTCTTTTCGTAAAAAAGGTAGGCAATATAAGCCTCGGCTTCAGCCAACAACTTGTCAGTAATTTTATTTCTTTTTTTTTAATACATTTCCTACTACTGTACATTGCTTTGTAAAAGAAGACCGAAATAAAAATCATTCATTCATTCATCTCCTCAAATTCATTCCGTTACTGTAGATGTCTGAACCGGGCTGAGAGTGAAACCTCATGCCCACTTGCGTTAAGGCCCTACCCAAACTGGGTTCAATCATGAAGGTGGTTCTTTAACACATTATAATCCCATCACAATGCACTCTGAATTAAGTTTGAATTGTGTAGAGACGGATATGTTTTATGACAATAGCATTTTTTTTTATAATGCCTTATAATAATAGATCACAAGCATTATAAGTTATGGGAAAAGATTTTAATCATATACTGTACATTATGAACCTTGTGGAGTTTGAGCGACACAACTGTCATAATACATTTAATTGAATCACTGAAATTACACAGAACCTAGAGCGTTTGCTAAGTTTTGCCATAGGTTGCTAAGAAAGGTTACATAAAAAGAATGAAATAAACAAAACATAGGTCCTCCTATGAATAAAGCCAAAGAACGTCTAAAAACTAATATTTCTTGATGTGTACGCTGTGCCCTGGCAGAATCCACCACCCTGAACCCAGCATGCCCTTCAGCCACTGGGAAGAAAAGGATGAACGTCAAGGGCTGAGAAGTGCTCCACAGACTCAGAGGATACTGTACATCATTGACTCCCATGCATTCTATCACTCAGTCTATCCACCACACTCTGGATCACCTGTCACAACAGTCACCTTCATTCAGAAACCCCATCTGCTCCTCCCGAGTGAGAGGCATTTGTCGACTACTGTAGTAGCACTTCTGTTTCGAGACACTTCCAAAAAGATGTCAGGTGCCCTGTTGTCAGGGAGTCTACTGTAGCCGTGAAGTGATCATGTTCTACTGCACCCAGGCAACCTATTGTTAGGAGGCTTTTAGAGAGGAGATGTACGGTCTGGCTTTGTCTCTCATTGGCAAACCCTTTTTTTTGTGGACATCTAGCTGACAAGAAGTCACACATTTGACTGATCTGGAATCATCTGAGTGGTGTGGAAATGCGATCACGTTTGCACTCTAGTTGGATGCCAAACTTATTTTTGTTGTACTGTACTTGTGCTGTATAAGGATACATTTGAATCTCAGGCGGGATTTGAAACCCCAGGATGCTGCAGTTACATACTGTAGTACCCACCAGGACACCCCATTAACAATATGTATGACACTGACAAAGGCAGAAACTAGTAGCCTTCTAATAATAATAATAATAATTAATTAAATTTATATAGCGCTTCTCAGTAACCCGAAGTCGCTGACAGTAGTCGGGAGCAGGAGTACAAACAAAGAAACGAAAGCAAAGAAACAAAAACAAAAACAACAAAGAAACAAAAACAAAAGGAACATGAGACCATGGGGGGAACAGGGGAGACAGCCTGATAGCACAAAAAAAAAAGACTGGAGACAGACATCAATCAGGTTGGAGGGGGGGGGGGGGGGGGTTAGGGGTGGGGGGGGTTGAAGGCAAGGGAGAACAGGTGGGTTTTGAGGCGAGCTTTGAAGGTGGAGAGTGTAGGGGAGTTTCTGATGGACTGGGGGAGGGAGTTCCAGAGTCGGGGTGCAGTGCGAGAGAAGGCCCGATCTCCGAAGTTTTTAAGCTTGGATGTCGGGACAGTGAGGGAGGCAGTGGAGGAGGACCGGAGGGAACGGGTGGGTAGGGGAGAAGGAGATCAGTCAGGTAGGGGGGGGCCAGGCTGTGGAGGGCTTTGAAGGTGAGGAGTAGTGTTCTTCTCCCCCGTTAGTGTTTTGGCAAAGTCCATTCTTTGTGATGTACCGTCCATTACTGTATATGTTCGTTCGGACTGTGTGCAGCAGGACGATGAATGGTTTGTGGACTCCATCGTAACGGAGCACGCAGACACAAAGCGAGAACAGGCGTTTGCCGAATTGGAAGTTGGAAAAGTCAACAAGCACAAAATCAAGTTCAAAATTGACACTGGTGCCCAAGCGAATGTAATGCCAACAGCAACCTTCCGCCAGATGTAAGGAAAGGTGGTACTAGGCCCACCATCCAGCCGACTCTCAGGATATGCACTCAAGGTAGAGGGGTCATGCAAACTCACATGTAAGCATAAAGCAAAAAATACAAATGTTGGATTTTGATGTTGTAACCACTGATTCCCCCCCTGTATTGATCTTAAGAGCATGCCTAGATCTGAACTTAGTAAAAATTATACACGTTGTGGATGAACAGTTAGAGAAACATATACAGGCAGAGAGCCCTGTTGACGTCAGACATGAGTTTTCAGATGTGTTTCAGGGTATTGGGCTATTCCCAGGGGAATGCAGTATCAGCATAGATCCAGCGGCAACGCCAGTTGTATACCCCCCCAGACGCATTCCATTCACTCTCCGTGGTCGTCTCAAAGAGGAACTGGACAGCATGGAGAAGTTAAGAGTCATTAAGAAAGTGACAGAACCCACAGACTGGGTCAACGCCCTTGTGGTTGTGGAAAGACGCGACGGTAGGCTACCAGTGTGTCTGGACCCCCGAGACCTCAACAAGGCGATCCAGAGGCCACACTACCCGCTCCCTACATTGGTCGACATAACACCAAAGCTTGCCGGAGCAAAGTACTTCAGTGTACTCGACGCAAGATCGGGTTACTGGGCGATCAAGCTGACTGAACAATCATCAAAGTTAACTACCTTTAACACGGTGCATGGAAGATACAGGTTCCTATGGCTCCCATTTGGGATCATCTCAGCGCAGGATGAGTTCCAGAGACGGATCGACGACACGTATGAGGGACTGTCTGGTGTTTCCGCCATCATGGACGACGTGCTGGTCTACGGCCACACCAGAGCTGACCATGATGCCAACCTGCGCGCCATGCTACAGAGGACAAGGGAAAGAGGAGTGAAACTGAACCCAGACAAGAGCGCCATCTGTGTGACCGAGGTAAGCTACTTTGGTCACAGACTGACACAGGAAGGCATTCGACCAGACCCAGACAAGGTCAAAGCGATCAGAGAAATGGAGCCGCCGAAGAACAAGGCTGAGCTGGAAACGATCCTAGGAATGGTCACGTACCTCTCCAAGTTTGCTCCAGGACTCTCTGACGTGAACGTGCCACTGCGCCAACTCGTGAAGGAAAGCAGTGAATTCCAGTGGGACTCTGTGCATGACCAAGCGTTCCAACAGATGAAAGAGCTCATAACCCGTGAGCCAGGCCCCGTCCTCACATACTTCGACACCACACCAAACCTGTGAGACTCCAGGTCGACGCCTCAAAAAGCGGACTAGGCGCAGTCTTACTGCAGGACGGTAAGCCAGTCGCGTATGCCTCAAAAGCTCTGAACAAGACAGAAGAGAACTATGCGCAAATAGAAAAAGAGCTGTACGCTGTCCTTTTCGGATGTAAGAGATTCCACCAGTACCTGTATGGCCGACAGGTGGTGGTCGAGTCGGACCACAAGCCACTCGAATCGATCCTCAGGAAATCACTCGCCGCTGCGCCGCCGTGCCTGCAGCGCATGATACTGCAACTCCAAAGGTATGACATCGTCATCATGCACCGCCCAGGGAAAGACATTCCAGTGGCAGACACCCTGTCGAGAAAGTATATCACCTACCACGACCGCACACTGAGGGTATGGACGCACAAGTACACACAGTCCTGAGCACCCTGCCAGTGAGCGACAACAAAATGACTGAGATCAGAGCAGCCACCGCTCAAGACCAACAGCTCATCGCTCTAAGACAGATCTGTGAGTCAGGATGGCCTGAGGCACAAAAGACTTGTCCGCCCAGTGTCGCTGACTACTGGAACCACAGAGACGAGATCACAGTGATGGATGACGTCCTCTTTAACACTTTAAATGCCTGCCGTGTTTCCCTTTTTACCCCCTTGAATGCC
The DNA here is from genome assembly GCF_963971535.1 of Notolepis coatsorum. Lineage (NCBI taxonomy): Eukaryota > Metazoa > Chordata > Actinopteri > Aulopiformes > Paralepididae > Notolepis > Notolepis coatsorum. The sequence continues at coordinate 14,625,630 of NC_140182.1, forward strand.
GCCACCCACTTCAATGTTAGCGTTAAAAACGCATAATCTATGTTTTAAATTATGGCTATGTGTCTAATCTGCTCGTCGCTTATCAATGACTTGTTTGCAGTCAACATTGTCGAAACGGATTGTTTTTTAATCAGTTCATATCCTTTTTATAGCATTTCGAAAAGCTATCGTTCTCTCGAAAATTTTCGGAAAATAGAAAGATTCCCCCATAAACGCCATTTATTGGAATATTCTCGAATACACTAGACACGTTGTCATTTGTCGGCCTATTTATGAATAGTTTTCAAATAAATGCTAGATTATCGATAGTATGTGTACTTATGCACGCTATAGAAGCGAGCTGGGAAATTGATTACCTCATTTCCTCAACATCACACACACACACACACACATACACACATACGGGACACGCTGTTATCTCAGTGAATACAGCTCTGATTATCCTAAAACTGGTAACATAGACTCCTTACCTTAGATCAGATGTTCTCCAAAAAGATGATTCCAATTCCTGATCGCCATTCCAAATATCAATCACGTTTATTGATTGATTATTGGCTGCTGTAAATATATATTCCACGCTGCTTTCCAACTCGCGATCACTTCCATGTTCATCAGATCCCTCGCCAGCATAATGGAGCCAGTTGGCTCCCCCCACACAGATCCACCAGTATAATCGAATGGCCTGCAGTTACACAGGGATAGACGATAGGGGGCAGTCTTTTCCCATCTGAGCTCCTATCTGCTGTACCAACGGGAGACTCGTTGATGAAATATGAATTCAGATCGCTAATAAAAAAATCAAACAACAATTCGCGTCGTCGGCACTCAACGGGGGGCATGAAAAGACGACATTACATGTCGCTGGCACTCAAAGTGTTAAGGGTGAGAAAATTATCGTGCCACACACACTGAGACAGGACATGTTAACACGCATACACACAGGCCACAAGGGTATAGAAAAGTCTAAAGAGAGGGCGAGGGATGTGTTATTTTGGCCTGGAATGGGTAGACAGATAGAGGAAATGGTAGGCTCATGTAGCACATGTCAACAGTATCGTAACTCCAACCCCAAAGAGCCAATGATATCTCACCCGACCATGGCAGACCTCTTTACATTACATGGAGAGGACTACATAGTCACAGTAGACTATTATAGCAGGTATATTGAGGTAGACAAACTACGCAGCACCACTACATCAGCCGTCGTACGAATGCTCAAAGCTCAGTTTGCAAGGCTAGGCATACCAGAGACTGTAGTCAGTGACAATGGCCCATGTTATAGCTCCAGTAAATTTAAGACATTCGCACAGGACTGGGACTTTATCCACGTAACTAGCAGTCCTGCTTACGCCCAGAGCAATGACCTTGCAGAGAAGGGAGTCCAGATTGCAAAGTCACTGCTAGAGAAGGCTAGAGTAGACAATAAGGATCCATACCTGAGTCTGTTAGAATACAGGAACACACCAGTTGACAACCGCAAGTCACCCGCACAACTACTCATGAGCAGACGCCTACGTTCAATCCTCCCTACCACAAGTCAGCAATTACGACCACAGGTTGTAAACCAGAACACAGTGCGCGCCAAGCGAGAACTGTGTCAACAAAGACAGAAGCAGTACTATGATCGGACTGCAAGACCGCTGCCAACTCTGCGAGATGGAGACGCCGTCCGTTTCCAACAGAGTAATGGACATTGGAAGCCCGCCACTGTCATTCAACCAGCAGGCGCTGAAAGGTCCTACCACGTTCATACTGATGAAGGTCAGGAATACAGGCGCAACCGACGTCACCTGTTACAGACAAAAGGGACAAACCAAGGCACCCAATGAACAATGGCACAGGATGCCAACACAACGCCTCAGCAGCCTGAGATGGCATCACCGGAATGTCCACCTGAGGACCCAGATGAACATTCTCGGTGCATCACTACCAGATCCGGTTGCATCGTTAAGCCAAGAGTCAAGCTTGACATTTAAGATTCTAAGACTCTACTCAGTGGACCCTGAACCATTACAGCCACGTGAAATTGAAATGCATGTAAAAAAAAAATCATTCCTTATTAGACACTAAGAGTGACAATACACGGAATATTACAGTATTGTGGACCTGGATACAGATTCACAGGGCAGTGAGATCCCACCGCTGCCACAAATGTAATTGAGTGGATTTGAACCTGGGACCATAGGATCCACAGGCGGCCGCACTAATCAGCTGAGCTAAAGGGTCAGACCCGTTAGAAGGTGCTGGTTGACTGCGACCAACTCATCCATAGTTTACTTTTCTATTTTCAATAAATTTATTTAGTATGATGACCCTTTTTTTTGTGCATCAATGTGTTGCAAATTGTTTTATGCCAAATAAATTAAGTATTATATTGCCATTATATCGTCCACTGGCCCCCCCTGCTCTCTATATATTGGCAACGGGCGTTGAAAATCCCATTATCGGTCGACCGCCATAAGAGATTCTCAACTTTCCGCGATTATCTCGGATCAAAAACTGCAAACGAAAAGAAGGGCGATTTGAAAGGTGGACTTTCTTGAAGTTAAATGGCTGTTGGAAGATAGTGTCTTCACACTGAAAAGAGAGCAACCCCATCGAGACACAAAGGTCAGCATTATGACAGAAACCTTTTTGTCTGCAACATTATATAAGGCAGAATCGCATAGGGAAGCAGTCAGGTGTAGAGAGAGAGAGAGAGAGAGAGAGAGAAAGAACCGGTCCTTTCAAAGAAGCGCCCTCCGCCACTCAGCGCGGTTTCTGTCACATTTCCCTTAGAGAAAATCATCCCCCCTTCCAGATGAAATATTAATAGTGAGAAGTAGGGTAATTCAAGCCTGTGAGATATTTCAGGTGAGCCTCAATGACACTGATTATATGTGCAAGTCAAGGGGAGAGGCTCACAAAGCAAAAGGGAGAAAGAAAAGGGGGGGTGTGGGGGTACCAGAGGCGGCCATTTTCAGACTGTTCTTTGTTGAGCATTAAATATTAAAACGGGCCTAATTAGAATCTATTTCTGGTAGGTATTGAAGAACCAGACAGTTGGCTGCACCATACTAGAACATCTACTGTTAAAAAAAGGAGGTTTTTAAAGAGTTTCAAGTTCTCTGTACTAAATACAAGACATGTGATGTTTAGAATGTTGGAAGAAACAACGGTTGCTAATGTGTTGATAGATGAGGCGAAAATCAACAAGAATGGGTCTCATTCTCTAACGGACTTAAAACAATTTTTTTTTTCTTAGGGCCATTTAAGACATCTTACATTTTGGGATTCCCCAACCATGTTAAATATCTGTTTTATTGATTCATTATATATTTGAAAGAATGCAGGTTATAGCTAAATAAAACAACAAATGTCTGTCCCATTGTACCAATCAATGAGATATATTGCATGCATGTTGGCTCTAACCTGCATTCTTTTAAATGTATTATTAATCAATAAAACAGATATTTAACACGGTTGGGGAATCCCAAAATCTAAGATGTCTTAAATGGCTCTAAGAGCAATTTTTTTGTCTTAAGACCGTTGGAGAATGAGACCCATTGTCTCTATTTATATAATACAACTCTGTACATACGTCTGATTAGCACTACAGTAGTACTAATTTGTATAATTTGTATCCAGTTTAACCACCTGTACATTTTATATTGCTGTTGCACTTTACTGCTACATTTGCACTCTTATTTGACCAAACGTATTTGCGTTACAGTACAGTACTTGTGCTGTATGATGACAATATTGAATCTAATCTAATCTAATCTGATCTGAATATAACAAGTCGTGTTTGTTTCCTATGTTTTACCTACTCTATCACAGCACAGACATTAGGAACTCTATTTTAAATGTGGTAACCAACATTTAACCGACAACACAGATGTTCCATGCAAGGCCACTGAGCAACCGCTGGAATCAAGGAAAGTCTAAAAGAAGGAAAGGTCATTGAGTCAGAATACCAGGGTTCTATATGCTCTGCTTGGTGCCAGAATAAAATATAAAAATAGTAAAAGCTATCTGAGGAAATATACATCAACCAATATATCGAACGTTAGTTTAGTAATTGTAAGAGCACGTGCCAGTGAGATGTATACCCAAAACCTGGGATCTATGAAACGATTATATAGTCTGACACAATCAAATCATTCCAATTTGTTGGTAAGTAGCAGAGTTAAACTATAGGCCTGCGCTCTGTGGTGAAAGATCTGAGCATATTAGACAACTAGACAGGGGTGGAGATGGGATTGCCCTCTATCTACCTGTGTTGACAAACTCTTGTATATAAAGGGTATACAACTTCACTAATGCCCTGATGAAGACCAGCTTGGTCGAAACATGTTGGCGTTTTTTAACTGCGTAGCCGCGACACAATAAAGGCTTTTTAAGATATTTTCCTTCTGTATATACTGTACGTATTTCTTGAGTGCCTGGGATCCCGTCTTTCTACCATTCTGTTTGTTGATGGTGTTTGTGGAAGGCATCGCAATCACCATGTACATTGTGTCGCATTGCATTTAGTGGTTCTCTGTACTCGACAGGCGTTTTGCCCGGATTTAATCGATAGGGAATAATATACATTTACATTTTGTCATTTAGCTGACGCTTTTATCCAAAGCGGCTCACAAGTTCTGTACGACAAGTCAGCAGGAAGGGTACAACTCTTTCAGCTGAGTAACAATGTTCATCAAACAGTGCTGAAACTTGGTTGCTGCAGTATTGAGTGCATAGACATAACACATATTAGTGTAGTAGGAGTGCATGGTAGTACAGGACAGTAAGATATTGATTGAAGAAGTGTGTTTTTAGTCGACGGCGAAAGATTGGTCAGGATTCGGCTGTCCCAACTGTGGTGGGAAGTTTGTTCCACCATTGTGGAGCAAGGACCGAGAATAGGTAGGAGGGAGCCGCTCCCTTCGCTGCGCGTTATGCCAGGTCAAGGACCTTGAAGCGGATTCTGCTTTTGCCCGGATATATAATCGATAGGGAATCATATTTAATCTACCGGTGTGCTTTGCGCCAGCTCACTCTCCTCATAAATCTGTCCCAATAACGACATATAGGAACGTGACGAACGCTGTCATGTTTCATGACCGAGTCTATATAGAATGCAAAGCCAGTCAGTGAGTTGTCTCTCACCATTCGTCACTGTAGCTGGCGGTATCTCTCTCTCAGTGGCGTGGTTTCCTTGAGAAGCGTGTGCTTAGCCTCTGCTTTTCTTGACAAGTAGACTGGCTGTCATCTATTTTTTTTTCTTTTTTTTCACACTTCATTCGCCTCGTAATCAATAGCACTGTGGCGTCAGAAAAACGGCACCGTCTCTGACATGTGTCAAGCTTTCCAAGCCGCGTAGATAAAGAAAGCTATAGCGATGATGAGTGAGAAGGCCTAATAAGTCGGGCCGGTTGTCTCTGAGAATAATGTTGAGTCTCTGACAATATGAGTGTTACATCCCAGCGCGTGGCTGTTGTATTTTGTTTCTCATTTTACATTTACACAGTATATTATAATGAAAGACAACATTTGTGAATTTTTATTTCATCAGGCTGAAGTCAGTGAGGTGGAGCCGTTACTCCGCTCTCTTCCTGATAGTAAGTTAGCAGGCCTAGATAACCTGGATAGTAAAGTGCTGAGAATGACTGCCGGTATCATAGCATCTCCTATATGTCATATTATGAATAGATGTTTGGATGTCCAAAGATGTGGAAGGAGGCTAAGGTTGTTCCTTTATCAAAGCTGATTTTAATGATGGGAATTCTAGAGTATTTTACCTGTCTTGAGCAAAAGCATGGAAAAGTTTGTGCATTCACAAATTCAAGAGTATTTTGTTTCAAACAAGCTTGCAACAGATTCTCAACATGCCTATAGAGCTGGTCACTCTACTTCTACTGCTTTGATACAGATGACTGATGACTGGCTTAAAGCTATAGATAACTCTATGCTGGTGGGAGCTCTGCTGTTACATTTTAGTGCTGCATTTGATGTGCTGGACCATTCTCTACTGGTTGAGAAACTTAAATGTTATGGTTTTAACTCTTCTGCTTTAACACATTCATGGCCATTTGGATCCGTCTAAAATCACTGTAGAAGGCCAGCATTTCTAAACAGACTTGTATAGTCCGTGGGGCTGTTTGTAGAGCTAAATCTATACTTTATAGTATTGCTATCTGTCCATTCTCATTGTCAATTGAGACCATAAACCGTCCCTTCAAAATGGCTTAAAGAAAGAATTTTTTCATCAATACGTTCTCATTTTATAGCGTCTTGAATATAAGCGTTATACGGAATTTCGGCTGGTTCTGATTATTGATTACCAATAACAGTAGCCACATTCGCTGATTGGGTGGATGGCTATCAAAACAAGCCCTGATCAGCATGTAATTTACGTGAAAAAGATCTTACCGTGGGCCGATTGGATCCCCCAAAACATTTCCCAGTTATCGATCGCCATCTGGTAGATCCATCTGGTAGATCCATCCATTGGCTGATGATATATTCCTTTACTGCATAGTGAATTCACCATCACAAAAGGTATTCCAAGCTACAGGCTGCACATCCAGAATCCAGCTAACTGGAAACTCCATTGAAAGTCAAAAAAAGAGTGCACCGTTCTGCCACAGGGCACACTGCATTATCGAGACAGCGCCCCTAAGAGGATCTGGCTGGTAATGCACTTTTCAGAATTCGAAGAGGAGGGTAGATCTGCAGTGCAGCTCGGTGACATCGAGTAGGTTAATACAATGGAATAAAAGCCAAAACAACCTTGCCACGGACATGTCCATGGTGGGTCCTCAACCGTTGGATTCGAAACACAGATTTATCCGTGGTTCAGGCCACGTGAGCGGATCGGCGCGGCCGAGAAATCCGCTCTTCGCTCTTTAAAGCTTGGTCCGCTCCGCTAATCGATCATGTTGACCCCGCCCCCAAGTCGCTCTCCGCTCGCTCCCCGCTCACCTTGAATTGAGCGCTCCCCGCTCCCCGCACCAGATCGCTCGGCAGATTTTATTTTTTATTTTTGGTGTAAATTAGCTCAAACTACAACAGTCTACACCCCCTGGGCCCCTTAGCAATTGTTTGTATTGAGCCGCATTGTAATTGTACCCATTCTGCAATGTTAAATAACGTTGTTTATCCATTCACTAGCTCTATTAAGCGATGATAGGCTAGCCGAGCCACAATGCTATGGTCGCTGCCATTAACGTTAGCATGTAAGCTAACGTCAACAACAAGGGCGTGAGTGTGGGCGTCTCTACAGTGACGAAGCCTGAACAGGATATCACAGGTTCACCCTTCTCATTGGTTGAAAATGGCCTTCATGTTTGTACATCGCCATCTGTTGCTTTGGCATTGTACTGCATGTATATATTACATCAACAGTGTTAAACCACTGTGAGCGACCTGGAGTGGATTGGAGCGGAGGAGAACTCTCGCTCCGGACGTCGCGCCGACCCATTTTAAAACCCCCTCGCTCACGTCAAAACCGCCCGCTCCGCGCCCCGCGCCGCTCACGCTCCGATCCGCTCACATGGCCTGCCGTGGTTGGCCCCGATACTAAGTTATTTGTCCTCTAGATCACAGAAGGTGTATCTAAATGGCAGCCTGTCCAGTAGCAGAGGTCTAGAATGTGGCATTCCGCAAGGAAGTAGCCTAGGACCTTTGCTCTTCTCTGTATTTACTAATGACCTATCTTGGGCTACCAAATGTGCTACAACAGTTCTTTATGCAGATGATTCGACATTGTGTTACGCTGCACCATCATGCAATGTACTTAATCAAATCAAATCAAATCAAATTTATTTATAGGGCCCGACAACACACGTTAATGTCCCCATGGGCCGTACAGGTCTTCTTTAAACAAGTCAAGAAGACAACATAACAATAAGTCAAGAACAGAACAAGAACACCATAGGGTCCAAACATTTTTTAGATGAATGCAAATAAATGAAAGAATGCAAGCACTCCCAGACATACCCCACGCGAAGGTAAGGAAAAACTCACTAAAACCTAACAATAGGGAAAAAAGCTCCACAGGCAATGTGGAGGAGAGAAACCTTAGAAGGGCCGTTCAAGGGGGGATCTCCCTTCTTAGATGTCGGTGATAGTAGTGTTGCAGACGGACAGTTGGTAAGCATGCACTCATGTGTGTGGTGAAACACAGATGAGTGCATGCAATAGCAACTGTACATTTTGAAAAATTAAAGATAGAGTTGATAGCGGATCTATTTGAAGCACAGGGGCGGCGCAAGAGGGTCACGTCCTCCCCGTCTTAGTCACGGGACATTCAACACTCCGGTCGTTGCTCAGGGACAGCCGGAGACAGGGGGAAGGGGGGGTGGCACAGAGAGGGTCGCGAACTCCCCGACATCATCGCGGGACATCCGGCACTCCGGTCACCACTACGAAACCTCCGAAGACAGGGGGGCACGCAGAGGGGGTCGCAATCTCCCGGCCTTCGTCACGGGACGTCCAACACTCCGGTCAACACTCCAGGACAGCAAGTCATAGGAAGACAGGGAGACGGGACAGGCGTTAGACAGCTCATGAGATTGTAGTAGGCGGACATAGCAATAGATACAAGTGGTAGGCATATATGTGAATGGAGTAGATATATGAAGTAAGCGTATTATGTGAATAGAATAGAAGTACTTAACCCAGCAATGAAACCGCGTTGACTGTTAATCTGTTAACAGTCTGTTAATCAGTTGACAGGACCACGGACAGACGGCGGTGAATAACTGATCCAATGCCTCGGAGGTGCATGTAGAGCAGTCACTACAAGCTTGGCCAAGACCCCGAGGCATCCATCACCTTGGTCAGCGCCAGGAGACGGGTACTCAGAGAGAAGGGGGAGGGAGAGGGGGGGGGGGGAGAGGGGGGGGGGGGGGAAGAGTTAGAGAGTTCCCATGTTTGTGGTGCTGCAAAGGAGCAGACATGTAGTACCCTGTAGTGCCATGTAGTACCCCGTAGTGCCATGTAGTACCCTATAGTACCCCATAGTGCCATGTAGTACCCCGTAGTATCCTGTAGTACCCTGTAGTGCCATGTAGTACCCTGTGGTGCCATGTAGTACCCTGTAGTGCCATGTAGAGCTGTGTAAGCCATGTAGTACCCTGTAATGCCATGCAGTACCAAGTAGTACTCTGTGGTACCATGTAGTACCCTGTACCCTAACTAAACTACCCTATAGTAAACTACCCAGTGGTACCATGTAGTACCCTGTACCATAACTAAACTACACAGATTAATCTAAAGGTCAGTCCCCGACCAGGTGAGATCAAGGTAGGTTGAAGGAGAGAGAGAAAAGATGAGTCTTAAGCAGGGATTTAAAAGCTTCGACAGAGCAGGCGCCCCTGATGACGGCAGGTAATTTGTTCCACAGGTAGGGAGCGCGGTAGACAAAGGCTCTGTGGCCGGCGGATTTCTTTTTAACCCTAGGGGTCGATAGAAGCCCCGCATTTTGTGAGCGCAGAGCACGAGCGGGCGAGTATCGGGAGATGAGATCAGATAGATAGAGCGGTGCAAGCCCATTTAAAATTTTGTAGGTGAGGAGTAGCACTTTAAAGTCAGAGCGGGCTTGGATAGGAAGCCAATGTAGGGCGGACAAAACTGGTGTGATGTGATCAAATTTTCTAGTTCTAGTTAGTATCCGTGCAGCCGCATTTTGCACGAGTTGAAGATTTTTGATGCTTGAATTAGGTAAGCCTGAAAAAAGTGCATTACAGTAGTCCAGACGTGATGAGACAAAAGCATGAATCAGGGTTTCAGCATCAGCCAGAGTTAAAATGGGGCGTATTTTTGCGATATTACGAAGATGGAAGAATGCAATTTTGGTGACGTTTTTTATATGTGCATTAAATGAGAGGGAGGAATCAAAAATGACTCCGCGGTTTTTTATGGTGGAGCTCTGGGATACATGACAGGTATCAAAGTTGAGGGAGATGTCCTGAAACAGGCCTCTGTGGTTTGGGGGGCCAACAATTAACATCTCAGTTTTATCTGCATTAAGGAGTAGAAAGTTTTGCGACATCCATTTTTTGACGGCAAGCAAGCAGGCCTCAAGGTTTTGTAGTTGGGAGGAATCATTTGGCTTAATAGGTATATATAATTGGGTGTCATCAGCGTAAAAATGAAAGTTTATGCCAAATTTGCGTATGATATCGCCGAGGGGTAGCATGTAAATCGAAAATAGCAAAGGGCCCAGGACAGAGCCTTGTGGGACACCACATTGCACTGGGAGGGTCTCAGATGTTAAATCATTATAGACCACGCAGTGTGTTCTATCAGTTAAATAGGATTTAAACCAAGCTAGTGCGAGACCCCGAATGCCAACATGGTTCTCAAGCCGACCTAGAAGAATCGAGTGATCGATAGTGTCAAAGGCTGCACTGAGATCAAGTAATAAGAGCACAGAGGTGAGGTTTGAGTCAAGAGAGAGCAGTAAGTCATTTGTGACTTTGGTAACCGCCGTTTCGGTGGAGTGTAAGGCTCTAAAGCCAGATTGAAATGATTCATTAAGATTATTGTTTGATAAATGGTCAGTAAGTTGCGTTGCGACGATCCGTTCTAACACTTTGGATAGGAATGGGAGATTGGAGATAGGTCTGTAATTTTTCAAGATTAGAGGGTCGAGGTTCGGTTTTTTAAGTAATGGTTTAATGACGACTGATTTAAAGGCCAGGGGCACCACGCCAGTAGACAAAGAGGTGTTGAAGATATTGAGTAGGGCAGGGCCTAGAGTTGGGAAGAGTTTTTTGATGAGAGTTGCTGGGAGAGGGTCAAACAGACAGGTTGAAGGTTTAGCCGCGCCAACCAGTTTAGAGAGGGCACTAAGTGAGACGTTTTCAAGGCAGCATAGCGTATGACTGGAATCAAAGTCAGGGGGAATGCCCGTCAAAGGTTGGGAGGGACTCTGATTGTTGAGTAAAGCAACAATTTCATCTCTAATGAGGTCAATTTTCTTGGTAAAAAATGTCATGAATTCGTTAGCCGAGAACGCATGGTTTAGGGCACTTTGTTGTTTCTGCGTAAGTTTTGCAACTGTGTCAAACAGAAACTTTGAGTTGTTTTTGTTTTCATTTATGAGCCTGGAAAAATAAGAGGTTTTGGCAAGTGAGAGTGCCTTTTTGTAGTTACGTAAACTATCATTCCAGGCGAGGCGGAATACTTCGAGTTTGGTCGAACGCCATTTATGTTCAAGTTTGCGACAAGCCTTTTTAAAGGAGCGCGTTTCCTCCGTAAACCAGGGAGTTAGTTTTTGCGGAGCACGTTTAATTTTAGGTTTAAGGGGAGCGACAATGTCGAGGGTGCTACGAAGGGCGGCATTAAGTTTGTCTGTAAAGAGATCAAGGGGGCCAGAGTAAGAGAGGAAGGGAGAGAGGGTGTCTGGTAGGCAGTTAACTAGAATTGGGACAGTTGAGGCGTTAATACGACGGCTCATGTAGGATTCTACACTGTCTGGGCGAGAAACCGTCAGATCAATTTGAAATTTGATGAGGTAGTGGTCTGAGAGAGCAGGAACATAGGGGGAGACGGTCAAATTTGACACAGTGAGACCGCGGGCTAGGACTAGGTCAAGGGTGTTCCCACCACTGTGAGTGGGTTGGTCAACGATTTGAATGAGACCGACAGAGTCAATGATGTCGGTAAAAGCCTTATTTAGGGGATCTAGAGTTTTATTGGAATGAATGTTAAAATCACCAACAATTAAAATGTTATCTGAGCGCATAACAAGCTCAGAGATGAAAGTTGAAAATTCATCTAGGAAGAGGGTGTAAGGGCCTGGGGGGCGGTATAGGACAGCCATTACAAAGGATGCAGTGGAGGTAGGAATCAGACCGCCACACTTTCTGTTGGGTCGAGAGGGATGCAACAGGAGCACCTCAAACGAGGAAAACTTACAGTTTGCGTCGGATGTAAAGTTGTGCTTAGAGTCATAAATTAGAGCAACTCCGCCTCCTTTCTTGGAGGTGCGTGCGATGTGGGAGCTACTAAAATTAGGGGGTGAGGCCTCGTTTAAGGGCAGAAAATCATTAGGTTTAAGCCATGTCTCAGTGAGGCCAAATAGGTCGAGACTATGGTCTGTTATCAGTTCATTTACCAAAAGAGCTTTGGTTGGCAGAGAGCGGATGTTGATAAGGCCAACCTTCACACTCTCTGTATACTTAGCAGCGCGGTTTTCAGCCATGCGGGTAGGTTTAATCGCAATTAAGTTGGCATGGTTTATCGCACAAGGACGAGCTGGGTAAAGCGGAGCGTAACGGGATATTCTAGTTTTGATTGGGTATACAGGTTTAGGGGTAGAGATAGAAAGAGAGGAGTGGGGAGCCTGGTGGAGGAGGGACCGAGCAAGAAAGGTATAAGGATTGGCAGGGTCCATCAGTTTAGCATGACTAGCAGGCTCGCTAAGAGCCTGCACCCTGGCATGCTTGTGGGGTGGCTGTCAGCCCGAAGCTATAATCTTGTCTATATTGCGAGATAAGAGAGAGGCGCCTTGCATGTTAGGATGCACGCCGTCCTTTCTCAGCAAGCCAGGGTGCCCCCAGAAAGAGGACCAATTATCCACGAACCCTAAGCCCTGTTCTTTACAGTATTTTTCCAGCCATCGGTGTAGAGAAGCTGTCCTACTCACGAACTCATCATCATGCCGGTTTACAGGCAGGGGGCCAGAGAAGATTACTCGATGCCGACTCATCTTTCTGGCGAGGTCAGAAAGCCTAACTATGTTGATCTTTGTGACCTCAGAGACTTTCATCCTACAGTCATTATTTCCGACGTGTATAACAATATGGTCGAATTTATCTTCAGTGGGTGTGATACGTGGGTTACCTTTTGCCTTGACTATGCTATTCGCCAGAAATCTCAGGTTGGCTTCAATGTCGGTAGCTCTGGCTCCCCCATAACATTTGATCTCGGCTGGCTTGTCTAGCAAAATATGCCGGGTGATGGAGTCGCCAATCACAAGGACGGAACGACGGGGTTGCAGTGGAACCGGCTGCGTACTGGGACCGGAACCCGCAACACGTGTAAAATCATGTTGCGGAGCAGGTGCTGTTGAGGCCGAGGCCGGGCGGTTACACTGCCGCTTCGTAGTGGGCGCAAAGGCCTTGTCCTGAGCACTATGTCTGGGACTCTCCAGACGAGAAGACCCCGCTAGAGGCTCCTCAGAAAAGCCTGTAGTGTCCAAGACGTCTAAAGCTGACTGTTTTCCTGACTCAAGTTCAAGGACACGACTCTCTAACAGAGTTAACCTTTCTAGGAGAGAGGGACAGACAGGACAGACAGAACACATAGCCATGCTTACACCAGGTAGAGCAGGAACAAATAAAGATACGAAGTACTATGGATCAACTGCTAAAGGCTATGTGTATGAAGCCGATTGAAGGTTTAGCTAATGAGCTAAAACCAGTGGGTCGAGTAAGTTGACAAGCTAACAAGGCAAGACCAGAAAATGCAGGTACAAAGGAGTGGCCTGCTAGAGGAGGGCAGGTGAGGGGCAGTAGATACTCTAGTGCACTCGGTTGCCTCCTCGGATAACTCCAGCAGGAAAACTCCAAGTCTTTGTCTGTCTTAGTCGGTCGCCGGCGCTCTGCTGGCGCTTCGATAGACTACACTTAAATCCCTATTGGCTGATTGGACTAATTACCACAGGCTGCTCAAGTCAAACCCAATGGGGTTGCAGAGAGCCTGATTGATTAACAACAAACAATTATCAAAATATACAATGGATTGAGTACTAACTTACATTACTCAGCAAGAACACAGTGAAGTCAGCTCAGGTTTTAGAGAAATGTGTGCACAGGCAAATGTATTTAAACAAGCTTTGCCTCTGACTGATTGGACTAATTACCACAGGCTGCTCAAGTCAAACCCAATGGGGTTGCACAGAGCCTGATTGATTAACAACAAACAATTATCAAAATATACAATGGATTGAGTACTAACTTACATTACTCAGCAAGAACACAGTGAAGTCAGCTCAGGTTTTAGAGAAATGTGTGCACAGGCAAATGTATTTAAACAAGCTTTGCCTCTGACTGATTGGACTAATTACCACAGGCTGCTCAAGTCAAACCCAATGGGGTTGCACAGAGCCTGATTGATTAACAACAAACAATTATCAAAATATACAATGGATTGAGTACTAACTTACATTACTCAGCAAGAACACAGTGAAGTCAGCTCAGGTTTTAGAGAAATGTGTGCACAGGCAAATGTATTTAAACAAGCTTTGCCTCTGACTGATTGGACTAATTACCACAGGCTGCTCAAGTCAAACCCAATGGGGTTGCACAGAGCCTGATTGATTAACAACAAACAATTATCAAAATATACAATGGATTGAGTACTAACTTACATTACTCAGCAAGAACACAGTGAAGTCAGCTCAGGTTTTAGAGAAATGTGTGCACAGGCAAATGTATTTAAACAAGCTTTGCCTCTGACTGATTGGACTAATTACCACAGGCTGCTCAAGTCAAACCCAATGGGGTTGCACAGAGCCTGATTGATTAACAACAAACAATTATCAAAATATACAATGGATTGAGTACTAACTTACATTACTCAGCAAGAACACAGTGAAGTCAGCTCAGGTTTTAGAGAAATGTGTGCACAGGCAAATGTATTTAAACAAGCTTTGCCTCTGACTGATTGGACTAATTACCACAGGCTGCTCAAGTCAAACCCAATGGGGTTGCACAGAGCCTGATTGATTAACAAACAATTATCAAAATATACAATGGATGAAGTTTTGAGCAGAGAACTTAAAGTTGTGCATGACTGGGTAGTATGTAATACTTGTCCTTAACATCTCCAAGACTAAATGTATTGTGCTGGGAACAAGCAAGGCACAGGTTATCTACAAATTCAAAGCTTCATTTAAACTTGTGTAATTCGGCAGTTCAACAAGTTGAACGTACTAAACTCATTGGAGTGATGCTGGATTGCACTCTGTCTTGGTCTCACCATATTCATTATATTGTTTTGAAAATGGGAAGAGCAATTGGTATTTCCAGGAAATGTGCTTCGTTTGTTGCCCGTCCCCTTTTATGAGTTTTATGTCATCTTGACTATTGCTCTACGATGTGGTCATCTGCTGCCAGTGGTGACCTCAGGAAGCTCCAGGTGGTCCAGAACAGGGCAGCACGGTTGGTACTGGGCTGCTCACAAAGGTATAATGTGAGCCGTATGCATGCCTGCCTCTCTTGGCTTTTTACGTGTTTGGCCGCCGACGGTTTAGTGCCATAAACGTAAAAAGTAGTTTTTGGATCGTTTGATCTTTTTAATTTGATCCCCGCTATACACAGTTGCCCAGAGTGATCTGCATCATTTAGGCACGTCCCGACACATTGGAACTGCATTCTGATTGACTATCACCAGGTGGCAGTATCGTCCCGTGTCTGAACTGCATGGGGCTCTGGGCTGATAGTCAGCTTCACTTTCAGTTTCTCCTCGCGAGTGGCCCCTCCTTCTCCTGGGACAGAAATTCACAGTCCTCGCCTCGGGATTCCGTTGCATAAGCGTATTTGACCATCGAAACGTGTATAGACATATACACTGGTAATCACGATGGCGATGCGATCACTTGGAATTATTCTTTTGGAACACCTTCTGGCTAAGGTAAGGTACATTCTATGTCTATTTTACCTAATCTGAAACGTGTTTTTCTAACGATCACAGTTCTGTGTTTCAACGGATGAAAAACATGCTCGGGAAACACGATCATAGTCCCCCCCCCTTGATGATCTTGTTATGATATATATATACAGCTCATATACCTTTGATATGGGAGTATTCAGGGTTTCAGGGGATCAGCCAGAACGATTTGGGCTTATTGCACATAACGTGTTTTAGCTCACAATCTATGAAAAAATACTGTATTATCTTGGAAATGCGCGATGTTTAGCGTGTAATAAACTACAAACTACAGCGTGTGGAAACAAACTATTATTCCCATGCTGGACTACAAGTAATGTTTGTGAAAATGAGCCACACCGTGTCTCAAACAGCTATAATACAGAACACACACACAGCTTCGCAAACACGGAAACGACTAGAAGGCTGGCATTCTAAAGGTAAATTAACCAAACAGCATGGCACTCAAATTAATACACTTGTGCTGTTCAAGTTGGTCATGAGCAGTAAAAAACTGTTTTTATATGTCGTATATTTCTAAATGAAAACATGAATAAATGCAAGTAAAATGTACAAGGTAATGATTAGAAAGACAAAATTGGCTATAGTGAAGCTTGAGAGGGAGATCACCCCGCACTCAGCCAATGCACCGACAATCTGGAGGGCAAAAGACTGTTTATGATGTTAATGCACATTCCACTGGTTAGCAGCTGTGGTTTAGGCCACCTCCAACTGAAAAGCGAGGAGATCATTCTCGTTGAAACAGGAACTAAAAACTCAGAATAACCGGTGAGATCATAAAAGGTCATATTTACCCTAAGTAAGGACTTTCAAGTTACAACACGGCAGCTGCTGACTAACCCAGAGGTCAGAAAGGTGACACAGGCTATTTGGAAATATATACTAAAAGATTTAGCAATTTCATAGGTTACATGTAGGCATAAACTATTAGAATAACTTAGTCACAGTAAAGAATAAAAACTCTTAAATATTAGAAGGTAAAACTATACAACTATTGGTCACATTATTTAATCAGTAAATAAGGTGTTCTATTAAAGAACCCAATAGGCATATGGTTTGTTATCTGGGCACTGTCTGAAAAAGTAGTCTGGTTCTTATCTAGACTATGTAAACCTTTTAGTCACAAGCATGATGATGTATTACTCAGTGAAAAACTACCCTCTCATTAAGTAATGATTAAAGTGTCAGCAGATTCAAACTGTGAAAACCGTTGTCAGAGGACCCAGGAGGTTGTGTCAGCGAAACATGTGGTCACAAGACACCAAGCAGACAGGTTTCTGCTGGAATGTGGACCAAAATAAGAAAAGCGTATGGACGTGAACAGGCAGGCAGGGTCTCCCCCCCCTCTCGCTCTCTGTCTCCCCCTCCCTCTCTCTCTCTCTCTCGCTCCTCTGATAAAAAGGGCGGATGGCGACGGACAGAGACACACACACCCGGTGACACTCAGAGGAGACGGAGAAGGATCCCTGCAGAGCCAAGCCGTGACACAGAGGGACTGAGACCCGATGACAGACGAAATCGCTTCGCATCAGGAGAAGCGCTGACACACCAGAAAGGACCTGAAGACCCAGAGACATGGGGACAGACGATGACAGAGATCGCATCGCAACTGGAGCGCTGAAAACCTCCACCGACAGAAGGAGACTCGCCACTCAGGCTACTGAAGAGCCGATGACTCAGAGAGCCATTGAGACCAGATGACCGAGCCGAGGTTCATAGCGGACTCCGCCGATACGAAATCAAGCACTCCCTGCCTGATCGGCGAGGAGACCAGGTTGTCTTGACAACCAGACCAGCGAACCACAAGAGAGGACTCGGTGTTGGCCATGGACAACCTGAGACAGCGAACAGCACCGAGAGACGACAACAGCCAAATGAAAGAGACAATTAGATTGAACCAAAGAGACGATGTACTGTTTTAATTCCTAAAGCTGTTTTATTAATAAACAACCGCCGCCCGTTGATTTTGACCATATCGTCAGTCTCCTCTTACTTGAAACCGAACATCTGAAAATACCTAAACCAATGCAGAGGGAAAGGGTGATATAGAACACTATACGATCAATGAACTTAGATAGAGATACATGAATGAAGAAAAGACACTTCAATTGGTGCCGTGACCCGTCCTGCATTCGACCAGAACCGGTTGAACCACAGAGAGGTTCTCTCCCCATCATCGAAGCCCTCTGCGACTGAATGATCGTCCACTTCAGCCAAGGCCAGCGGGACTAGGTAAGTAGTGATGATGGTGTTTAAGATTAGTAATGGTCGAAGCAGTCTCGCTTTTTGGGGTTGCTATTGCATTAGGTAGAAATGAGTTGTAAATGGACCAGGATAATGTTGGTGTTGGAGGGGTACCGGGGTCCAGGTTTCACAACCTGGCTCTGGTCTCAGCCACACACCGGCGCTGCACTTATGTTCAGTTAGGATGCCTATAATTGGTACAAGGCCAAGTGAGGAGAGGAAATAGATGTCTGTATTTAGTTATATCAGCTTAGGGGATAGGCTAGGGATTAGGTGAAATATTTGAGGGGACCGGCGTAGGAGCAGTAGAACGGAGATTAGTCACAGATAGCGGGAAGTGGGACTGTGCGTGACGGAGTGGTTCAGTAGAGGGTAAGGTAAAGAGTTTAATGAGAAAACCGTGGTAGTACAGGGCAGCCTGGTTCCACGAAGAGATAAACCGTGGTAGTACAGGGCAGCCTGGTTCCACGAAGAGAAAAACCGTGGTGTAGCACAGGGCAGCCTGGTTCCGCGAAGAGAAAAGAGAACAGAGAGTGGAGTGTAGAGTAGTATAAAAGAACCGTGGTGAAGTACGGGGTAGCCTGGTTCCACGAAGAGAAAAGAGAGACAGAGAACAGGGAGATGAGAAGAGGTTAAGGGTTCGGGCTAGAATGCTGTAGAAACCACACTTAGAATCGGTGCGACGGAGTAATAGACTTTGGAAGACGTTCCATAAGCGAATTACCACTTCTAATCCGACGTCATTTAGGCTCAGATTGGCTAAGGTCGATATCTGAAGAACATCAAGCTGCGTGGATGAATGCAAGGGGCTCTACGGGTGGCGGGGAGTACGGTCGAACACACGATTTGGCCGTATAAACTCCGATACAAGCCAACATAGGGCGCTGCTGAAACTTTCACGGGCTACAATACATGAATGGAGTGGGTTTCTCAGGGGTATAGCAAGTCGGACTCAGTAGATATATGAAGCACTTTGGAAGTAAATACTGCACGGGGGATTAGAAAATAGGAGGATATTGTGTGAGAAAAAGCAAGGAGATGCGTTTGGAATGATTGTGTACAAATGAATGGTATGCTTATGAATGAGACATTGTTTTGCTAAGTATATGTGTTTAAATGGATGAATGTTAGGAGCTCTGAGTAAATGTCAAGGTATTTTTTGTATTATTATGAACCAGCTGGTGGCCAAGGCTGCAACGGAGAAACCACACCCCTGTCCTGCCAGCATTAGCTGAGCGCGACGGGACTAGCGTGTGGACGCTGTGTTGCGTTTTCGAGTGAATTGAATGAATGACATGTGTGATGGAACCTAGGAGATGTGTAATGTTCGTTGAAATTTTTCAAATCGGGGCTGTGGAAGTCTAAAAGTAATGTAGTAAAGATCAAAGAAAACGGGGATTTTAGAGCTGGTGACGTCATAGGGAGCGTCGGAGCTTGGGGTGCGTTAGATTTGAAATACGGGGCTAGATCGGGAGCGTTAGATTTAAAATACGGAGCCGGCCGGGGCCAATCGGGCGAGCGTACTGGAATAAGGATAATGAAATAGGTTCTGT
This sequence comes from Notolepis coatsorum, assembly GCF_963971535.1. Lineage (NCBI taxonomy): Eukaryota > Metazoa > Chordata > Actinopteri > Aulopiformes > Paralepididae > Notolepis > Notolepis coatsorum. The sequence goes on from NC_140182.1 coordinate 14,645,075, forward strand.
GAACGGGGGCTAAATAGGATTAAAGTTGTGTTACGGGGTATAGCTGGGGTTGTGTAAACGTCGCGATGTGTTGTGCCGCTCGAGTCAACAGGACTGGGCCGTTTAGGAGAAGTGATGTTGGATGCTAAGCTAAGCTGGTGCTAGCGGCACTGAGCTAACGAAGCTAAGATGCTAAGCTACCTGTGCTAACAAAATAGCATGATTGAACTCTCGGGGAATCTCGCGTGTTGCTACTGTTGCTGGCAGCGGGATCTTAGAGAGGCGATGGACAGGGACTTCCGGTGTAGAGGGTTCTGGGAATTGTAGTTTTGTGGTTGAGGTGGAACGTCGAGTTGACGTCTTGGGGTGGTTTACGTAATGACGCACTTGCGGGGGAGGCGTGGGCGCCTCCTACAGGAAGTGGTGAGTGCGGTAGTGCGTTGGTGGTGATGAGCGTACGTTCCAGTGGAGGGCGCTGTTGCCTCTTTTATAGTTTCACCTTTACAGGTAAAACGAGATGCAGTAGGCAGTAGAGAAGGGTTTGTGATTATTATAGGTTTTGAGTAGCGGCAATCTGTGGGGATTTGTGAGTTCTTTTTTATCGGTTTTGTCAGTTATTGATGGTGGGGGTGTTTACTGGTTTGATTATAGGTCTGTATTTGTTATGGGCCAGGTGTAATGGCGCTGGTGGGATTGGCGTGAACCCCCCCCCCCCCCCCCCTTTTTCCTCTGTCTTTTCCTCCCTCGTTCACACTCCCTCCCTCCCTCCCTCCCTCCCTCTCTCCCTCCTTCCCTCCCTCCCTCCCTCCCTCCCTCCCTCCCTCCCTCCCTCCCTCCCTCCCTCCCTCCCTCCCTCCCTCCCTCCCTCCCTCCCTCCCTCCCTCCCTCCTTCCCCCCCCCCCGCCCCCCTCCGCTCCATCCCTGTCTCCCAGCTTGACTTTGTGAGGGGACAGGTGCACAAAGGGAGTTTTTGTTTAGTATAGATTGCCTGATTGATTGATTGATTGAAAATTTTTGTTAATCAGATTGTAGAATGGGTACGATACGGTACAGCTCAATACACACAATTGTTAAGGGGATGCAGACCAGAGAAAGACTTTCGTCTTGTTTACATCAGGGTCCCCCATTTTCAATTCATCATGGGCGTGTAGAATTGGTTATGTTAAAGTTGGGTATATTAGAATGGTGTTACTTGCTAAAATAGGATTACATAAGGAGAAATAGAATATTCATGGTCATTCTTTTGGTCTGATTAAAGTTAAGGTTGATTTAGACGGTTTTGGTAGTAGTTAATGTTGCATTGTGTGACCCCCCCCCCCCCCCCCTCTCCTCCCCTTAGTCCCTGGATCCCTGTATCCCTCCCTCCTTTTTTCTTTTCCCTCCTCTGTCTATCCTTGTATTTCGCCATCCCTAGGTTGCGGCGTGTGTTGTGGGCATTTGGTTGTAGGTTTATTTGTACTGCGTTGGTATTATGTATGTGAAGTGGGTACCGGATGGGCGCTGGCCTGTCTAGGTGCAGGTGGTGGTAGGATGATTTGTGATATTCTTGGTGTGGTAAAAGCTTGGGGTGTTTCCGTTCAGGTTCGAAACTGAAGGGAGGACGCTTTGGGCTGTGAGTTGACGGTTCTTTGTATATTCAGGGAACTGGGTGAATATTGCGGTGGCATAGTGCGGGTGTCCATGAAATTATTAACGTGGCCAGCTGTACTATGTGTCGGTCAGGGTTTTAGTGATCTAAGTTGCTAAAAGTTTATTGTTTTCCCTGATTAGGTGGTTGGTAGCAGTAGCAACACTGATTAATTTTTATTAAGTGTTGTGGGGGGTAATGGTTGTGTGTAAGGATGAATGAAATGGATGTAGTATGAGAAGTGAAGCGAAAGCGAATAATACATTTAGTCGATACGCTAATCGGAATAATACATTTAGTCGATACGCTAATCAGGCATTTAAAAGTAAGAAATAAGGTTAGGATGAACAGATTCATCAAGCAAAGAGAGATTAGAATCAGATGAAGGACCAGGTTTACAAAGGATTATTAGACAATGGATAGGAAGGGGATTAATGATTATATTTCCCAGGAAATCAGGTGGAGAGAGCACACAGGGGATTGGAAAACCTCCAGTGTTCCTGTTGAAGGAACGGACAAAAAACAAGATAAGCTGTATCGTTATTTTTTCAAGCAAATCACACTGTGTCTCTTTAAATATATTAGTATAGTGTTGCCCGACATTTCCAATGCATAACGAAGAGTGGAAATAATAAGGGAAATGCCACTGTATTAAGTTTGGATATTTCTGCTTTCTTTCTATACAGATGCTCGGCCGGACAGGTGCTCTAACGACTTCCATAACCATCTAGGGAAAGCGGCTTTAATGCGCCTTGGTATAAGTATGAATGATAAGCCAGTTATCAATCCGTGTCTGCACAGTAAAAATTTGACAGTGTGAGTGTTTTAACTCAAATAAGTAGAAGTAGTGGAAGACAGAGAAACTTGTTTTTTCAAACGGTGATTACAAGAGTGTGTTGAAAGTGGAATGAATGACAGTAACATAGGAAGTTCACCTTAGAGGAAAATTGATAGGAACAACTGAAGCGTTAGATGCAATAACAATAGAATAACAACAACGACAATATGGAAGAGGGCCTTAGTGATCGGGCCATTGGGGGGAGTAGGCCGAGAGCCTCTGCAGACATTTCCCAGATAGACTTTACCAGTGATAATGATCTGATTGATTTGAATATGGACTTCTCTCATGTGACCAGTACGACAGAAGGACTTGAAATGTTGACTATTCAAGCTGGAGTGTCCATTGCAGGCAACTGCGGTTTAACCAAGGGGCAGAAAAAGAGACTGAGGTTACAGCCATCCCACGAAGTCCACTCTGGCCGGATGGCTGGAACTGAGACCGACAGCAGGTATGGAATACACGAACAGTTTCTACAGCCCACCCGTTTCCCATGTCTACCCTGCCCTCAGCACCAAAGCCAAGATGAGAGGCGGAGCCCAACGATGGGACGTCAAACCGCCCGTGCTGAGATGGGGGAAGAGGCAGCATACTATAGACAACAGAGAGCGTTTGTGACGGCGTTCGAACAACACGAGGCAGTTCATCGAGATCTGATGAAGACACAGCTGGAGATCGGTCAAGCCGCACATGAGACTCAGAGACTGGGACGAGAACTGGCGAGAAAGACTGTGCTACTAGAAGCGACAGCTGTTGAGATCATGCTTCGGGCGTCTGACCTAGGCCGCTGTGATCAAAGAGTGCCCTGTGCTCCGTTGCCCGGACAGGGAGCTGGGCCGCGACAGGGTGAACAGGACCGCAGGAGGGGTGAGTTTCCAGGCCCCTCCCAACAAGAGAAGGCCCGAGGAGAGGCAGCAGAAAAGGACAGGTATGCCCCTCTCTCCTCCAGGCAACAGGACATGCGACCAGAGGACAGGAGAGGGGTGGACCTGGCGAGGACTGTGGAGGGCCAGCCGAGAGACTGTGGGAGTCGTGGTAAACTGGGTAAACTGGAACCCCTGGGATGGCCGGCGTCGGCTGTGTGCTGGGGTTGTGGGGAGGTTGGCCATTTCGCTCGGTCATGTTACAAAGGGTGGAGGCCTCAGCGAACGTCCAGAAAGAAGCAAGAGTCCAAACAGGGTTGCTGGGAATGTGGAGAGTTGGGACATTGTCAGAGGGGGTGTCTGCATAGGTCATAGGTTAATTAAGAACGAGGCAGGAATGCACAAGCGGAGCTAATAGTGCTCGGGAAAATAGAGTTATTAATAAGTTAAAATGGGAAGAAGGACTGATTGGAACAAAAAATAGAATAAAAAATATATAGAAGCGTTGGTACATTAGATTATGAGTGGAAGCGACTAAGATGGATGTGCAACTAACAGGGAGAGATGAAATGACTGACAGATGCATGAGCCAATCGTACTAACAGTTAATTAATAGACAAATCATGGGTTTTCCTTTTTGCTACAGTGTGTCTGATCAACTCTTGCTGTGGCAGTGAGGAAAACGTAAGGGAGAATGGTATGGTGGACGATTTTTGGCATCTCCCACCTGTGCAGCCTGGCCCGGCTGCACAGATTGGAGAGAGAGAGAAAAATGGTCACCGCAATGGCTCTTGTGGTCATGTGAACTCTGAACCAGACGGTGTCAGAGAAGGGTTAAACAGTTGGTTTTAGACAGGAACAATGGAACATATAATATTAGACAGAGTTAGAAACAAAGGACTATTTATAGTAGTGATTACAATACTTGATCAAAGGGTGGTCAAGGTTGAATTAAGGAATAAAAAAAAAAAAAAAAAAAAAAAAAAAAAAAAACAATATTATTATTTCATTACTTATTTTATTTCTTTTTGGATTTCTAATTTTGCTGTCTTAGTTTTGCGGGGGTATTTATGCCTCTAGATGATAGTTTAATTCTGTTGGATGGGTGTGTAGCATGTAGGCACTCACAATTTTTTTGTTTATTTACGATTTTCTTTGTTTTTGTTTGACTATATTTTTTTAGGAACTGGCTGGCTGGGGGGGTTCTCTCGCCGGTCAGGGATAGCAGGTGGTGGTGACACAGCGAGACTGGTAGGAGGTCTGATATAATGAGCTGGAAACTGAGAATGGACGGGAGCTGGTTCATGGTTTGTTTTCCGCTCATTAAGGCTCCAGATGTAGAATCTGGAGGGTTGTGTCACTTTTTGGGTTATGGTAAGTGTTGGGGGAACATATTTCTCTGTCTATAAGGAAGCTCTGTAGGTTGTTGGTCGCAATTTGGCCAGTTGGTGTTCATGTAGGGTGCAGACATGTGAATTTGATGATTGACTTATGGAAGACTCTGCACCGGCTTGTTGAAAGCTGGCGGAGTGTGTGTGATGTGTGTTTAAAGGGACTGTGGTTTGTTGACCATGCACATAGGTTCTGTTGGTGATTGGCCTCGTCTAGAGCTGACTGTCCGGACCGAGGAGCTGTCGGGAAACGAGGTATTTGAAAGTGAAATAATGGTTATTCCACTGTCAAGGGTGGAGGTAGTTGTGTTGATCTTGAGATATTGAATCTAGTAAAACAGTACAGCACAAAAAGAAATGAGACAAAGATGATTTGATTGAATGTTAACGTAAGAAGCTGTGAAATACATAGATAATGAATTGGAGAAAAATGTATTGTCAAAATGCAGAACAGTAAAGATGTATCTGTGAAAATAACTGTTTCCAATCTATTGTGTGTTTTGTAAATAATAATCCAAAATGCAAAAAGGACAGAGGGAAAATCGATTCCTTCTGTGGAAAATCGGAGCAGTACCAGAGACCTGCATACAACGAAGAAGGGGCGGTGATTAGCACAAGATACAACAAGAAGAAAACGGTCAAAAACTAGCAGTAAAGGCCTTAGGAGGTTTAAACAGGGATAACTGACAGGGATGAAAGCAAAGGATAATTGAGGCCTCAGTGGTCTTTTTAAGGAGTAAAAATGATTTATGTTGCTTGTTTGAATTTCCCTCAAATGTTTAGAGTGTTAATATTTTAGTGGTGTGATGTATTAATCTTTTCTTGCAGAGTCCATTACACAAAATAGACATTTAAGCTAAGTACATGGATAAATATAGTCTTAAACGAAAAGAAGCTGAGAATGGTACGATCATCTCTTTGCATAGAGAGACGGACCTAGACTGGATGTCATAATAATAACTGATAATGTATATAAACTGTGAAAGGAGGGAAAGGTAGGTGAAATGATGATTTTGTAACTGTACAGATGGAAAAGGGGTTGTAGTTCGATTTGGGTCAATTTTGGATTTTTTTGAAATTTTGAAAAATATTAGCAAAAATTATGAGAATGATTTTAAACATGTTTAATTTAGAATATTAATGTTGTATAGGAGGTTATTAAACCCCCTAAGGGTGGATTGTCGTATATTTCTAAATGAAAACATGAATAAATGCAAGTAAAATGTACAAGGTAATGATTAGAAAGACAAAATTGGCTATAGTGAAGCTTGAGAGGGAGATCACCCCGCACTCAGCCAATGCACCGACAATCTGGAGGGCAAAAGACTGTTTATGATGTTAATGCACATTCCACTGGTTAGCAGCTGTGGTTTAGGCCACCTCCAACTGAAAAGCGAGGAGATCATTCTCGTTGAAACAGGAACTAAAAACTCAGAATAACCGGTGAGATCATAAAAGGTCATATTTACCCTAAGTAAGGACTTTCAAGTTACAACACGGCAGCTGCTGACTAACCCAGAGGTCAGAAAGGTGACACAGGCTATTTGGAAATATATACTAAAAGATTTAGCAATTTCATAGGTTACATGTAGGCATAAACTATTAGAATAACTTAGTCACAGTAAAGAATAAAAACTCTTAAATATTAGAAGGTAAAACTATACAACTATTGGTCACATTATTTAATCAGTAAATAAGGTGTTCTATTAAAGAACCCAATAGGCATATGGTTTGTTATCTGGGCACTGTCTGAAAAAGTAGTCTGGTTCTTATCTAGACTATGTAAACCTTTTAGTCACAAGCATGATGATGTATTACTCAGTGAAAAACTACCCTCTCATTAAGTAATGATTAAAGTGTCAGCAGATTCAAACTGTGAAAACCGTTGTCAGAGGACCCAGGAGGTTGTGTCAGCGAAACATGTGGTCACAAGACACCAAGCAGACAGGTTTCTGCTGGAATGTGGACCAAAATAAGAAAAGCGTATGGACGTGAACAGGCAGGCAGGGTCTCCCCCCCCTCTCGCTCTCTGTCTCCCCCTCCCTCTCTCTCTCTCTCTCGCTCCTCTGATAAAAAGGGCGGATGGCGACGGACAGAGACACACACACCCGGTGACACTCAGAGGAGACGGAGAAGGATCCCTGCAGAGCCAAGCCGTGACACAGAGGGACTGAGACCCGATGACAGACGAAATCGCTTCGCATCAGGAGAAGCGCTGACACACCAGAAAGGACCTGAAGACCCAGAGACATGGGGACAGACGATGACAGAGATCGCATCGCAACTGGAGCGCTGAAAACCTCCACCGACAGAAGGAGACTCGCCACTCAGGCTACTGAAGAGCCGATGACTCAGAGAGCCATTGAGACCAGATGACCGAGCCGAGGTTCATAGCGGACTCCGCCGATACGAAATCAAGCACTCCCTGCCTGATCGGCGAGGAGACCAGGTTGTCTTGACAACCAGACCAGCGAACCACAAGAGAGGACTCGGTGTTGGCCATGGACAACCTGAGACAGCGAACAGCACCGAGAGACGACAACAGCCAAATGAAAGAGACAATTAGATTGAACCAAAGAGACGATGTACTGTTTTAATTCCTAAAGCTGTTTTATTAATAAACAACCGCCGCCCGTTGATTTTGACCATATCGTCAGTCTCCTCTTACTTGAAACCGAACATCTGAAAATACCTAAACCAATGCAGAGGGAAAGGGTGATATAGAACACTATACGATCAATGAACTTAGATAGAGATACATGAATGAAGAAAAGACACTTCATATACATACGGTAAACAGATTGTTTATAGTAATACTGTGCATGATCATTACACTAGAGGTTCCAGTAATGGGCAGCTTGCATGATCAGGTCTGAAAACCAACACTTTAAGGAGATCTTTTATTTTTAGATCATTGACTCTTTGGAATAACCTGCCTCAAAATCTCTGCTGCATGTACAGTACATTTACTTTAAAAAAAAAATCTTAAATTGTATTTAACACTGTAAAGTATTTTTGTTTTGTTTTTTTTGTTTTCTGTTTCTTTGCTCGCATGTAATTTTATCTTATTATCTTATTTGTAAGCTTCATTATGCATTGTGTGTTGAGTACTGACTTTTAATCATTTTGTTTTGCAACAATAATTGTTTTTGTATTGTTTTTTCGTGTGGACTCCAGGAAGACTAGCTGGTTGCTATGGCACCATGCAGCTAATGGGGATCCTTAATACAATCAAAGCAAATCAAATTCTCTCTCTCTCTCTCTCTCTCTCTCTCTCTCTCTCTCTCTCTCTCTCTCTCTCTCTCTCTCTCTCTCTCTCTCTCTCTCTCTCTCTCTCTCTCTCTCTCTCTCTCTCTCTCTCTCTCTCTCTCTCTCTCTCTCTCTCTCTCTCTCTCTCTCTCTCTCTCTCTCTCACACTCACTCACTCACTCACTCACTCCACCTTGCTACTCTGAGTTTCCTGTCATTCATGGAGACGGCAATAGGAACACAACCAGTCATCAAGCAATCCACCGGTTGGCCAATCAGAAGCCCTCCTGCTGCTTAAAAAAACGCGTTCCTACCAAAGGTAGCCGCATTTCTGGCAGACGTTTCTGGTCATGTGACATGTGCGCCCAATAGCGTGACGAGCTGTGTCTTTGCCCATTTCCACGTCAAACAGCCTGCAAACTATCTGGCGTTCTATCGCCATGCTCTAAGACAAACTCTAACCTTAACCAACTTCGAAAGAGTGCCTAAGCTTAACCGTCGAAAGAACCTGCCTAACCGTAAACCAACTTCGAAGATTGCCTAAGCTTAACCAGTGTAGAAACTGTCGTCGGCCAATCAGAGAGCGTCTGCCAGAAATGCGGCTACCTTTGGTAATCACGCTAAAAAACCATGTGGCACTTCCTGTTTCTTCCCTTCGTTTCAGTTTTGCTGTTGGCCTGGTGCCTCTGTGTAACTTATCAGTTAGCCAACTCTGTAATTGTGTGTGTGTGTGTGTGGGGGGGGGGGGTTAGGGTTACATTTCAACATACACGTAGTAGTATCTTGTTTAGACACAGGGGTGTCTAGGAGTGATGGCACCCTTTGTATGTTTTGTGTATATTTTTTGGTAGTTAGTGTAGGTCACGAGTAGGTTTTTATTTGTTTAGTTAGATATAAGTCTAACCAAGGTTTCCCTATACCAAGGTTTGTTTTGTTTTGCTCAGTTAATTCCCCAGTTAATTCCCCCCCTTCCCGGTCGTGTGTCTCCGGAATCCACCATTTCATTGTTTTGTATTTAGTGTCCTTGGGTTATTGTACACATTGTAAAAACAGCATTACAATATATTTCACTTTCTTTCACCTCATTTGTTGTTGGCATTGGTTTATTCTTCCTTTGGTTCAGTCATCCCAGGTTACATCACAATCATCTTTTATGTTAGTTACCCCATCATCTTGACTTACTGGAGTCGTAACAGAGAGATAGAGACTCTGTACCTAGCTACGGTTCAGCTAACTAGCTACATGCAGCATTTAGCGTGCTGGCTACCTAGCCGGGATTCAAAGCCAACTAGCCAGCTACTGTAACCCAGCTCGCTAAATGCTGCATGTAGCTAGTTAGCCGAACCGTAGCTATAGGTAGCCAGCACGCTAAATGCTCCGGCGCAGGGCTGACGGTGGTTGAACTGCCTGGGCCGGTCTGTCTGTCGAAGACCGAGGGAACCGCATCGGGCTTCAGCTGATTAGTGGTCTTCTGGACAAACCTCCCATCCTCTTCAAAGACACCCTCAAAAACATAATCCGAGGCAATGAAATGTTCGCTGCAGAACTTTGTTCTCTGTCCAACAGGCGGATCGCGCCGCTTGAGTGCAGCCAGCCAACGCGGCAACAACACTGTTTTTTTCACTGGTAGTTTGTGGAAATGAACCAACCTTCCTCTCTCTTTCCCGCGGTAAAATTAGTTTGAACAGCAGGGAGCAATACAAAAAGAACCACCGCGGTCCCGTTGTTTGGTAGGTAACGTTGCATTTACTGACCGACCTTCAAGACACTCCATGTTTACTAGCTATCTAACCAGCAGTGTAACCCGGGAGCCAGCCCAAACCATCACCGTGACGTCACCATCTAGCTTACTCTAAAATGGCGCCGCCCATGGGGAAAACAGGGAAATTACATTTGAGTTTTCAGACAAATAAGCAGGATTTCTTAGGGGGCGGTCAGGTGGCGTAGCGGAGATTGCGCTTGTCACCGATGCAAGATGCTGCGGTCTCGACTCCCGGAGTCAGCATTGCCTTGGCTTGGGCTGATCATCATACTAACTCGTTTGGCTGAGTTAGGGGGAGGGAAGTCATGGGTGGGAATCTGCCGTTGTGGACAGCAACGCCTACAGGTCAGGTCTGGGCGCTTGCTCAGCGGAGGCAGGACTTGATGAAGGCAGCGTGACCTCCCACGCGTTACGCTTCACCAATGAGAGTCCTCGTTGCCAGGTGAAAAAAGAGTCACTGGCTGTCGCCGCGCGTATCGGAGGAAGCGTGCAGATGACTTCAGGGTTCCCTTGTACCGACCAGTAGGAGAACATGCGCACAACAACTAGGCAGGGGAGGGGGGGAATTGGCACAATGACTAAAATTGGGACGGGGAGAAAAACAGAGAAAAATCGGAGAAAGAGAGGATACAATTCTTTTTTTATAATAAATAAGCAGGATTTCACATTTGAGTATAGGACCCTGTCTTACCCAAGGTACACAACAAACAAACTAGGCTCATATTGTTCAACGCTTCATCTCCCCTTTAAAGTTCAGCAATCCTTAATGCAACCATGCAAGGTGCCGACCTGCTCGTCGGGAGCAGTTAGGGGTTAAGTGTCTTGCCCAAGGACACTTCGATCCGCTGCCCGAGAGGAGTGGGACTCGAACCAGGAACCTTCATGAATACGAGACGACTGCTCTACCTCCTGAGCCACTGTGGCCCCCTAAGAACTTAGAGGAAACAAACGAGACACTTAAAAAGACAGAACGGCCTGTTCTTGGTAGAGCTCCAGGGAGAAGCTTAAGAGAGGAGATGTAAAACTATATGGATTTTTGGTTTGGTTTTTTGTACTTAAAACCACAAAATACCTCCTTGTGGATATGAAGACTTCAAAAAAGAAAAAAAGTGTAAAATATGGGACCTTTAAAGCCTCCCCTGCATCATGACACCCATTGTACTTTGTCACACAGTCACAGAGAAACAAAAAAGGAGAATTTATGAGATATGATGACCAGTGTTGTAGTACTCGAGTCCATGACTTGTAACTCGACTTGGACTTGAGCACTGATGACTCGGACTTGGACTCGAGCATTGACTGCATTCGGACTCGGAAGGTGCAGACGAGGACTCAGACTTGTTCATTGATAAATACAGTTGTTTAAAAATAAAATAAAAATTATCTTAGTAAAAGGCCGATTTGGCATAAGATATTGATGGCTAGTGCATGTGTTTGGCTATTGTGTAAAGTAAATAAACTCCCTTTTTTTTATTTGTATCTCAGCTCTTTGACTGCCAGAGTGGAGTGGACTAAACCTTGATGACTTGGACTCAGACTCGGACTAGGGTAATGGGGACTCGACTCGGACTCGGGCTCTTCTTTGATGACTCTGACTTGGACTCGGACTCGAACACTGGGGACTCGAGACTCAAGACTCTGACTCGAGATTTAGTGACTCGACTACAACACTGGATATGACAGCAAGTGACACAACACTTCAAAAAGTGTTTTTGTTTCGTTATTTCCCAGATGGTATCAGCTCAGTTGTATCCGAGCGCTGCGACTTGGAGCAGGTACTACCTGCACGTCGGCACTCATTTGAGGGGAGAGTGACGGGGTGCTGTCACTTTACTTCAAGGCACGAGCTGATGCACTTGACGAGCGCCAACTTTCACTCCAAGAGCTCCGGTGCACTCTTCTAATGTAAGAGCTACGGGATCACCGGTGTTCAACTCGTGTCTCTATTTCAAACATGTCTGCGTGGAGCTCTTGTTTTGATCCACGGCATCCCCTGTACAGTGATTGTAGGATATGAAACCATGTCGAGCTCAGGGCTAAGTAATAAGTGCATTGATAATCAATAAGTGCATGTGTGTTATGTGTGTGTGAGTGAGTGAATATACACTGACTGCACATGTTCATGCGTGTGTGTGTGTGTGTGTGTGTGTGTGTGTGTGTGTGTGTGTGTGTGTGTGTGTGTGTGTGTGTGTGTGTGTGTGTGTGTGTGTGTGTGTGTGTGTGTGTGTGTGTGTGTGTGTGTGTGTGTGTGTGTGTGTGTGTGTGTGTGTGTGTGTCCTGTGGTTCTCCAGTCTCACAATCAGTCTGGGCTGAGGTGTCAACCGTGGGCTGTGGGGGGTTAGTGTTCTTTAAATTGTGGTAATATGCTTAATCAATCACCTCATTCACCCCCCTCCAGCCCTCCTGTCTACTTTGGAGAGTAAGGGATCAATACAGCACATTAAGTAATATCCTTGGATTATTGACTCACGCCTTGGATAACAACGGTGCGCGATCACATAGGCTTTATAGCACAGCGTACACATGACAACAGACGTCGAGATCAATGGAGACACGTTAGCAATTGAGTTGTACTGTATTATACCCATTCTGCAATCTGTTAATAAAGTTTTCAATCAATCAATCAAAACTCGAGTGCTGGAGTAGAAATGGGCTGGATTTCCAGAGCTTAATTAATTTATGGAGGAAAATGAACTGAGTGTGAATACAGTAAGGATGTCTATAACAACTCACTTCCAAGCTCTTCTTGAACGGTTTAAAAAGTATTTCCAGAGGAAAATCAGTGGCGCGAGATGCGCACCGTTTGACAGTGATGCGCAGCATATTTGCGAATTGTGAGTGCATGCTCTCGTGACTGAGAGGATGCAGTGCCACAGACATTTTTATTAAACATTAAACATTCTGATACTTTGATGTAAGGGATGGGAAGGGGGGATGGCCGTTTTAGGAGGGGGATGATATTGACCGTTTTTATTTCAGGGGGGATGGCATCCCCCTGCATCCCCCCTCAACTCGAGTACTGCCTGCGGGCCTATAGGATCTAATCCCACCAGAACCTTATATAACCATAAATCACTGAGGGAAGTCAACTGCCCACCCTAACAACAACAACAACAACAACAACAACAACAACAACAACAACAACAACAACAACAACAACAAAACACAACGTTCATGTTGACTTCAAACACCATTAGTATTGTGAAAAATAGTTATTCTGCACCTCACAACCTATGTTATTTTTTATAGATAAGTCAAATGCTAGTCCACCTGTAGCTGACATTCTCTTCTAACATATTTGCCCGTATTGATAAGCTATACAGTACCATCTTACATCACACTGTTGCATGGACTGGAACCTTGGACCCTGTAACCTTGGACCCTGTATTGTGCTTAAGATCCCCCGAGCGTATTCTGAGCCGGGAAGGTCTGCCTTTTCTGTTGACGCGCATGACCCACAGAATATTCTTCACTTTAAAGATCAATATTCTTCCAACCTATCCACAGCTCAAAGCCACGGTCACTAACCACTGTAATAACCTCTACAACTGTTTTAGTTTAATTTTTTCATCCCTGTTTTTATCTTGTTGTGTTACTACTTTTAACTGTGTCTGTTTATTCATCGTCGTTCTATGTTTCACTTTGTATTTTTATCGCTTAATGAAATCTCTGGCTGCTTTGAAAATGAGGGCCCACCGTCAATTGCATTCCTGAGTCATCAATAAAGGTTGATGATTATTTGATAACATTACATCCTTAAACACTTACCATAGTGACTTTGCTATCCTTTGATATATAGCAAACAATTAAACTATCCACTCAATGTTATTCAATGTTGAGCCTACAGTTAGGTGAATTAAACTAAATTAGACTCATGGACCTCCAAAGATAATTCTATGTTGTTCATTATGATTCTTATTCTTTCTCAGGGTAATGTTCCCTCTTGTATTGTCTCACATTGTCTCTGTCACAACCAACATTTTCTTGATGGCTATTGGCTACATGCAACCGTATATCACATATCTTGCGATATGAAAAGGTCACAATATCCATCAGGGAGCTAAATGTATATGTGATGTCAACTCTAGTTTATTTTCGTTTATTAGGATCCTAATTAGCTATAGAATTGCAGCAGCTATTATTCCTGGGGTCCAAAAAAAGCTTACATTGTGACCGCTAGCGGACTGAACATCGGGCGCACCGGGAGTTTTCCCGGTGGCCTGGCAGACTGGCATGGCCTGACCCTGTCAGACTGGCAATGTTTTTTATTTTATTTATTTGTATATTATATTATTTTGTTGCCCGCAGTCAGGCCACTGAAATCCGAAGCAGGCCACGGTCAGTATAAGTGTTTCTAGTTGCGCGGAGATGTGCTCTCTAATATAAGTTCCGTAGGCAGGAATGAGTTAACTTGTCTGTTGTCACCCAGCGCGCCTGCATGGGCATGTCAGATTGATGTTTGTATCTAGATAATCCTCCATGAAGAGAAAGGGTGGTGCACACACACAAAAAAGGTACTAGTCAGAGATGCTGCTAAAAGTTTTTTCATCTATTTGACTCGAAGAAGACTTGGAACTATAGCGATTGAGACCAGGCATAAACTCATAAAGAAAGAAAGCATAAAGATTAAGAAATCGAGAAGTTGGGTAATTTTCCTATTGACTTGTATACAATCAGAATTCTTTTTGCAGCTGTTGACTGTATAAATGGGCGAGTTATATACAAATGCACCCCCTGCAGTTGTTATGAACAGTGAAATTAGCTATAGACAGTGTTGGTTGCTGTAATTAAACTAATTACAATTTAACTTTTTTCTTATTTCTGCTCATTGAATAGTAAATTCCAGATGTTTGTTTTTTTTAGTTCAAGAGTTTTAAAAGAGAGTAAAGGATTTGCCCATCACCTTTCCACAGGGTTCACACACTAATATGAAGCACTCTTCTTTAAATAATGTTTGCTGTGATTTGAAGCTTTTCTACAGTTGCATGTTTTGTTTTTGTTTTAACTTTTTCCTGTTATACTTGCAGTTATGTAGGCAATGTTGAATTCTATTATAGTGAACAAATAGGTAACATGTAACGTCATATTAGCATTCCTACCCAAGAATAAATAAAGTTATCCAAAAACAAATGAATTTAATTCATTAATTTGTTTATTTCAATTGAGACACTAATGGAAACAAATAAAAAGATAAACATTTAAAATAAAACAGCAACATGTAAGAAACATTGTAAACATTGTAAGGTCACTATGTCAGGGAGGAACTAATAATCTGTTGGTTTTAACGTGTTCTTTGTTGTCATAGAGACATTTCACACAAAGACCACCTCTCTCCAAATTAGGCAAAAATGAATGTCAGACTTTTTTGGGAAGCCTCAACAAAAGAAGATTGACCGCCACCGCCTCGACATTGATGTGCTAATAAAGACCTTCATCAGCGCCAACCCGGAGAGAAAGGCCACATTTGGAGATAAGTTGTGGGATCGGATGCATGCAGCGAGGCGCATCTATAAGGTAGGGACAATATATAATGTTGTCGTTTAAACCTGCCGCCGTGCAGCATCAGACATTGGGATTATTGGCTGTGTTGGCACTTTCTTCGTCTGTTACCATGGTGATCTGATCTGTGGTCTGTGCTGCCCTGCTAAACTGTGAGTTGTTCAGCAAACTTAACAGTCGAGTCATTTCTGCTCGTTAATTTGCATCAGCATCCGTTATAAATGCGTTCCGCGGCTATGATTATATTCTGTTGGCCTGGCCTGGCCTGGCCTGGCTGAGTCAAATTCCCAGTAGGAATTATGAATTATGGTCCCAGTCCGCAAGGTTTTTAAAACTGTGTGGGGGACCCAGGCCTAGAACTGCGCCCTGAGAGGGAGGTTCGAAAGGTCAAAGTGGGTATCAAACAGGAAGCAGACTCAACACAAAAAACATATACCTTGTTTTGGATCGTTTGTATATCGTTGTTTACAAATCTACTATGGTTGAGAAGCCGGGAAAAACAAGCATCTCACGTTTTTCTGTATGTACATTTAAAAAAGTTGTGACAATAAAATAAACTGAATCTGAAACTAATTCAAATTTGAAATAATATCATTCTAACATAATGATGTTGCAGTGTATTTGACGACACCATTGTAACTCACAATCTGAAAAGCATTTGGAAAAACATGAAAAACTTTCTCACAACTTTATCATCTGCAATTTGTGCAATTTTTTATTTTGTAAATTTGTCTGATTTTATCCCTATGTTAATTTTATACTAATTGCTGTGGTGCACTCTGGACTGCGGTCCATGTGTGAAGAGTACTATATAGATAGTTATTCATATTTATTATTGTTATATTGTAGAAATGTGTGCATTGAAATGTCTGTAAAGTCTCGACGACATTGAAAATGAGGGTGACCTCAATTGTAATTTTGAGAATAAATAAAGGTTGATGATGATGATGATGATGATGATGATGATGATGATGATGATGATAATGATGATGATGATGATGATGATGTTAATGATGATGATGATGATGATGATGATGATGATGATGATGATGATGATGATGATGATGATGATGATGATGATCATAATAATATCTACGTTAAAACCTGCTTCCATGTCTTGTTATGCTGCTGGCCTGTCACATTTGGATTGCTGAACTTTAACAATCATGCATTTCAATAGTATCTGTTCAAATATCCCTCATCAAAAGATGCTATTTTAATACAAATGTAAATCATATTTTACTGTTTTCTTGTATGATATGTCTAGGGAGTGAATTACATCCATGCATAGGTCTGTATACATAACCGCTCTTCATAAGCTCATTCATGCTTTTGGTAATATATGTTTGGTACATCTATCTAAACTGAACAATGAATTCTTATAAAAAATAAATGGTGTATTTGTAATAGACACATTCCCAAGTAACAAATAGAGTAATATGTTTTAACTAACCAAGTACGACAATTAGCCATCATATGATACAACCGCAACTCAATTACAAAATGTATTTCCAAATGCGACAAGACATTGTCCTTTTTGAACAGCTTATCCCTCATATTATGAAAGAAAAAAGTAGGCTCACTGTATTGGGATCCCAGTGCTATTATAAGAAGTCTACTGTGAGTCCAGCATGTTAATCAATACGTGGTGCAATAGAGTAGGCATTCTGGAACAGGCCAAACAGAGTTACACATCTCCTATCTACAGGCTAGTCTTATTCTTCCTCTCAAAAAGCAATACTTTCTAAAGGTCATTCAGCCTCAGTCAGGCAGAGATCCACTCCTTCTTCAAAGTTGTGCCCTGTGCAAACATCAAACATAGGGGACATGGCTGGGGTCACGTCTAAAGTGACTTCATCATGTCTCTCAGTAGTAGGATCAGACGAGAGGGAGAGAGAAACAGAGAGAGAGAGAGAGAGAGAGAGAGAGAGAGAGAGAGAGAGAGAGAGAGAGAGAGAGAGAGAGAGAGAGCTGGGGGTCACCTTCACACATATGAAAAAGCCCACTTAGGATAATAATACAGTTTTCTGTGGGTTTGACATTTTCTTTTAAACATGAGTTCCACATTAAACAATTGTGAAAAGTGCACTTTCCATTGAGGGTACTCAAAACCGACATTGGAAATTGAATTGTTGTGCTAGTTACTGAAAAATAGTAACTCAGTTACTTTACTAGTTACTTCATTTCAAAGTAACTTCGTTACTGTACTAGTTACTTACACCCAAAAGTAATGAGTTACTGTGAAAAGTAACTATTTAGTTATTTAAAAAAAAAATAAAAAAGAAAAATTGCTCAAGTCCCATGCCCCATATACTCAAAATCGGTTGATCAACTTGACAGTTTCCATTCACATCACCGAACTCTGCTAAGCAATGTGGTCTAGAGCGTTTCATTATATATTCCCTCCCCGCTGTATGTATATTTCTCTCCCACCCACCCACCCCCTCCTAATGTACAGTCCCCTCCCCATCATATGTATATACTCTGTCAGGATCTAGGGGTAACAGTACTGTATATTTGAATACCGCTTATGTCACAAATGTATCAGTACTAAATACCTATATGTCCCTATGCCATAAATGTCATGTATGTTGTGTATGTCATAAATGTCTATATGAATTGAAAATGGGGGACCCTGATGGAAACAAGACAAACGTCTTTCTCAGGTCTGCATCCCCTTAACAATTGTATGTATTGAGCCGTACTGTATTGTACCCATTCTGCAATCTGTTAAATAAAGTTTTCATTCATTCATTCATTCATCCATTCATTAATTCATTCATAACCATCTTGCAGCGTTGTTATCAAAGCATTGCAACGTTAGAATAGTTAGGATATCAATTGTGCATGAAAGGACTATATTTATATTGTTTGATTAGTATTATGAGATTCCCTGGCAGATTTCGTACAGTCAAAATCCGTTGATCTTGCGTTTCAGTGAACACATTGCACTCACCGTCACCAGTCTGCGGTGGTCGAGATGTAACGTTAGTCCAGTTGACTCCAGCAGCCCTTCAAACATGTTCTTTATCTCGTTTCCATGTTGTATATTAATTATCTCTCCAAGTAGTTGCTAAATGGTTTGTTAGTTCGTTATTATTACTGCGTTCTTATTATGTAGATTCATAGCGAGCGTCCTCTTGTTGTTTACTGTAGAGAGCGCCTATTTCTTTCAGAACGTCAGTGGCCAATCAGAAGTGCGAAACCAGAATGAGGCTACGGAAAGAAATAATAATAATAATAATACTTCGTTTTATATAGCGCCTTTCAGTCTACAGTAAACAAAACAAACGCAGGCGAAATAAGGACGCTCGCTATGAATCTACATAAAAAGAACGCAGTAACGAACTAACAAACCATTCAGTAACGTAAGTAGCGTTACTGAATTTCAAAAGTAATGCGTTAGAGTACTAGTTGCGGCAAAAAGTAACTTCGTTTCTGTAACGCGTTACTTTGTAACGCGTTAGTCCCAACACTGCATAGGACATAGTAGTAAGGTACTAGTAAAAGACAGTTATTTATATATATATTATATTGTAGAAATCATCGGAATAGAGAAACGCACAATTTCTATCAGTTGACAACACAAAGCCGTGTGTCATTTATTTAGCAGTAGCACAAGTGACAGCTGTCAGAACTATGCCGGGCTAGCTTCTGACAGCTCGTAGTAATCAAACATTTATCAAAGAAACCCCACACAGGGCGTCTCCTCCCAGCCCAACCCAAAACCAACCTCCTTAAAGTGACAGTGCCCCATCAACACATCAAAACAATACCATGGGGAATTATGTCTCTATAGAACCCACTACAATATAAATATTATATTTATTAAGAAGGTTATTTATTTATTTGCATCTCAGATATTGATTGAAGAGGTGTTTCTATATGGGTGACATGTCCCCATACACAGGGCATACGAGGGCATTCGCATGCAGTCACCAGCTCTCCACCCAATCCAATGCCTATATGGGAGATTTCCCACAACCTGTTAAGACGGCACTCTCTTACGTTAAGACAGCACTCTCTTACTCCACCATCGCCAAAACACCAAAAGAGCATCAAATCACTGACCATCATTCAGGTCATAGTACCAGTTAGATTAGATTACATTGAAATGTATTGTCATCATACAGCATAAGTGTTATGGTTTGTAATGCAACCCCAATAGCACGACACAGACAGGTAATCAGAGTTAGCCAAAACAAGGGCATGATTTATTATACACAAAAAGTGGCACTGAGCCTTTAAGGGGGAAAAAACACTAAAGTACATTAACACAAAAAAAGTCGGCACTGTGCCTTTAACGGGGGAACAGGCAGGAAAAAAGTAAACAGGAATCTTCTGGAACACGGGCAAACAGTACAAAGGAATCTTCTTCCTCCCGACCAGAATGCTGCCGACGGGCAACGCAGCAACCAGGGGGTCCAAGGGGAATAGGGTGAGAACACGGGCATCCTCCCGTGGAAGAGAGAGCGTTGCTACCAGCTTGGCTGGTTGTTCATACTAACACAATTGGCAGTGTTAGGGGTGGGGAAGCCTTGGGTGAGAAAAATCGGAAAAAAGGAGGAGAAAGATAATAATAAAATAAAAAGATAAAAAAAACTCTGTATGAAAAGTGCTATACAAATAAAGTTTAATATTATTATTATTATTATTATTATTATTATTATTATTATTATTATTATTATTATTATTATTATTATTATTATTATTATTATTATTATTATTATTACATTACACAAACTAAAAACAGATATTACATTACATTACACAAACTAAAAACAGATATTACATTACATTACACAAACTAAAAACAGATTTTTCTTTTTTTTTTTTTTCTACTCCTGCTCCTCCTCGTCCTCCTTTTCCTCCTTTTTGGGGAGCAGCGTACTGGCTCATGTAAAATGGCAGGCCATGCATTATGCAGCAGCTTAGGCCTCTGCGCGGGAACTTCATGTCCTCGGCTACAGTCCACCTCTTGCTGCTCTGGTCGTAGCGCTCCACGTTGGAGAGGGTGGTGGAGAAGGAGCTATTGGAGCCTCCGACCACGAAGAGCAGGCCGTCCAGCACCGCAATGCCAAAGTAGCAGCGGGGGGTGAGCATGTTGGGCAGGGCGCTCCAGGAGTCAGTCAAGGGGCTGTAGGCCTCCGCGCTACGCAGGGCGTGTCCGTCCCACCCTCCCACCTGAGGACAGGACACATGAGAGGAATGTTTTAGTGTGGGGTTAAGGCAGGCAGGCAGACACTGTATTAATCTATTTAGGGAAATGAGGGCATCACAGCAGCATTGCAAGTCAAATGATACATATCTGGGCGGCTAGGTGGTGTAGTGGGCAAGGCGCTCGCCATCAACGCTGGAGACGCTGGGTTCGAGCCCAGCTCTCGGCGTTGCTACCAGCTTGGCTGGTTGTTCATACTAACACAATTGGCAGTGTTAGGGGTAAGAAAGCTGAAGGGTGGGTCCTGAGCGTTGTGGACAGCGACCCCTACAGTTCGGTCGGGGCGGCTGCACAGCGAGGGTAGGATCTGGAGGGAGGTAGTGCGGCCAACAGTAGGGGGGTGTGCAACAACCAGGAAGGGGAGCGGGAATTGGCATAACGACTAACAGGGGGATGGGAGAAAAATCTGACAAAAGAGGGGGGAAAAAGATAATAAAAAAAAATTATACATATCTATATAAAAAATATCTAGTATAAAGCATTTGTCTCTGTGTGCACCTACCGCATAGACATGTCCTCCGTACGCAGCGACTCCCAGTCCTCTACGCCTGCTGCTCATGGGGGCGATCAGAGTCCACTGGTCGGTGTCTGGGCTGTAGCACTCAGCTGTGAGCATAAACTTCGTCCCGTTGAAGCCACCACAGATGTAAACCTGTAATAAGAAAGAATATTCTAATTTAGTTTATATATTCCATTTGATTTCATTCTACTTTAATTGTCTGTTAATGTTGATGCACCAAAGGACCCAGACACATCTTTTGTATGTGCAAGCTTACTTATAGAAATAAATAAAGACATTTATGATTTCTGATCTAACGTTCCTTGTGTTAATCTAGCACCCTGTGTCCCTCAGTTCCACCCACCTTGCCCTGGAGGGCTGCTGCCCCGGTGTTGCTCCTGTGCTCCAGCATGGGTGAGATCACTGTCCACTGGTTGGTTTCAGGCTCGTAGCGCTCGGCGGTGTTCAGTACCACGCGTCCATCATACCCTCCATCGAGCCCTCCCATGGCGTAGATACAGCCGCCCAACACGACCACGCTGAGCTTACAGCGGCGTGAGTGCATGGGAGCCGCCTGCAGCCAGCTGCGAGTGACGGGGTTGAACCTGCACACACTGCTGAGAGCCTTTCTGCCGTCCAAGCCACCGACGCAGTAGACCAGACCGTGGAGATAAGCGGTGCCGTGGAACCACCGGGGACTCTCCCCCTCAACGCTCACGTCCATCCATCCACCGGCTCGGATATCGTAAGCCTCCATGGTGGTTCTGCTGCCACCCCAGCCTCCGATGGCCAATAGGACCTCCTGGGGCAGGCGTGGACGCATCAGGGGGTTTGGGAGCTTGTCGGAGCCAGGGGGGTTCAGGACGCTGAGGATGAGGGGCCTGCAGTCGTGGCTGTCCCTCACCACAGGGTTGTTCTGGACGTTGTTCCTGAAGTAGTCAGGCCTCATCAAGCCCATGCGAACCTGGGAAGAGACAAGCAGACAGCGGGTACAACTTAGACATCGGTTGTAGACGGTTTCTGTTGCTAGGGAACAGTTTGGACCCAAATGTTTGACAACCACTGTACTAGGGAACCTAGTGTTGTTTTAATGTAATGCACAGTAATACAATTATTTTTTATTTTTTATAAATGTTTTTCTTTTCTTTTCTTTTCATAAATAAAACAGAACATAACAGTACAATAATAATAATAATAATAATAATAATAATAATAATAATAATAATAATAATAATAATAATAATAATAATAATAATAATAATAATAATAATAATAATAATAATAATAATAACAATAATAATAATAATAATAATAATAATAATAACAATGACAACAGCGACAACAACAATAATAACAGTAACATGAATCATAATGACCATGACAAGAGACAGACAAACAAGAAAAAGTAAAATAATAAAAACTTAATTAAAAATAAATGTGGCTCAGGCACTAGCAACCATGTTTGAGTATCCGTAATACAATTAGTTACCTTGGGCAGCAGCAAAGGGATGTGTGTTTTACGCTCCTCACGGGAGTGGTCGATCCAACGGAGGACGGCCTCGAACACCGTCTCCTCGCTCTTCACGTTCAGGTCATCCCTCTCGATGATGTCCACCAGTTGCTGCGGGGACAGCTCCACAATCTCCTGTGAGACGCGCATCATCTCCTCAAAGTGGCACACGATGAAGAGATGGGCCCTGCGCCTCAGGTCAGGGCAGTTGTAGATGTCCGCGAACCTCCAGATGCCGACACAGTTTTCCAGAGACAGCTGGACTTCTAGGAAGTCAGAGCACGCTCCTCCTCCTCCTCCTCCTCCTCCTCCTCCTCCTCCTCCTCCTCCTCCTCCTCCTCCTCCTCCTCCTCCTCCTCCTCCTCCTCCTCCACGGGGAGCAGCGTACTGGCTCATGTAAAATGGCAGGCCATGCATTATGCAGCAGCTTACGGCACCGCGCGGGGTCTCCATGTCCTCGGCTACAGTCCACTTGTTGCTGCTCTGGTCGTAGCGCTCCACGTTGGAGATGTAGGTGTGGGTATCAGTGTAGCCTCCGACCACGAAGAGCAGGTGGTCCAGCACCGCGATGCCAAAGTGGCTGCGGGGGTTGAGCATGTCGGGCAGAGCACTCCAGGAGTCAGTCAAGGGGCTGTAGGCCTCCGCGCTACGCAGGATGTTGTTACCGTAACACCCTCCCACCTGAGGACAGGACACATGAGAGGAATGTTTTAGTGTGTGGCTCAGGCAGGCAGACACTGTATTAATCCATTTAGGGAAATGAGGGCATCACAGCAGCATTGCAAGTCAAATGATACATATCTATAGAAATATCTAGTATAAAGCATTTGTCTCCGTGTGCACCTACCACATAGACATGTCCTCTGTATGCAGCGACTCCCACTTCGCTACGTTTGCTGCTCATGGGGGCGATCAGAGTCCACTGGTCGGTGTCTGGGCTGTAGCACTCAGCTGTGAGCAGACAATCCGTCCCGTTGTAGCCACCACAGATGTAAACCTGTAATAAGAAAGAATATTCTAATTTAGTTTATATATTCCATTTGATTTCATTCTACTTTAATTGTCTGTTAATGTTGATGCATCAAAGGACCCAGACACATCTTTTGTATGTGCAAGCTTATTTGGCAATAAAGACATTTATGATTTCTGATCTAACGTTCCTTGGGTTCATCTAGCACCCTGTGTCCCTCAGTTCCACCCACCTTGCCCTGGAGGGCTGCTGCCCCGGCGTGGCTCCTGTCCTCCAGCATGGGTGAGATCACTGTCCACTGGTTGGTTTCAGGCTTGTAGCGCTCAGCGGTGTTCAGGGTCACGAGTCCGTCCCAACCTCCCATGGCGTAGATACAGCCGCCCAACACGACCACGCTGATGTCACTGCGATGTGAGTGCATGGGAGCCGCCTGCAGCCAGCTGCGAGTGACGGGGTTGAACCTGCACACACTGTTGAGAGCCTCTCCTATGAGGCCACCGACGCAGTAGACCAGACCGTGGAGATAAGCGGTGCCGTGGTAGGTCAGGGGACTCTGCCCCTCAACGCTCACGTCCATCCATCCACCGGCTCGGATATCGTAAGCCTCCATGGTGGTTCTGCTGCCACCCCAGCCTCCAATGGCCAATAGGACCTCCTGGGGCAGGCGTGGACGCATCAGGGGGTTTGGGGGCCTGTCGGAGCTAGGGGGGTTCAGGACGCTGAGGATGAGGGGCCTGCAGTCGTGGCTGTCCCTCACCACAGGGTTGTTCTGGACGTTGTTCCTGAAGTAGTCAGGCCTCATCAAGCCCATGCGAACCTGGGAAGAGACAAGCAGACAGCGGGTACAACTTAGACATCGGTTGTAGACGGTTTCTGTTGCTAGGGAACAGTTTGGACCCAAATGTTTGACAACCACTGTACTAGGGAACCTAGTGTTGTTTTAATGTAATGCACAGTAATACAATTATTTTTAATTTTTTATAAATGTTTTTCTTTTCTTTTCTTTTCATACATACAGAACATAACAGTACAATAATAATAATAATAATAATAATAATAATAATAATAATAATAATAATAATAATAATAATAATAATAATAATAATAATAATAATAATAATAATAATAATAATAATAATAATAATAATAATAACAATGACAACAGCGACGACAACAATAATAACAGTAACATGAATCATAATGACCATGACAAGAGACAGACAAACAAGAAAAAGTAAAATAATAAAAACTTAATTAAAAATAAATGTGGCTCAGGCACTAGCAACCATGTTTGCGTATCCGTAATACAATTAGTTACCTTGGGCAGCAGCAAAGAGATGTGTGTTTTACGCTCCTCACGGGAGTGGTCGATCCAACGGAGGACGGCCTCGAACACCGTCTCCTCGCTCTTCACGTTCAGGTCATCCCTCTCGATGATGTCCACCAGTTGCTGCGGGGACAGCTCCACAATCTCCTGTGAGACGCGCAGCATCTCCTCAAAGTGGCACACGATGAAGAGATGGGCCTTGCGCCTCAGGTCAGTGCAGTTGTAGATGTCCGCGAACCTCCAGATGCCGACACAGTTTTCCAGAGACAGCTGGCCTTCTTGGAAGTCAGAGCACGCTCCTCCTCCTCCTCCTCCTCCTCCTCCTCCTCCTCCTCCTCCTCCTCCTCCTCCTCCTCCTCCTCTTCCTCCTCTTCCTCCTCCTCCTCCTCCTCCTCCTCCTCCTCCTACTCCTCCACAGGGAGCAGCGTACTGGCTCATGTAAAATGGCAGGCCATGCATTATGCAGCAGCTTACGGCACCGCGCAGGGTCTCCATGTCCTCGGCTACAGTCCACTTGTTGCTGCTCTGGTCGTAGCGCTCCACGTTGGAGATGGAGGTGTATTCATCAATGTAGCCTCCGACCACGAAGAGCAGGTGGTCCAGCACCGCGATGCCAAAATGGCTGCGGGGGGTGAGCATGTCGGGCAGAGCGCTCCAGGAGTCAGTCAAGGGGCTGTAGGCCTCCGCGCTACGCAGCACTTTTCTACTGTCATACCCTCCCACCTGAGGACAGGACACATGAGAGGAATGTTTTAGTGTGTGGCTCAGGCAGGCAGACACTGTATTAATCCATTTAGGGAAATGAGGGCATCACAAAATGAGGGCATCACAGCAGCATTGCAAGTCAAATGATACATATCTATAGAAATATCTAGTATAAAGCATTTGTCTCCATGTGCACCTACCGCATAGACATGTCCTCTGTATGCAGCGACTCCCACTTCGCTACGCCTGCTGCTCATGGGGGCGATCAGAGTCCACTGGTCGGTGTCTGGGCTGTAGCACTCAGCTGTGAGCAGACTCACCTCCTCACTGTTGTAGCCACCACAGATATAAACCTGTAATAAGAAAGAATATTTTAATTTAGTTTATATATTCCATTTGATTTCATTCTACTTTAATTGTCTGTTAATGTTGATGCATCAAAGGACCCAGACACATCTTTTGTATGTGCAAGCTTATTTGGCAATAAAGACATTTATGATTTCTGATCTAACGTTCCTTGGGTTCATCTAGCACCCTGTGTCCCTCAGTTCCACCCACCTTGCCCTGGAGGGCTGCTGCCCCGGCGTGGCTCCTGTCCTCCAGCATGGGTGAGATCACTGTCCACTGGTTGGTTTCAGGCTTGTAGCGCTCGGCGGTGTTCAGGGCCACGAGTCTGTCCCAACCTCCCATGGCGTAGATACAGCCGCCCAACACGACCACGCTGATGAAACTGCGGCGTGAGTGCATGGGAGCCGCCTGCAGCCAGCTCCGAGTGACGGGGTTGAACCTGCACACACTGTTGAGAGCCTTTTCTATGTCGTCCCGGCCACCGACGTAGTAGACCAGACCGCGGAGATAAGCGGTGCCGTGGTAGGTCCGGGGACTCTGCCCCTCAACGCTCACTTCCATCCATCCACCAGCTCGGATATCGTAAGCCTCCATGGTGGTTCTGCTGCCACCCCAGCCTCCGATGGCCAATAGGACCTCCTGGGGCAGGCGTGGACGCATCAGGGGGTTTGGGGGCCTGTCGGAGCCAGGGGGGTTCAGGACGCTGAGGATGAGGGGCCTGCAGTCGTGGCTGTCCCTCACCACAGGGTTGTTCTGGACGTTGTTCCTGAAGTAGTCAGGGCTCATCAAGCCCATGCGAACCTGGGAAGAGACAAGCAGACAGCGGGTACAACTTAGACATCGGTTGTAGACGGTTTCTGTTGCTAGGGAACAGTTTGGACCCAAATGTTTGACAACCACTGTACTAGGGAACCTAGTGTTGTTTTAATGTAATGCACAGTAATACAATTATTTTTTATTTTTTATAAATGTTTTTCTTTTCTTTTCTTTTCATACATAAAACAGAACATAACAGTACAATAATAATAATAATAATAATAATAATAATAATAATAATAATAATAATAATAATAATAATAATAATAATAATAATAATAATAATAATAATAATAATAATAATAATAATAATAACAATGACAACAGCAACGACAACAATAATAACAGTAACATGAATCATAATGACCATGACAAGAGACAGACAAACAAGAAAAAGTAAAATAATAAAAATTTAATTAAAAATAAATGTGGCTCAGGCACTAGCAACCATGTTTGCATATCCGTAATACAATTAGTTACCTTGGGCAGCAGCAAAGGAATGTGTGTTTTACGCTCCTCACGGGAGTGGTCGATCCAACGGAGGACGGCCTCGAACACCGTCTCCTCGCTCTTCACGTTCAGGTCATCCCTCTCGATGATGTCCACCAGTTGCTGCGGGGACAGCTCCACAATCTCCTGTGAGACGCGCAGCATCTCCTCAAAGTGGCACACGATGAAGAGATGGGCCTTGCGCCTCAGGTCAGAGTAGTTGTAGAAGTCCGCGAACCTCCAGATGCCGACACAGTTTTCCAGAGACAGCTGGCCTTCTAGGAAGTCAGAGCACGCTCCTACTATGCCAGTGACGCGAAGCTGGTCTGCAGCCACCAGAAGCTCTTCCACGTTCTCTGCTGTCACCAGCACAAAGCGTGTGTAGGAGTACTCTATGATGAGCTGCATCATACCCGGGGACACCCCAGGGATAGTGTAGACTGCTTTCTCTGAGTCGCTCCAGCGAGTGAAGAGGGCTCTGTGGGAGGCAGAGTATAGAGATATCTGATGAGTAAACAGTAAGCAACATTCTGTTCTGTGTAGTCATATATTTTCACTGTAGAAGTATAGGGTCTTAGCACAGTAGAAGTATAGTATATGTAAGGGCAACCTAACAAGAAATGTTGCCAGTGAGGGAATACTGGGTGAAGCTCTTTCCTACGCGTGATGCTTGTTGATAATAAAATGATGTCTTCTCCTTGGTCACTGTTGAGAGTGTTTTATTATTACTTGCGGTGTGGACAAATATAAGCATACAAAATAAACTCAAAAATTGACTCAATGTAACTGAAAACAAACAAACGAGCACGGTAAAAAGATAGTGTGGCTTCCCTGTGATAATTACCCAAATTCCCTGCCGCTGCACACCTGTGAACACATACATATAGACTGCACCTAAGCGCACATGAGCCCCGCCTCCTGTGCCCACTGCCTGCTGATTGGTCAACACTTTCATGGTGACACGGTGCCTTCATACAAAAACATAACGGCAGAAAATCATTAAATTGGCTACAACACTGCGGCCCCCAATTGATACTATATAAACATGTAACAATTCAATGCATGCAAGTGGTTGTAGCCAAGTGCGTAGTCCGCGTTGATATTTAATTCGTAATGTCCAAAGTTCATGTAGTCCGAAGGAAAACAGATAATAATGTAATTAGCTTCCAAAAGAAGACAGATATTGGCGATAGTTCAAAATTCACGTAGTTCATAAAGTTCATGTAATCCAGTAAGGGTGGTAACCCCAGTAATAGAGGTCTACTCAGCGTCCAATAGAAAGTAGATCCTTATGATGGTTTGCTCCAGGACATTGTACTGGATCCAAACATTCAAACTGCACAAGTCCATGTCTGACAGGTTCCATGAGGTGCGTTAGAGTCCGCTACCATGGAAACGTCTCCTATGAAAAGTTCATCTTGTTCTTTGGCCACCGTTGTCTTTGTCTTTTCCTCGCTGTCATCCCTCTTGTCCGACAGCTCCTGTTTCCTTTTCTTTTCCTAATTAGAGTCAACTGACATTGTCTTTACGTTCCTTGTGTTCCTTGTGTGTGTGTAGCATCCACAGAGTCTCTTGCCTTTGTTGTGTTTCTCCAGGGAGTCTTTCCTCTCTTTAGCCATGTCAAATATGCCCTTTTTCCTCCTTCTTCTCTTTATGGTCTTTCTCTTTTGTTTTTTCTGTTGGGAAGTGGTTCAGTTCATCCTGACCAGGTGTTGAGTCTTTCCTATGGGAGTCAGAGAGGCCTGGAGAATCACTTAACTTAGCTACACGGCGTTTGTGGGATTTGTTTTCCTTGTACTCCTTCACAGGACCGTCCCAACTGTCGTTCCCGTAGAGGCAGGAATCAAAGAAGGGGTCTGAGGCCCACCTGTCGTGGTGGTCATCGGAGGCACTGAGCTTGGTATCTTCCATGTTCAGGAAACAGTTGTTGACGTCGTAACCTTTATGTTTCGGCTCCCCCTTTGGTGCCTTTTCATTTTTAGATTTCTCCTTCTCCTCCCTGGTGTTCTTCTCCTTGTCCATCTGCAGATGTTTCTCCTCGTTCTGTTCACTTTTCCTGTCAGCCTTTGAGGAGGACTTCTCCTTGGACCTTTTCTCCTCTTTGTGAGCCTTAGGTTTCTCCTCCTTGAGCTTGTCTCTCTCTTTGAGGGTCCTTTCCTTCTTGGCTGATTCTTTAACTTTCTTAATTTTCTCCTTCTTCGCCGTTCTCTGCAGCTCTTTCCCAGAAGACCAGTCCTCGTCCTCAGGTTCCATTTTTGAAAGCCGCTCCTTTGACTTATCTTTCTGAGAAATGGAGATGCGGTTGGCTGTGATTGCGGGGCAGCTAATCCCACTCTCATTGCCTCCTCTCAATGGTCCGTTGACAACCCATCCCAAAAGGGTTTTAACAGCGTAAGGTCCTTTACCCCTGCTGTTTATCACTTCCCATGGCTCCATTGCGTCTGGAGTGTTAGTTCCTATCAACAACTCCACGTCAGCGTCAATAGCAGGAATTTCCACAGTGTTTAAATATGGCCAAGCATACAAATCCTTCTGTCGCGGGATGTTAGATCGAGTCACAGGCATCTTGTGTTGGGTGTACACATCAGGCAATTCAATGTAGGTGTCACTGTTTAGTGCTGCAACCTCTAGTCCTGAAATGACTTGACAGTTGACAAAGTTTTCTTGGTTCATTGTTTTCATCAGGAATCTAGTGCTCCTTCCTGTCAAGTTGAGCTTCCTCATGAGTTGCTCAGAGCAGAAAGTGGATGAACTGCCGGGGTCTAAGAATGCATAGGTTTCTAAGACTGTGTTGCCTTTCTTTGCCTTGATTTTGACAGGTACAATAGACAAGACGCAATTTTGTGCTCCGGCCCCTATGTGGCCACAAGTTTTGGGAGTGGTGACTTGACTCATTCCGTTTTCATCTTGTGTGCCATCTTGTCGTGATCTTAGTTCTTGCCATTCCCTTTCATGAATATGGAGAATGGTAGGATGTCTTAGGTTACATATTTTACAAAACAACCTACTATGGCACTGTGAACTTATGTGCCCGACATGTAAGCATCCAAAGCAAGCACCCTTTCTTTTTAGAAAGTCTATTTTCTCACCATGCCGCTTCTTCTCCATTTTAGAACATGTTTCCACACTGTGACCCTCTTCACATAGCAGGCAGGATTCTCTTATTGGTTTGTCTCTCTCCTCTTGATTGTCAAGCTCAACGGGTGCCACAAAGGTAGCAAAACTGCTTCCTCTCTCCTGCAGGCGTCCTTGTGAAGATTTGTTTCCAATCTTTAACTTTGACATTGAGACAACAGTGTCTAGAATGTCCCCGTACAGTGGGTCAGATGCGATAGACACTTGTCTTTCAATGAAGGTGACAACTTCACTGAAACCTGCTTGACGATGGTGTCTCTCCTGGTATTCAAAAGCAATGTTTCTCCATCTGTCCCTGAGTTTGTAAGGTAGCTTCATAATTATTGCCCGTAGGTTTGATGGCATGTTCATCTCAGACATATAGCTGATGTCTTCCATGGCATTACAACAGATGCGTAGAAACAACGAAAATGCTTGCAAAGTCTTGATATCCTCTGATTTTATAGGTACCCATCCAAACGCTCTCTCCATATATGCAGTGGCTATTTTCTGCTCATTTCCAAAACGTTCATGCAGAAGAGTTCTTGCCTTGTGATACCCCCTGTCGGATGGCATATGTTGACAGCTCTTTACCAGCTCTTTAGGTTGCCCTCTAGTGTACTGCTCCAGGTAGTACAAGCAGTCCACACTATTAACAGCCTTTCCTTCCACTCCATGTTCAAAGGCTCTAATGAATGTGTTGTATTCAAAAGGGTTTCCATCAAAGATTGGTATATCCCTGGGGGGTAGTGATAAGGAAACTTGCTGTTGCACAAGTAATGCTGTAATGTCATTTTGCTTCTGCATGATCGTGAAGATATTGCCTTGATCCTCACTGCTTTGACTGGGTTGCTGCGGTGAACATACTGCAGGAGGTAGGTGTTGAGATCGCTGTGGCATGCTTGCAGTGAAGGCACTTGGTTTTGTTTTGGTTCCGTGAGAACTGATTTCCTTGTGCCGAGTGGCTACAGTACTGGGCTGCTTATATAGCTTTTGGTGTGGTTGAGTTGGTCTTGCAGGTTTGCTGCCTCCTGTTGGTGGAAATCTGTATTGCTGTGTTGAATCCATTGGCTGTGCATCAATTGCCATTGCAGGTTCACTCCCTCTTGTTGGTGGATAGCTGGCATGACAATCCGACATTGATGGAATGAATTGTACAGCAGAGGGGTTGAGAACAGCCTTTTCTTTTGATGCATAAGAGTTCATTCCATCTGTGACTCTGCTTTCAATGTCAGACCCTCTGTTCCTGAGAACATTTACCTTAGCTGTCTGAGCAGCAATTTGACTTTGTATTTGAAGCAATTGTCTTTTTTTTCTTATTTGTGCCTCCTGGGCTTCCATTTGTGCTTTTAATTGTACCTCCTGAGCTTCCATTTCATGACTTTCTTTTAACGCCATTTCCAATACCACGAGTGCCGCCACCTCGGCCTGTGCCAAGATGGATGCAGAAATGTTTGATGACATTGAGTGTCGGGTAGAACTACCACGTGACACCCTTGATTTACCCGTATTGGAAACACTGTCATCTGGCCCAATACTATTCACCTCCTCGTTTTCATTTGACACAAAGTTGAAGTTTGAACCATCATTATCAAGACCCTCGTTTGTATAGGACACAGCATTGTTATTTGAACCGTTGTTATTCAGAACCTCATTTGTACTCGAAACAGCATTGTTCTTTGTGTCAACCACACCCTCAGTTGCATTGGGCACATCATTGAATTCGTAATCATTGTCATCAACTTGTGTGGGCATGCACTGCTCCCTATTAGCACACACCCATGTCTCCATTTTGTCAATGATTTGATTAACATTGCGCAGGTGACCTTGAAACCATTCTGTCTGTTTAGACATTTCGTCGTCGGGTAATAGAGGTTTTAGTGATTCATGTACCCGTGTAGTTTCACCAATTAACTTCCACAGTGTGTCGTGCTTAATTTGCATGACAGAAATATTTTCATTTGAGCACATCATTTGATCCAACTCTTTAGCTATTTTACACAATTGTTTCAGTCCAAAGTTCCTTTCTTTATGCAACAACATGATCTTTGTTTCCAAAGCTTTAAATGTGGGCTTAGAAAGCCTTTTGCCAAGTTCATTGTCTGTTTCATCTTGATTGACAGCTGCCTCCATTTCAACGTTAATTTCCTGATTCCCCACGCTACTCATGTCTACAATGTCAAGCAATAGGCGGAGGTTTTATATAGAATTCTTGGTAGGATTTGCCTTTATCCGTTTGCGCGAGGCGACTCCTTCCACAACTTTATTCCATTCATTCATGAATCCGTCTCACCGTAACTTCTTTGATGTGCTGTTCCGCGTTGTTGATATCGTGGTTGAATCGGCAGAAACGTCAATGAAAAGGGGCGCTGTTCCTTGACTCCTTCCGTATCTGTCCGTCTTCGAAAACAATCTTGTTTAGAAGCTTATCTTTTTACTTGTGTAAGGGCAACCTAACAAGAAATGTTGCCAGTGAGGGAATACTGGGTGAAGCTCTTTCCTACGCGTGATGCTTGTTGATAATAAAATGATGTCTTCTCCTTGGTCACTGTTGAGAGTGTTTTATTATTACTTGCGGTGTGGACAAATATAAGCATACAAAATAAACTCAAAAATTTACTCAATGTAACTGAAAACAAACAAACAAGCAGTGATGCCGGTAACGCGTTACTAAGTAACGCGTTATTGTAATCTGATTACTTTTCCCCGAAAATAGTAATCTAACGCGTTAATCTTTAAAAGCCAGTAATCTGATTGCAGTTACTTGTCCAAGTGGCTGTGCGTTACTATTTCGTTACTATCTCATCATAAATTCATAATGCAGGCGGAATGCAGTATTTTATTTCGTTTTCGACAGTCAAAAATACATTTTTGAGCTGTTTTTCTTATTTGGGAGTGACGTGGTGTGGCAGTGAAAGGGTTACACAAGAATGTGTCCCGCGGCGTGACTGGACTCTCTGTCTGTGAGTGACTCTGCTTTGGCCCAATCACATTCCCCATCCACAGTCTGCGAATCAGAGGCAGAGTAGGGCGGGTCTTCACAGCACGTCATGTGACATATGCGCCAATCGTGTGACAGCAGGGCTCCGTTGCATTCGTCTGAGAATTCCACCCCAAAACGCTTACAGGAAGAAAAAACGCGGCTTATTATTATTACCGAGGCGCGCGGCTTATTATATTATTAAAACAGCTACTTGTGGGCACTCATAAAAACACCGTGGTCTACAAGTTGTTTAGCGAGAGGATGGTGGTAATGTGCTTCAATAGAACAATGGATCAATGCCATGTCAAAACTCGGCTCCGCTGATCTGAAGGGCTCCGCAGTACACACACAGACACACACACACGCGCGCGCACACACGGGATCGCAGCAGCCACACACACATTTCCACTGTCCAATAGACAAGCGCCCTTTTCGACCACGTGACATTGTTCAGAAGGTCTCGGTCCGCCTCTGTGTGAAAGCAGGCGAACCAAATGAAGAATGCAACAATGTTGCAACTTCACCCCCAGAACCGCACCGAGTCCACCAAAACTATATGTAAAAGCGACCTAAACGTAAATACTGTCTACCGCTAAAAACAGCACATCCAATTGCATTGAAAGCATCTGGAATCACAACACTACGACGCTTCGACTAGGTACAGGAGGACTCGGAGGCCAGCCAAACAGCAAAAGAGAGAGATTGTTTCTTTCCCTATTGATTAATGTATATTTGATGGTGGCAGAGCAAAAGCTCTTATTTGCCAGATTTACAGTTAATTTACATGTTAAAGAGAGACTGATTGTATGTTTATAGAGAGACATTTATAAAAACAATTTAATAGTTACAGTTGATATAATTGAATAGTTCAGCCTGCATTTGTTGAATGGATACACTGGTTTTGTAAAACCACTGGCTGGCTGCTCTAATGCTGTGAGCATCATAGACTGTTGCTTTACCATACTTGATGGTACAGAAGCTGAAGCACTAGTTTAACAATTTACGTTATGTGCAGAGAAACAAGTTAAAAACAATTTATGCACTTTCAATAAAGCGTTTTAAAAAAACTGGGCCCTGTTTCTTGTACCTGGATAACTGAGTTAGCCGGATAACTTTAACTGGATAACTGAGTTAGCCGGACTTTCCGGTTCCCTGTACGTGGATTTTCCAAATCACCATGACAACAGATCCAAAAGTTTGAGCCTGGTCGAAAGCAGAGTTCAAGTTCAAGTTAGCCTGAACCATCGCCACGCCCCCGCAAAGAAGTGACAGCCCGTTTCCTGAAACTATTCCCACAGTCTACGATCTGCATTATACCATTCTGAATTACGTTTTTGTGCTCCATTCTTCCAGAGGGGGCTTTTGAAATGTAAAATAGACCCAAAATGCTGATACTAAATTCACTTTGTCCTAAATAATGCACGTTATATATACCGTGGCGACGGTGGCGCTCGCTCGTGCGATGTACACATTATGTGGTTATTTTAATTGTAACTGGGATTAAGATGTCTGATGAGATGCGCTGTTTGACGGATTTGAGAAATTGAATGAGCCGTTGACGTCACATTAATGAATGAGGATAAAGAGATAAACTTCATTCAAAACAAAGGATATTCTAAACACGGGTCTCTCGTTCATTAATGTATAAACAATGAATTTATCCCATCTGGCCCAGTGGCCCAGCGGTAGTGCTCAAGCCTACCAACCCAGCGACCGTGGTTCAAAACCCGGTGTTTCCAATATTATTTTTTTGAATATAATATTAATGATTATACGCCAAAGTAGCCTGGTTTTAAGTTAAAATATTATAAATCTACATGCATTGAGGATGTCATTCTTTATATAGCTCTCAACGTGCACCAAATTGAATTATTCCTATATTGCAAAAAGAAGGAGACGACTAGGGTCTCGAACCCCGGTCGTCCGTGTGAAAGTCAAAAGAACAACCCGTTAGACCACATTGGAGATAAGTTAAAGATCGACTATACATCAATCAATGGGTAAGAGAGCCGTATCGTAATTCTGTATAACAATTTAACTAATTATTTTCGCTAGCAAGATCTCATTTGATTATTCAATCCAGCAGGCAAGTTTAAAGAAATATAATCTGATTGATTGAGGTAATGAGGGACTTAGAATTAGCCTATAGATAACGCATTTAACTTGTCGGCGAGGCGATTGAGCCGTATTGCAATCTGTCAATAAAGTCTTAAATCAATTAATCAATCAATGCCGTTGAGAATCAGGATCTCTGCCATCGATACGTGCTGGCTTTTCACCTAAAACGGCCGCGCGCATTTAGCCTGGGTCGCAAGTCTGGCTTGAGTTAACGAGACTGAATCCACCTACGAGGAACAGGAAAATCCCGGCTTCGAACATCGGGTTAACTGAAGCTGGATAATGACATCTTGATCGACTTAGTTGAACCAGGTACAAGAAACAGGGCCCTGTTGGGGGAACGACGACGACTTCGTAACCTAGTTACTTTCAAAGTAACTAAGTTACTCTGATAATCAAGTAATCAGTAAAGTAACTTGGATTACTTTTTAAAGGAGTAATCAGTAATCAGTAATCGGATTACTTTTACAAGTAATCTGTGGCATCACTGCAAACGAG
This sequence comes from Notolepis coatsorum, assembly GCF_963971535.1. NCBI lineage: Eukaryota > Metazoa > Chordata > Actinopteri > Aulopiformes > Paralepididae > Notolepis > Notolepis coatsorum. The sequence goes on from NC_140182.1 coordinate 14,680,878, forward strand.
CACGGTAAAAAGATAGTGTGGCTTCCCTGTGATAATTACCCAAATTCCCTGCCGCTGCACCCCTGTGAACACATACATATAGACTGCACCTAAGCGCACATGAGCCCCGCCTCCTGTGCCCACTGCCTGCTGATTGGTCAACACTTTCATGGTGACACGGTGCCTTCATACAAAAACATAATGGCAGAAAATCATTAAATTGGCTACAACAGTATATGTTTACAGTAGAAGTACAGTATAGTATCTGTTTACAGTATAAGTACAGTATAGTATCTGTTTACAGTAGAAATTCAGTATAGTATATTTTTACAGTAGAAGTACAGTAGTGTATCTGTTTACAGTAGAAGTGCAGTATAGTATATTTTACAGTAGAAGTACAGTATAGTATCTGTTTACAGTATAAGTACAGTAAAATATCTGTTTACAGTAGAAGTACAGTATATTATATGTTTACAGTATAAGTACAGTACAGTATCTGTTTACAGTAGAAGTACAGTATAGTATCTGTTTACAGTAGAAGTACAGTATATTATCTGTTTACAGTAGAAGTGCAGTATAGTATATTTTTACAGTAGAAGTACAGTATAGTATCTGTTTACAGTATAAGTGCAGTATAGTATATTTTACAGTAGAAGTACAGTATAGTATCTGTTTACAGTAAAATTACATTATAGTATCTGTTTACAGTAGAAGTGCAGTATAGTATATGTTTACAGTAGAAATACAGTATAGTATCTGTTTACAGTAAAAGTACAGTATAATATCTTTTTACAGTATAAGTACAGTATAGTATATGTTTTACAGTATACATACAGTATAGTATATTTTTACAGTAGACGTACAGTATAGTATCTGTTTACAGTAGACGTACAATATAGTATCTGTTTACAGTAGAAGTACTGTATAGTTTCTGTTTACAGTAAAAGTACAGTATGGTATCTGTTTACTAACCAAGCTAACCTGAACCAAGCTAACCTAACCCAAGCTAACCTAAACCAAGCTAAGCTGAAGCAAGCTAACCTGAACCAAGCTAAACTTACCTGAAATAGTCGCTGCAGTCACACAGGAGGGCCTTGTGGGCATTCAACTCAATGCTGTTGACTTTAATAACCACATCACAGAACCTTCCCTCCAGACACAGCTCATTAAGGATTGTACAGGACATTGTTTCCTTTTCCATGTGGGGATTTTAAATTGAGAATATATTCAAGTTTACAGACAAATAGCCGGAAACAACAAGTGAGATCTTCACTTGTCTTCTGAGATCTGAGATATTCTTCTTCTTCTTCTTCTTATTTGAATTTCCGGCAGTTTAGACGCATCGTGGCGTATTACTGCCCTCCACAATTCTTGCTTCGCCCACACTTGAGAAAGTTTACACTCCTCTTCTTCTTCTTCTTCTCATCTTCAAAACACATTTCTATCGTCTCTGTCTCCTTCTTCTCTGCTCCTCTTGTCATACAATCACAATACAAACATCATCTCCTCTCTTGGAGGGCCCCCCCAAGAGGGGGAACCCTCCATCTCATCGCCACCCAGAGAATTCTTCTTCTTCTTCTTATTTGAATTTCCGGCAGTGTAGACGCATCGTGGCGTATTACTGCCCTCCGCAATTCTTTTTATGGGCTCTTCTTCTTCTTCTTCTTCACCTTCTTCTTCTTCTTAGAATTAGTCTTCTTCTTCTTCTTATTTGAATTTCCGGCAGTGTAGACGCATCGTGGCGTATTACTGCCCTCCGCAATTCTTGCTTCGCCCACACTTGAGAAAGTTTACACTCCTCTTCTTCTTCTCATCTTCAAAACACATTTCTATCGTCTCTGTCTCCTTCTTCTCTGCTCCTCTTGTCATACAATCACAATACAAGCATCATCTCCTCTCTTGGAGGGCCCCCCCAAGAGGGGGAACCCTCCATCTCCGTCCTCTCACTTGAGAGAATTGTTCTTCTTCTTCTTCTTATTTGAATTTCCGGCAGAGTAGACGCATCGTGGCGTATTACTGCCCTCCGCAATTCTTTTTATGGGCTCTTCTTCTTCTCCTTCTTCTCCTTCTTCACCTTCTTTTTCTTCTTCTACTGGACCCCGTCATCAACTACATTGTCCATTGGAGTGCAGCTACTGCTGCTACTTCCTGCCTGAGCCCCCCTCCGCGGAATATATACTGTACACAAATGTTCTAGAATGTTTGATTATGACATCATACTGTGACATCACAAATGTTCTAGAATGTTCTATTATGACATCATACGGTGCCATCACGAATGTTCTAGAATGTTTGATTATGACATCATACTGTGACATCACAAATGTTCTATAATGTTCTATTATGACATCATACTGTGACATCCAGTGATGGGAATAACGGCGTTATGAATAACAGCGTTAGTTTTTTCAGTAACGAGTAAGGATTACTCTTCCAATCTTAATAACGCCATTACCGTTACTGCCAAAAAATGCGGTGCGTTACTATGATTGGAGCTGTTTTTTTCATCAGACAGATCTCTGCGCTGAGAAGCAATACTTTTTCCCCTTGGTTAGTGGGCAGTGCGCGATTGGCTGAGGTTGAGTAAAATGTCATGGTAAGCCAATCAGAGGTAGAGGTGGGCGGGTGTTCGAAAGAATCCAGAGTCCGACACACAGCGACAACACAAGCGACTCAGTCAACGACAGACCGCGGTTCTGTGTACGTTTTGATAGTTTGTTTGGCGAGCCCAAATAATCCAAAACTAATCCAACAAACAACACAAGCGAGCAGTCAACGACAGACTGTTTATAGTAGAAGTACAGTATAGTATCTGTTTACAGTAGAAGTACAGTATATTATCTGTTTACAGTAGAAGTACAGTATATTATCTTTTTACAGTAGAAGTACAGTATAGTATATGTTTTACAGTAGAAGTACAGTATAGTATCTTTTTACAGTATACGTACAGTGTAGTATCTGTTTACAGTACAATTACAGTATAGTATCTGTTTACAGTAGAAGTACTGTATAGTATCTGTTACAAAGGATCAGATTAAACCGAATATATATATTTATTGATTGATATATATTGCATAGTATTTGTATATCGTTTGATATCCCTTGTATATTCCTTGTACATATACACGGAATGTCCCTTTAGCCTAGTACAGACCATAATATTTCATTCTCCTATTGGACAGCGGTCCACCGGCGCCGGGGCCATGCCTCCAGAGTCAGGTTCAAAGTCACAGTCAAGACATGTCTGTACATGCCCGGCCTTGCCCAGGAATACGGAGACAGAAATGAGGTTGGCACTAGTTTGTTCGCCGTGCATATAAATATAGCGCAGGTGAATACAGAAGCACTTAGTCTTAGTCTTACTTAGTCAGAAGTCAAGAGTTACCCAATAAGTTGAAGCCTCACCCACGATACAACGTGCGGTGAAGTATGGCCTGTTTGGCCCCAAATAGAGCATTGAGACCGCCTGCGAATTAATAACTGAATTGTCAGAGTTTGGCGCTATACCGTCGAGTGCGACATATTTCTATTAAGTCAGTAATAGTCTATTTGTGTATAGTGTATCGTGCGGCTAAAGTTCTACAGTGACCAGCATCACCAACGCTTCCTCGTATCAGCTAGAGTGCTTATCCAGGCTGGGCTGCTTTCATGGCGCTTTCACCCGAGGAGACCTAGACGAGAACCGTGTGGACATGTACACTGGATTAATCTACCCGGCGACTACATAGCCCTTTGCGGCTGGATTATATTTGCTTTGGTCCTGTGATTTATGGAGCGGAGAATCTACCCGACCCCTACACGTGTGGGATTTACCCCTGAGAGGAGCCACGTCGAGCCTGCGCCTCAGAGAGCCTGAGGCCGGCTAGCTTTCTTCACTGTGGAGCTACAGTCTACGGAGAACAGCTGTATTCGTCTGTGGATCAAGAGGCTATTGCACCGTCTCCTGTATTTGGAGTCTCCTTAGTCATCGTTGACCAGACTCTCTACTACCGACAGATCCTCTACCCCTGCTGGCTTACAACCGGGGGGACCCTTCCAGTATCTCCCGCTATATATTACTAGTGTACCATAGATATAATTCCCTAAGATTCAGGTTGTATAATTACCTCCTGCGTAACCAGAGAATGGACATTCTTTATTGATTTGCCTACGCACATTCATTTGCCTTATAAGCGCATCCAAAGTGACCAGAGAAGTATATTATGTACCTTTTGCTGCAATAAATACTTAATTATCACTTTGTGTGGAACCGATTCATTGTGGGAAGTGTTCATCATATTTAGATATCATGTACTGTATGGCCAGTAATTAAAGTACATAAAGCGGTAGTGGTTTAATGATACCATACTTATCAATACAGTCAGGGAATTGTACCCCTCAGTTACAGTATCTGTTTACAGTAAAAGTACAGTATGGTATCTGTTTACTAACCAAGCTAACCTGAACCAAGCTAACCTAAACCAAGCTAAGCTGAAGCAAGCTAACCTGAACCAAGCTAAACTTACCTGAAATAGTCGCTGCAGTCACACAGGAGGGCCTTGTGGGCATTCAACTCAATGCTGTTGACTTTAATAACCACATCACAGAACCTTCCCTCCAGACACAGCTCATTAAGGATTGTACAGGACATTGTTTCCTTTTCCATGTGGGGATTTTAAATTGAGAATATATTCAAGCTTACAGACAAATAGCCGGAAACAACAAGTGAGATCTTCACTTGTCTTCTGAGATCTGAGATATTCTTCTTCTTCTTCTTATTTGAATTTCCGGCAGAGTAGACGCATCGAGGCGTATTACTGCCCTCCGCAATTCTTTTTATGGGCTCTTCTTCTTCTCCTTCTTCTCCTTCTTTTTCTTCTTCTACTGGACCCCGTCATCACCTACATTGTCCATTGGAGTGCAGCTACTGCTGCTACTTCCTGTCTGAGCCCCCCTCCGCGGGATTTCTTATACTACACTAGTGGTGTTCCATCTTTAGGCCTCTTCAACTCACACTTTCTCCTTCTTCTCTGCTCCTCTTGCCTGTCCAATACTAATACATACACTAACGCTATATCCTCTGGTACAACTCTGAAGCATGCAGAAATGTCAGCACTGCCTCTGTGATCAACTGGTGGTTCTCATTATCCATGCCAAAGAATGATTTAAGAGAGAAGGAAGATACTCCCAGCTCTACCAGACTTTTATAAAAGATTTCCCTCTCTTTCCTATACCTTTCACATTCTAGGAAGACATGCCCGACAGTTTCAGTCTCTCCACATTCACACACCCCATCTGGATGTTTGCCCACAATGAACAAGCTACTGTTCAACCCACAGTGCCCCAGCCTCAGTCTACACATCTTCACCCTATCACTCCTTGACCCATATCCCTCCACCTTGATCTTGACCCGAGGCTGCAGAGAGAAATAGTGCTGAGAGAATTGTTGAATATATACTGTACACAAATGTTCTAGAATGTTTGATTATGACATCATACTGTGACATCACAAATGTTCTAGAATGTTCTATTATGACATCATACTGTGACATCCAGTGATGGGAATAACGGCGTTATGAATAACAGCGTTAGTTTTTTCAGTAACGAGTAAGTATTACTCTTCCAATCTTAATAACGCCATTACCGTTACTGCCAAAAAATCCGGTGCGTTACTATCAGTGTTGTGCTAGTTACTGAAAAATAGTAACTCAGTTACTTTACTAGTTACTTCATTTCAAAGTAACTTCGTTACTTTACTAGTTACTTACACCCAAAAGTAAGTTTAGTTTTAAAGTTATTAAAAAAAATATAAAAAAAAGATTGCTCACGAGTCCCATGCCCCAGATACTCAAAATCGGTTGATCAACTTGACAGTTTCCATTCACATCACTGAACTCTGCTAAGCAATGTGGTCTAGATACAAACACAAATCTGACACAAACAAATGTTGTCCCGAGTCGATATAATAAGAAGTGCGCCGGTTGAAGGAACAGCCCCCCCAGCACTGCCACAGAACCTGCATCAACCAAATTGTATCAATTTAAGTGGTAGAGCAAAGTTGGGTGCTGATGACCCCTGCCCACTTTGCCAACCTAGGATGGCTTAGAGTAGACGACAGAGTACAGCAACTTGCAATGGGCCTGGTCTACAAGATACACTACACGACCAAGGTACCCATGTACATGTCAAAATACTTCCCAAAGGTCAGTGAATACCACGATCACAACACCAGAGGGAGCTCAACAAATCATGTTAAACCCAGATTCGGCTCAAACAAGGGACTAAACACGTTTCGCAATTATGCCACATCAATGTGGAACGCCCTACCCACAGCTGTAAAGGAATGTGAATCACTACCCACTTTCAAAACCACTCTCAAAGAACACCTACGGGAGACTGCAATTCGAAACTGGCCCCTACAAATGTCCTAACCCAGTTGTACAGTAAAGACCAAGTATGGCTTTGTCAATATTCCAATGTACAGTGTACAGTGCCCCCCCCCCCCCCACCTCCAATGTACAGCCCCACCCACCCAACCCCACCCCACCTACCCAACCTCCTCCAATGTACAGTTTCTACGTCAAATGTATATAACTCTTTTTGTATCACAAACAGTACTGTATTTGCAAATCTGGTATGTCATAAATGTATAGATGTAGCAGTACTGTCTATCTGTATGTCGTGTGTGTCATATGATGAATTGAAAATGGGGGACACTGATGTAAACAAGACGAAAGTCTTTCTCTGGTCTGCATCCCCTTAACAATTGTATGTATTGAGCTGTACTGTACTGTACCCATTCTGCAATCTGTTAATAAACGTATCAATCAATCAGCCTTGATGTCGCCGGAGCGTTTCATTATAACCATCTTGCAACGTTGTTTAAGATATCAATCAAAGCATTGCAACGTTAGAATAGTTAGGATATCAATTGTGCATGAAAGGACTATATTTATATTGTTTGATTAGTATTATGAGATTCCCTGGCAGATTTCGTACAGTCAAAATCCGTTGATCAACTTGAGTTTCAGTGAACAGTACACATTGCACTCAACAAAGTCTGCGGCAGCGGTGGTCGAGATGTAACGTTAGTCCAGCTGACTCCAGCAGCCCCTCAAACATGTTCTTTATCTCGTTTCCATGTTGTATATTAATTATCTCTCAGAGTAGTTGCTAAATGGTTTGTTAGTTCGTTACTGCATTCTTTTTATGTAGATTCATAGCGAGCGTCCTCCTGACTTTTGTTTACTATAGAGAGCGTATATTACTTTTCCGTAGCCGCATTTCTGGTTTCCGCATTTCTGATTGGCCAGTGGCCACTGACTGACGCTCTCTGGTCAGAGAACGTCAGAGAACGTCAGTCAGTGGCCAATCAGAAATGCGGAAACCAGACGCTCTCTATTATAAACAAAACAAACGCAGGCGAAATCAAACAGGAGTCAGGACACTCGCTATGAATCTACATAAAAAGAACGCAGTAACGAACTAACAAACCATTTAGTAACGGTAACAGCGTTACTGAATTTAAAAAGTAATGCGTTAGAGTACTAGTTACGGCAAAAAGTACCTTCGTTACTGTAACTGAGGGGTACAATTCCCTGACTGTATTGTTAGATATGATACTTACTACCACTACCTCTTGTACTTTAGACTCTGGCCACCCAGTACTAGGCATAAATAATTATGGTAAACACTCCCACGTAGATGAAACGATCCAACACAAATGTACCAAGTCGAAAGTCTGCGTTTAATAATAATTAATACATAGCAAAAGGTATGTAGAGCAATCACTTAATTACATTTATGATTTGAAATAGGATGCACTTTTATGGCAAATGAGTATTCGTTGGTATATCAATAGAGAACGTCCAATCTCTGGTGGCGCAGGCGGTAAATATACAACCTGGAATATTTAAGGAATAATAGCAATGATACTTTAATGATTATAGAACTGGATACACTAGGGGGGGATTCCGGTCGCTTGTAAGACAACTGGAGAAGGGGGGGGGGGGGGTAGAGTCTGGCTGTATCCGTCTGGCCGAGGGTATCCTGGGAGAACCCACGGTTGTGCGGCTCGGCCTCAGCGATCCTCGATCCACAGATGAAAGCAGTTGGACTCTCTGTGGGCCGGCTTCCTCCGGTCCACGATGGAGAGACGTGAAGCGACCTCGTCGTGTAGAGCGTCTCCTCACCTGTCGTCCTCTCCGGGGGGGGGGTTTCCAACACACGGCAGTGTTGGTCTTTATCCATAGAATAATCACTGTATACAAAGCATAATCCGTGCCTGGGAAGGCGGGCTGTCGTCGGTAGAATAATCCGGTATGCAGGTCCACTCGCTCGTCGGCTCTGGGGCTCCTCGGGTGCAGCCTCACATGGGGTCGGCCACCCTGGATAAGCAGCCAGTTCTACCCGAAACGATAGGGGTACTGACTACGATAGTATTCTCACCGCACGAAGCACTACATATGAATAGACTATTATTAGCTTAATAGACAACGTCCAACTCGACGATATAGTGCCAAATATGACTATTCAAATATTAATATACACGATGTCTCAATACCGATGGTAGGCCGAACTTGGCCTTACTCCCACACGTGGCGTCGCGGGGAGGCTTTACGTCTGTCACTCTATTGGAGGGTAAGAAACTGGACTAAAAGGAAGTCCTACTTTAGTAGCGCAGTATATATACGCACTATGAACAAATAGTACCATTAGTGGTGCGGTAGCCAGATTCCTACGCGGAACTAGGACTTGTTCGTACATGTTGAGCGGTACGTTTGAACTGGGTCTGGGGGGTATGGCAGCCTGGCACCAAGGTCTCGACCAATAGTAGAATGGAGACTATTATGGGATGTTCAGTAGGCTAGAATGGATATTCAATGCATATTGTACAAGGAATATACAAGGGATATCAGGGAATATTAGAGAATATACAAATACAATTAAATATATATATATAAATAAATATATATATTCGGTTTAATCTGGCCCTTCACAACAGCCACCCCCTGATTGGTCCCAGACCTAATCAGTTAAGCAGAGACAGATTAATCGCGTTGTCTATTTACACATAAGGGTTTGCTGTAGGGGTCAGTCAACTTCACAAAGTCATAGGGTTATAGGGTCATGGTCATCATCGATTGTGTCTGGGAGTCGGGGCAGTTCTATGAGCCTCGCCACGGGACGGGTGTAAGTGCGACCCTGGACAAGCACTTCAGCTGCTCGGACCTTGCTGTCGGCACCGGTGATCACTTTGCTTACGCGGCCGGCCGGCCACATAGCTCTGGGCAGTGATTGATCAATAATCATGACGACTGTTCCTTCTGTCAAATTGTCTCTCTCCTTTACCCACTTCTGGCGGGTCTGTAGAGACGGTAGGTAGTGCAGTAGGAAACTGCTCCAAAACTTGTCGGCTAATACTTGGCTGTACCTCCACATTCGTCGGCCGTTCGCTTCTTCAGGCCGGTACATTGTCTGGGGTAACGCGGGATCTAGCCGCCCCATCAGGAGTGTGTTGGGGGTAACTGGGTTGATATCCGCCACATCGCTGGAGACGTAGCCGAGGGGCTTAGAGTTCAATACTCCCTCAATCTCCGTGAGGACTGTCATTAGGACTTCTTCCGCCACAGTCTGGGCCCCAAGTACTGCGTACAGGGCTGTCTTTATGGAACGCACTTCCCGTTCCCAAGTACCACCGAAGTGGGGTGCGTTTGGGGGGTTGAATTGGAAGTCAATCTGTGCTGGAGCGAGGTGGGTCTTAAGTTCTGGGCCCATAGCTTGGAAGCTCTCTCTCAGCTCTCTTTCGCCGCCTTTGAAGTTTGTCCCATGATCGGACAATAGTGTAGACGGTCTTCCTTTCCGTGATGTGAATCTACGGAAGGCCATAAGGAATGAGTCTGTGCTCATGGTCGGGAGAAGCTCGATGTGTATCGCTCTGGTGGTCATGCATTTGAATACAATACCCCACCGCTTCTCGGTTCCTCTTCCTTTCTTTATGTGCAGCGGGCCAAAGCAGTCCATACCCGTTGAGTGGAATGGCTTGTCACCGATTCGGAGGCGACATGGAGGAAGGTCAGCCATCCTTGGTATGCTGGGCTGCGCGCGCCACTTGCGGCAGTCTAGACATGTTCGCTGGAAGCGTCGTACCGCCTCTCTTCCTTGTAGGATCCAGTAACGACGTCTGATCTCCGCGAAGACTCTTTCTGCTCCTGCGTGATGTACATCCTCATCGTATTTCTTTATAATCAGCTCTGTGACCTTGTGTCGGCTGTTCAATACGATCGGGTATTTAATGTCATCCGGTAGATTGGGGGCTCTGCGTAGGCGACCACCCACTCTGATGAGGGTATGAGCGTCGCTCTCGGGTGCCAGATGAATTAATCTGCTGTCGGATGGGACGGGCTTTCCTCCCTGTAGACAGGCCAATTCATCGGGGAACGAGTCTCTCTGGGCTCGCTGCAGTAGAAGCAATTCTGCTTCCTCGTAGTTAGCTGCTGACATTTCAGCGGGGGACTTACACTCCGGGTGGTGCCGCAGGAATGTCCTTTGTTGTGCACTCTCTATGGTAGTGCAATCATCTATGTTGGGGTCTGCGGAGATAACAGTGCTCAATCCACAGAACATAGGTTTCCTATTCTCAGCCTCCTCTTGACTGGCTTCCCTCGGGATAGGCGTGGGCCACTCTCCTTCCGGGAGCTTTAGGAATGCTGGGCCGTCACTGTAGACATTGCGACGGGTGAGGTCATCCAGGGGCATTCCCCGGGTGATGACGTCAGCTGGGTTCTGCCCTGTATCAACGTAGCGCCACTCTGTTTCTCCGGTTAACTCTTCGGTTAAGTCTTGAATCTCGGTGACTCTGACTCCCACAAAGACTTTGTACTTGCATGAGTCCGATTTGATCCAGGCGAGTACTGTCGTGGAATCTGACCACAGGATTGTTCTAGACACCGGTATGGTGAGCTCACGTTGGATGAGCGTGGCTAGGTGCGCTCCGGCTAGGGCTGCGCAGAGCTCTAGACGTGGGATAGATTGTTGCTTGCGTGGGGCTATTCTCGAGCGGGCGAGGACAAATGCTGTGTAGATCTCTCCCCCCTCTTCTTGGGCCCGCAAGTAGGCTACTGATCCGTATGCGACCTCTGAGGCGTCACTGAAGACGTGTAAGTCCATTTTACATGTCTCTGGCCTCACCGTGGGTGGGAAGTAGCTTCGGCGCATATTAACGCCTGGGAGTGAGTGGAGCTCCATCTCCCACTCTCTCCAGGTGGATGCAAGGTGTGCGGGAATGGGGTCGTCCCAGCCCTGGTCCTTGTCCCACAATGCTCGTACAATCATTTTTGCCCTGGTGGTGTACGGTAGAATACATCCTAGCGGGTCATATTGTCGGGCGAGTGTTGTGTACACACTCCGTCTGGTGGTCGGCGCCGCCGCCGGCCTTCCCTGCTCCGTAGTCAGGGGCTTGTGTCTGTAGTGAAGCGAATCTGTTTTGAATCGCCACACCAATCCCAGGGTCATCTCCTGGGCTTCTCCCGGGATTGTAGCCATCCAGGTCTCGCTGCTGGCTGCCTTGTCCTCGGAGGAGAGGCTGCGCAGTACTTGCGGATCGCTGCTGGCCCACTGCCTGAGATCAAAGCCGCCTTTGATCAATGAGGCGCGGAGTTTAATCAGGAGAGCCTCGGCTTCTTCCTGGGTTGAAAGGCTTTGTAGACAGTTGTCTACGTAGAAGCTGTTCTTTACGCTGTGTCGGACCTCTTCGTCCGCTGCTGGGTCCTCTGCTACATGTTTCTGTAGTGCAAATGTAGCACAGCAGGGGCTGCACGTCGTTCCGAAGGGGAGGACTTCCCATTGGTAGATGGCTGGGTGCTCATCTCCTGGCTTCTCTCTCCATAGGAACCGTAACAGGGGCTTGTCCTCCTCTACTAATCTCACCTGCAGGAACATTCCTTTAATGTCCCCGCTGATGGCCACCTTTTCCTGGCGGAAGCGGAGTAGAACGCCGAGTAGGGAGGGGCCGAGTGTGGGACCGGGCAGTAACTCTTTATTCAGATTTTGGGATCCGATCTGGTAGCTGCAGTTAAATACTATGCGGTCTTTACCGTTGTGATGGACCTTGTGGTGAGGCACGTACCACGATTCAGTGGTCTGGTCAGCCTCTTTAATGTCCATCTTTGTGACGTGTCCCGCTGTGATGAGCTTCTCAATCTCGGCGCGGTATACACTCTCTTGGGCGGGGTTCTTGGCTAAGCGCCGCTCCGTGTTCAGCAGGTACCGTTCTGTGGCGTCTGTCTTGGCGTGGAAAGTAGGCATTCCTTCTCGCCGCAGGAGTGGCGTGGCGTATCTCAACACGCCGTTGACCGGGACTCTCTTGGTCCCTGTCTCGAGGAGGTGAATGGCGTAAATGTCATCTTTAGAGCGAATGTCTTTCTTTCCGTTCTTAAAGGGCATTTTTTCCAAGGTCCATAGCCGCTCTACGTGTTGCAGGAGTGCGGTTTCTCCCTCTGTGACTCGGGAGTGGAGACATCTAGTGGCTGTACTTCGGTTGAGAGATTTGGCGAGCGGGCCTTGGAGAGTCCATCCCAAACGGGTCTCGACTGCTGCAGGACAGCCTCGGGGTCCGGTATGAACCCGGTCTATCTGGACAATGAGGTCTGCATGGTCGGAGCCTATCAACAGGGTCGGCATAGCATTGTCTATGAGCGGGATCGGTAACTTGCGCAGATGTGCATATTTCTCCATCAGCTTGGCGACGGGGTATGTGTACCGCGACAGTCCTATTTCTTGGCTGGTGAAAGCGTCTGTAATCTGGTACCGTCGCTCAGGCTGGCCGCTTGCTGCGATAGAGAATGAGACATTCTCGCCCTTTATCGTCTTCAAATCTCGTCTTATTGTCCGAATTGTCATTTGGGTTTCGCTTCCCCGCAGCCCTAGCTGGGCCGCAGCGGAGGCGAGCAGAAGGGTCTTCTCTGACCCGTCATCGAGGACGGCGTAAGTGTCCAGGACTTTATTCTGGTAGCTTAGTGTCACACGCACTACTTTTAGGAGTACTCGGGCTCCACTGCTGCTGGCGGGATCGATGTACATGGCGCTCGCTTTGCTGCTGGATGGTGCGGGTGAAGGGCGCCGTCTGTTACTGTCGTGAAGTATGTCCAGATGGGCTCCATCGCACTTGGTGCACCTTTTCTTTAAGCGGCATTCGGCTGCCATGTGTGAGCGCGCACAGCGAAAACAGCGCTTGTTGGACTTTATCCATTGACTTGCTTCCTCCGCGTTCAGCTTGGGGAAGGAGTCACATTGCGCTAGCCAGTGTTCTTTCTCACAGTAGGGGCACACTATCTTCCACTTCTCCGTTCTGGAGGGGGTACTGTGGCTCCTGCTGCTCGGTACTGACTCCGATTGGTGCATCACAGTCACCGATCTTCTTCCATCATTTAGTCGTCTGGTTCCTTCTCTGGAGCCAGGGGTGCTCCGTCCGAATGTATCTAGCCGTAGGCTGCTGACTTCTCTCGCCAGGAAGTCTGCTAGATCGAGGAGGTTCGGTTCGGGGCCATTCGGGTCTCGGTGGTCTCTCTGCCGCCTAAAACGCTCCTGTCGAGCGGGCGGCAGCTTCTCCAAGATCCTTTCCACATTTGAGTTGGCGTAAAGTTCATGCCTCCCCTTCTCTCTCTGCGCTCCCAACATCCCTACCAGGGACTGCACTCTGATGGACAGGTCGTCCAGTGCTCGATTGTCTATTGCTGGGGGTAAGCGGTCGATGTGTCGGATCTCCTGGATCACGTAATCCCATATGCGCCCATACCTCTGGTCCAATGCTACCAGCGCTGCTGTGTATGGGGTGGTGGAAGTCGCGTAGGCGAGCGCTATATTATGTGCGCGGGGTACCTTTAAGTGCTTCAGTAGGATGGCGTATTTATGGCGTTCATCCAATACATCCACCAACATGGTCTCCAGACACATGCGGAGTTCTGTATACTGGGCCCGGTTCTCTTGGGTGAAGTCGGGTACCATAGGCGTGCCAATGTATGACGCTGACTGTGGATACATCGGCGAGCGTTGGGGGAGAGGCCTCCTAGGCGAGTCTCCTCCCGCTCCTTGGTATGGGCTGGTACCGGCAGTGTACCATGGCCCGCTTGTCCAGGTGCTGTTCCTCGGTGCGGGTCGTGCGTCGTGCTCACCCGTGTATAGAGTCGGGGGTCTGTAGCGCAGCTCCGCGGGAGTATAGCCTGGGCTAGGAGGTCCGGTAGAGTACTGTGCTGTCGTCGGGCGTGGTTCTCCTCCTCTTCCTCTTCGTCTTCAGTTAGGTCATCCAGTGCTTGTAGTCTCTGGTTTAGCCTCTCCACAGGATATGCTGCTCCTTCCCGGTTGCTAGGTCTCGCTTGGACCGGTGGGGGGAGGTGGTCTGTGGGGGGTATAGACCTCGTCTGTTGGTCAAGTTCAGGGTTGTTTACTCGGCTAGGGGATGCCGCCCTGGAGGTGTGTCTAGACGAGTTCCTGGAGCCTCTGGCGGAGGGAGAGGGTGTTGTCCGTCTGATCAGCTGTTCTATTAGTTGCGCTTGCTGTCTGTCGCGCTCTGCGTCCCGTAGAGCACCAGCAGCTGCTCGCTGGCTGTCTGCTCGGTCTCGGGCCACATTCTCTTCCATCTGAATGCGTCTTATTTCTAGACGTATATGCTCTTCTTCGCTCCGCTGCTGGATCTGCAGTCGGTCGCGTTCAGCAGCGGCGTTCAGGCTGATGAGGAAGGCCTGCTGTAGGGTCCTCTCTGCCTCGCTGGGAGAAGGCGGTTGTATAGGGGAGCCTTCCCTCGGGGTACTCCTTGCGGAGCCTTGGAGCTCTATCTCCACGGTGCTCTCCCCGTCTTCTTCCGTGCCGAGTTCTCTCTCGGTAGCGTTGTATTCCTCCCGGGACTCATCGGGGACTACTTCTTCAGTACTGGCGGGGTGTGAAGTCATGTCTGGTTCCCACTGGTCCCCACCGTGAGCTTGGTCAGTTACATTAGAACCCGTAGGGGCCTCTATGGTCGGGGTAGTCTGGGCGTTGGGGTTAGACATACTTTTACTTTCTAGTTTTACCGCGTTTACTGTTAGTAGAAGACTAGGTTGTTGACTGACAGCGTAAGCCTCTAAGTACTGAGGGAGCCGTCGTTCGCGCTGCGGGCGTTGGTTAGGAGGATCGTTTCGTGGAGTGTTCATCATAGGCCATTTCAATATTAATAACACTATATTAATATTACACTAATTACCATCCGGCTCGAAGGACCAATTGTAACTGAGGGGTACAATTCCCTGACTGTATTGTTAGATATGATACTTACTACCACTACCTCTTGTACTTTAGACTCTGGCCACCCAGTACTAGGCATAAATAATTATGGTAAACACTCCCACGTAGATGAAACGATCCAACACAAATGTACCAAGTCGAAAGTCTGCGTTTAATAATAATTAATACATAGCAAAAGGTATGTAGAGCAATCACTTAATTACATTTATGATTTGAAATAGGATGCACTTTTATGGCAAATGAGTATTCGTTGGTATATCAATAGAGAACGTCCAATCTCTGGTGGCGCAGGCGGTAAATATACAACCTGGAATATTTAAGGAATAATAGCAATGATACTTTAATGATTATAGAACTGGATACACTAGGGGGGGATTCCGGTCGCTTGTAAGACAACTGGAGAAGGGGGGGGGGGGGGTAGAGTCTGGCTGTATCCGTCTGGCCGAGGGTATCCTGGGAGAACCCACGGTTGTGCGGCTCGGTGCCTCAGCGATCCTCGATCCACAGATGAAAGCAGTTGGACTCTCTGTGGGCCGGCTTCCTCCGGTCCACGATGGAGAGACGTGAAGCGACCTCGTCGTGTAGAGCGTCTCCTCACCTGTCGTCCTCTCCGGGGGGGGGGGTTTCCAACACACGGCAGTGTTGGTCTTTATCCATAGAATAATCACTGTATACAAAGCATAATCCGTGCCTGGGAAGGCGGGCTGTCGTCGGTAGAATAATCCGGTATGCAGGTCCACTCGCTCGTCGGCTCTGGGGCTCCTCGGGTGCAGCCTCACATGGGGTCGGCCACCCTGGATAAGCAGCCAGTTCTACCCGAAACGATGGGGGTACTGACTACGATAGTATTCTCACCGCACGAAGCACTACATATGAATAGACTATTATTAGCTTAATAGACTACGTCCAACTCGACGATATAGTGCCAAATATGACTATTCAAATATTAATATACACGATGTCTCAATACCGATGGTAGGCCGAACTTGGCCTTACTCCCACACGTGGCGTCGCGGGGAGGCTTTACGTCTGTCACTCTATTGGAGGGTAAGAAACTGGACTAAAAGGAAGTCCTACTTTAGTAGCGCAGTATATATACGCACTATGAACAAATAGTACCATTAGTGGTGCGGTAGCCAGATTCCTACGCGGAACTAGGACTTGTTCGTACATGTTGAGCGGTACGTTTGAACTGGGTCTGGGGGGTATGGCAGCCTGGCACCAAGGTCTCGACCAATAGTAGAATGGAGACTATTATGGGATGTTCAGTAGGCTAGAATGGATATTCAATGCATATTGTACAAGGAATATACAAGGGATATCAGGGAATATTAGAGAATATACAAATACAATTAAATATATATATATAAATAAATATATATATTCGGTTTAATCTGGCCCTTCACAACAGTTACTGTAACGCGTTACTTTGTAACGCGTTAGTCCCAACACTGGTTACTATGATTGAAGCTGTTTTTTTCATCAGACAGATCTCTGCGCTGAGAAGCAATACTTTTTCCCCTTGGTTAGTGGGCAGTGCGCGATTGGCTGAGGTTGAGTAAAATGTCATGGTAAGCCAATCAGAGGTAGAGGTGGGCGGGTGTTCGAAAGAATCCAGAGTCCGACACACAGCGACAACACAAGCGACTCAGTCAACGACAGACCGCGGTTCTGTGTACGTTTTGATAGTTTGTTTGGCGAGCCCAAATAATCCAAAACTAATCCAACAAACAACACAAGCGAGCAGTCAACGACAGACTGTTTATAGTAGAAGTACAGTATAGTATCTGTTTACAGTAGAAGTACAGTATATTATCTGTTTACAGTAGAAGTACAGTATATTATCTTTTTACAGTAGAAGTACAGTATAGTATATGTTTTACAGTAGAAGTACAGTATAGTATCTTTTTACAGTATACGTACAGTGTAGTATCTGTTTACAGTACAATTACAGTATAGTATCTGTTTACAGTAGAAGTACTGTATAGTATCTGTTTACAGTAAAAGTACAGTATGGTATCTGTTTACTAACCAAGCTAACCTTAACCAAGCTAACCTAAACCAAGCTAAGCTGAAGCAAGCTAACCTGAACCAAGCTAAACTTACCTGAAATAGTCGCTGCAGTCACACAGGAGGGCTTGGTGGGCATTCAACTCAATGCTGTTGACTTTAATAACCACATCACAGAACCTTCCCTCCAGACACAGCTCATTAAGGATTGTACAGGACATTGTTTCCTTTTCCATGTGGGGATTTTAAATTGAGAATATATTCAAGCTTACAGACAAATAGCCGGAAACAACAAGTGAGATCTTCACTTGTCTTCTGAGATCTGAGATATTCTTCTTCTTCTTCTTCTTCTTCTTCTTCTTCTTATTTGAATTTCCGGCAGTGTAGACGCATCGTGGCGTATTACTGCCCTCCACAATTCTTGCTTCGTCCACACTTGAGAAAGTTTACACTCCTCTTCTTCTTCTTCTCATCTTCAAAACACATTTCTATCATCTCTGTCTCCTTCTCTGCTCCTCTTGTCATACAATCACAATACAAACATCATCTCCTCTCTTGGAGGGCCCCCCCAAGAGGGGGAACCCTCCATCTCCTCTTCTTCCAGAGAATTGTTATCCTTAGAATTGTTGAATATATACTGTACACAAATGTTCTAGAATGTTTGATTATGACATCATACTGTGACATCACAAATGTTCTAGAATGTTCTATTATGACATCATACGGTGCCATCACGAATGTTCTAGAATGTTTGATTATGACATCATACTGTGACATCACAAATGTTCTAGAATGTTCTATTATGACATCGTACTGTGACATCCAGTGATGGGAATAACGGCGTTATGAATAACAGCGTTAGTTTTTTCAGTAACGAGTAAGGATTACTCTTCCAATCTTAATAACGCCATTACCGTTACTGCCAAAAAATGCGGTGCGTTACTATGATTGAAGCTGTTTTTTTCATCAGACAGATCTCTGCGCTGAGAAGCAATACTTTTTCCCCTTGGTTAGTGGGCAGTGCGCGATTGGCTGAGGTTGAGTAAAATGTCATGGTAAGCCAATCAGAGGTAGAGGTGGGCGGGTGTTCGAAAGAATCCAGAGTCCGACACACAGCGACAACACAAGCGACTCAGTCAACGACAGACCGCGGTTCTGTGTACGTTTTGATAGTTTGTTTGGCGAGCCCAAATAATCCAAAACTAATCCAACAAACAACACAAGCGAGCAGTCAACGACAGACTGTTTATAGTAGAAGTACAGTATAGTATCTGTTTACAGTAGAAGTACAGTATATTATCTGTTTACAGTAGAAGTACAGTATATTATCTTTTTACAGTAGAAGTACAGTATAGTATATGTTTTACAGTAGAAGTACAGTATAGTATCTTTTTACAGTATACGTACAGTGTAGTATCTGTTTACAGTACAATTACAGTATAGTATCTGTTTACAGTAGAAGTACTGTATAGTATCTGTTTACAGTAAAAGTACAGTATGGTATCTGTTTACTAACCAAGCTAACCTGAACCAAGCTAACCTAAACCAAGCTAAGCTGAAGCAAGCTAACCTGAACCAAGCTAAACTTACCTGAAATAGTCGCTGCAGTCACACAGGAGGGCCTTGTGGGCATTCAACTCAATGCTGTTGACTTTAATAACCACATCACAGAACCTTCCCTCCAGACACAGCTCATTAAGGATTGTACAGGACATTGTTTCCTTTTCCATGTGGGGATTTTAAATTGAGAATATATTCAAGCTTACAGACAAATAGCCGGAAACAACAAGTGAGATCTTCACTTGTCTTCTGAGATCTGAGATATTCTGAGAGAATTGTTGAATATATACTGTACACAAATGTTCTAGAATGTTTGATTATGACATCATACTGTGACATCACAAATGTTCTATAATGTTCTATTATGACATCATAAGGTGCCATCACGAATGTTCTAGAATGTTTGATTATGACATCATACTGTGACATCACAAATGTTCTATAATGTTCTATTATGACATCATACTGTGACATCCAGTGATGGGAATAACGGCGTTATGAATAACAGCGTTAGTTTTTTCAGTAACGAGTAAGTATTACTCTTCCAATCTTAATAACGCCATTACCGTTACTGCCAAAAAATGCGGTGCGTTACTATCAGTGTTGTGCTAGTTACTGAAAAATAGTAACTCAGTTACTTTACTAGTTACTTCATTTCAACTTACACCCAAAAGTAATGAGTTACTGTGAAAAGTAACTATTTAGTTATTAAAAAAAAAAAAAAAAAGGATTGCTCCCGAGTCCCATGCCCCAGATACTCAAAATCGGTTGATCAACTTGACAGTTTCCATTCACATCACTGAACTCTGCTAAGCAATGTGGTCTAGATACAAACACAAATCTGACACAAACAAATGTTGTCCCGAGTCGATATATTAAGAAGTGCACCGGTTGAAGGAACAGCCCCCCCAGCACTGCCACAGAACCTGCATCAACCAAGTTGTATCAATTTAAGTGGTAGAGCAAAGTTGGGTGCTGATGACCCCTGCCCACTTTGCCAACCTAGGATGGCTTAGAGTAGACGACAGAGTACAGCAACTTGCAATGGGCCTGGTCTACAAGATACACTACACGACCAAGGTACCCATGTACATGTCAAAATACTTCCCAAAGGTCAGTGAATACCACGATCACAACACCAGAGGGAGCTCAACAAATCATGTTAAACCCAGATTCGGCTCAAACAAGGGACTAAACACGTTTCGCAATTATGCCACATCAATGTGGAACGCCCTACCCACAGCTGTAAAGGAATGTGAATCACTACCCACTTTCAAAACCACTCTCAAAGAACACCTACGGGAGACTGCAATTCGAAACTGGCCCCTACAAATGTCCTAACCCAGTTGTACAGTAAAGACCAAGTATGGCTTTGTCAATATTCCAATGTACATTGTACAGTGCCCCCCCCCCCCCCCATCTCCAATGTACAGCC
The DNA here is from genome assembly GCF_963971535.1 of Notolepis coatsorum. NCBI lineage: Eukaryota > Metazoa > Chordata > Actinopteri > Aulopiformes > Paralepididae > Notolepis > Notolepis coatsorum. The sequence continues at coordinate 14,701,117 of NC_140182.1, forward strand.
CCACCCACCCAACCCCACCCCACCTACCCAACCTCCTCCAATGTACAGTTTCTACGTCAAATGTATATAACTCTTTTTGTATCACAAACAGTACTGTATTTGCAAATCTGGTATGTCATAAATGTATAGATGTAGCAGTACTGTCTATCTGTATGTCGTGTGTGTCATATGATGAATTGAAAATGGGGGACCCTGATGTAAACAAGACGAAAGTCTTTCTCTGGTCTGCATCCCCTTAACAATTGTATGTATTGAGCTGTACTGTACTGTACCCATTCTGCAATCTGTTAATAAACGTATCAATCAATCAGCCTTGATGTCGCCGGAGCGTTTCATTATAACCATCTTGCAACGTTGTTTAAGATATCAATCAAAGCATTGCAACGTTAGAATAGTTAGGATATCAATTGTGCATGAAAGGACTATATTTATATTGTTTGATTAGTATTATGAGATTCCCTGGCAGATTTCGTACAGTCAAAATCCGTTGATCAACTTGAGTTTCAGTGAACAGTACACATTGCACTCACCAAAGTCTGCGGCAGCGGTGGTCGAGATGTAACGTTAGTCCAGCTGACTCCAGCAGCCCCTCAAACATGTTCTTTATCTCGTTTCCATGTTGTATATTAATTATCTCTCCGAGTAGTTGCTAAATGGTTTGTTAGTTCGTTACTGCATTATTTTTATGTAGATTCATAGCGAGCGTCCTCCTGACTTTTGTTTACTATAGAGAGCGTATATTACTTTTCCGTAGCCGCATTTCTGGTTTCCGCATTTCTGATTGGCCAGTGGCCACTGACTGACGCTCTCTGGTCAGAGAACGTCAGAGAACGTCAGTCAGTGGCCAATCAGAAATGCGGAAACCAGACGCTCTCTATTATAAACAAAACAAACGCAGGCGAAATCAAACAGGAGTCAGGACACTCGCTATGAATCTACATAAAAAGAACGCAGTAACGAACTAACAAACCATTTAGTAACGGTAACAGCGTTACTGAATTTAAAAAGTAATGCGTTAGAGTACTAGTTACGGCAAAAAGTACCTTCGTTACTGTAACGCGTTACTTTTTAACGCGTTAGTCCCAACACTGGTTACTATGATTGAAGCTGTTTTTTTCATCAGACAGATCTCTGCGCTGAGAAGCAATACTTTTTCCCCTTGGTTAGTGGGCAGTGCGCGATTGGCTGAGGTTGAGTAAAATGTCATGGTAAGCCAATCAGAGGTAGAGGTGGGCGGGTGTTCGAAAGAATCCAGAGTCCGACACACAGCGACAACACAAGCGACTCAGTCAACGACAGACCGCGGTTCTGTGTACGTTTTGATAGTTTGTTTGGCGAGCCCAAATAATCCAAAACTAATCCAACAAACAACACAAGCGAGCAGTCAACGACAGACTGTTTATAGTAGAAGTACAGTATAGTATCTGTTTACAGTAGAAGTACAGTATATTATCTGTTTACAGTAGAAGTACAGTATATTATCTTTTTACAGTAGAAGTACAGTATAGTATATGTTTTACAGTAGAAGTACAGTATAGTATCTTTTTACAGTATACGTACAGTGTAGTATCTGTTTACAGTACAATTACAGTATAGTATCTGTTTACAGTAGAAGTACTGTATAGTATCTGTTTACAGTAAAAGTACAGTATGGTATCTGTTTACTAACCAAGCTAACCTGAACCAAGCTAACCTAAACCAAGCTAAGCTGAAGCAAGCTAACCTGAACCAAGCTAAACTTACCTGAAATAGTCGCTGCAGTCACATAGGAGGGCCTTGTGGGCATTCAACTCAATGCTGTTGACTTTAATAACCACATCACAGAACCTTCCCTCCAGACATAGCTCATTAAGGATTGTACAGGACATTGTTTCCTTTTCCATGTGGGGATTTTAAATTGAGAATATATTCAAGCTTACAGACAAATAGCCGGAAACAACAAGTGAGATCTTCACTTGTCTTCTGAGATCTGAGATATTCTTCTTCTTCTTCTGAGAGAATTGTTGAATATATACTGTACACAAATGTTCTAGAATGTTTGATTATGACATCATACTGTGACATCACAAATGTTCTAGAATGTTCTATTATGACATCATAAGGTGCCATCACGAATGTTCTAGAATGTTTGATTATGACATCATACTGTGACATCGCAAATGTTCTAGAATGTTCTATTATGACATCATACTGTGACATCCAGTGATGGGAATAACGGCGTTATGAATAACAGCGTTAGTTTTTTCAGTAACGAGTAAGTATTACTCTTCCAATCTTAATAACGCCATTACCGTTACTGCCAAAAAATGCGGTGCGTTACTATCAGTGTTGTGCTAGTTACTGAAAAATAGTAACTCAGTTACTTTACTAGTTACTTCATTTCAAAGTAACTTCGTTACTTTACTAGTTACTTACACCCAAAAGTAATGAGTTACTGTGAAAAGTAACTATTTAGTTATTTAAAAAAAATAAAATAAAATTGCTCCCGAGTCCCATGCCCCAGATACTCAAAATCGGTTGATCAACTTGACAGTTTCCATTCACATCACTGAACTCTGCTAAGCAATGTGGTCTAGATACAAACACAAATCTGACACCAACAAATGTTGTCCCGAGTCGATATATTAAGAAGTGCGCCGGTTGAAGGAACAGCCCCCCCAGCACTGCCACAGAACCTGCATCAACCAAGTTGTATCAATTTAAGTGGTAGAGCAAAGTTGGGTGCTGATGACCCCTGCCCACTTTGCCAACCTAGGATGGCTTAGAGTAGACGACAGAGTACAGCAACTTGCAATGGGCCTGGTCTACAAGATACACTACACGACCAAGGTACCCATGTACATGTCAAAATACTTCCCAAAGGTCAGTGAATACCACGATCACAACACCAGAGGGAGCTCAACAAATCATGTTAAACCCAGATTCGGCTCAAACAAGGGACTAAACACGTTTCGCAATTATGCCACATCAATGTGGAACGCCCTACCCACAGCTGTAAAGGAATGTGAATCACTACCCACTTTCAAAACCACTCTCAAAGAACACCTACGGGAGACTGCAATTCGAAACTGGCCCCTACAAATGTCCTAACCCAGTTGTACAGTAAAGACCAAGTATGGCTTTGTCAATATTCCAATGTACAGTGTACAGTGCCCCCCCCCCCCACCTCCAATGTACAGCCCCACCCACCCAACCCCACCCCACCTACCCAACCTCCTCCAATGTACAGTTTCTACGTCAAATGTATATAACTCTTTTTGTATCACAAACAGTACTGTATTTGCAAATCTGGTATGTCATAAATGTATAGATGTAGCAGTACTGTCTATCTGTATGTCGTGTGTGTCATATGATGAATTGAAAATGGGGGACCCTGATGTAAACAAGACGAAAGTCTTTCTCTGGTCTGCATCCCCTTAACAATTGTATGTATTGAGCTGTACTGTACTGTACCCATTCTGCAATCTGTTAATAAACATATCAATCAATCAGCCTTGATGTCGCCGGAGCGTTTCATTATAACCATCTTGCAACGTTGTTTAAGATATCAATCAAAGCATTGCAACGTTAGAATAGTTAGGATATCAATTGTGCATGAAAGGACTATATTTATATTGTTTGATTAGTATTATGAGATTCCCTGGCAGATTTCGTACAGTCAAAATCCGTTGATCAACTTGAGTTTCAGTGAACAGTACACATTGCACTCACCAAAGTCTGCGGCAGCGGTGGTCGAGATGTAACGTTAGTCCAGCTGACTCCAGCAGCCCCTCAAACATGTTCTTTATCTCGTTTTCCATGTTGTATATTAATTATCTCTCCGAGTAGTTGCTAAATGGTTTGTTAGTTCGTTACTGCATTCTTTTTATGTAGATTCATAGCGAGCGTCCTCCTGACTTTTGTTTACTATAGAGAGCGTATATTACTTTTCCGTAGCCGCATTTCTGGTTTCCGCATTTCTGATTGGCCAGTGGCCACTGACTGACGCTCTCTGGTCAGAGAACGTCAGAGAACGTCAGTCAGTGGCCAATCAGAAATGCGGAAACCAGACGCTCTCTATTATAAACAAAACAAACGCAGGCGAAATCAAACAGGAGTCAGGACACTCGCTATGAATCTACATAAAAAGAACGCAGTAACGAACTAACAAACCATTTAGTAACGGTAACAGCGTTACTGAATTTAAAAAGTAATGCGTTAGAGTACTAGTTACGGCAAAAAGTACCTTCGTTACTGTAACGCGTTACTTTGTAACGCGTTAGTCCCAACACTGGTTACTATGATTGAAGCTGTTTTTTTCATCAGACAGATCTCTGCGCTGAGAAGCAATACTTTTTCCCCTTGGTTAGTGGGCAGTGCGCGATTGGCTGAGGTTGAGTAAAATGTCATGGTAAGCCAATCAGAGGTAGAGGTGGGCGGGTGTTCGAAAGAATCCAGAGTCCGACACACAGCGACAACACAAGCGACTCAGTCAACGACAGACCGCGGTTCTGTGTACGTTTTGATAGTTTGTTTGGCGAGCCCAAGTTTCAAGTTCAAGTTTCAAGTTTCTTTAATAGTTGTCATACAGAAGTACAGAATACTTTCATACAAAATGCTTCTTACTGTTACACTCCAAAGACTGTGCTAGACAATATAGTATCAAATAACATAGTATAGCATGTAATTTAGAAGAAGAAAATGAGGTCACAGTGTTCGGTATAGACATATGTACAATGTTCTGAGTTACCATATAATATACAATACTATGCAGTGTACTAATGTACAGTACTATATAGTGCAAAGCAGAAATGGGATGAGGTACAATTTAGGTACAATTTACAGTAAGGTGTACGAGTTGTAGTGCAATCCTTCATCAATAAATATAAAGTGTGGGGAGTGGGTGCTACAGTGTGTTTGTTTAAAGTGGGTGTGTGCTATAAAGTGTGTGGAGTGGGTGCTACAGTGTGTCTGTTTAAAGTGAGTGTGTGCGTGTGGATGTGTGTGCTATGTGCGTTTGGTGGTTGTTGTTGTGTAGTGTTCATTGTTCGTTTAGCAGTCTGATGGCCTGGGGATAGAAGCTTCTTCTGAGTCTTTCTGTGCTCGCCTTGAGACTCCGGTATCGCTTGCCTGACCGCAGCAGTTCAAAGAGGCAGTTGTTCGGGTGACTGGAGTCTTTAATGATTCTCTTAGCCTTGCCCTTGCAACGCTTGTTGTAAATGTTCTGGAGGGTGGGGAGCCCCCCTCCAATTGTGCGTTCGGCTGAACGTGTCACTCTTTGTAGTCTGCTTCGGTCTTGTGCAGTGCTATTCCCAAACCAGGAGGTGATGTTGCCAGTCAAGATGCTCTCTATTGTACATGAGTAGAAGTTCTTAAGGATCTTCTGACTGACTTGGAACTTCCTTAGGCGCCTGAGGAAGTAGAGGCGTTGTCGTGCCTTCTTCACAACACTGTCAATGTGTGTGGTCCATGTCAAGTCCTCGGATATGTAGGCTCCGAGGTACTTAAAGCTGTTGACTCTCTCAACCGGTGCCCCGTCGATGCTGAGGGGGCTGTAGTCCTTGACCCCCGACCTCCTGAAGTCCACAATCATCTCCTTTGTTTTGCTGACGTTCAGGGAGAGGCTGTTTTCCTGGCACCATCCCGCCAGGACCTTGACCTCTTCCAGGTAGGCCCTCTCGTCGTTGGCAGAGATCAGGCCCACCACCACTGTGTCGTCAGCAAATTTGATGATTGTATTGCTACTCCGCTGAGCCACACAGTCGTGTGTGTACAGGGAGTAGAGGAGGGGACTCAGAACACAGCCCTGGGGGGCCCCTATGTTGAGGGTGATGGATGAGGAGGTGCAGTTGCCTGCTCTCACCACCTGGGGTCTGCCAGTCAGGAAGTCCAAGACCCACTGGCAGAGGTCATAGTTCAAGCCCAGGTCCCTGAGCTTGGCTATGAGTATGGAGGGGACTATGGTATTGAATGCCGAGCTGTAGTCAAATAATCCAAAACGAATCCAACAAACAACACAAGCGAGCAGTCAACGACAGACTGTTTATAGTAGAAGTACAGTATAGTATCTGTTTACAGTAGAAGTACAGTATATTATCTGTTTACAGTAGAAGTACAGTATATTATCTTTTTACAGTAGAAGTACAGTATAGTATATGTTTTACAGTAGAAGTACAGTATAGTATCTTTTTACAGTATACGTACAGTGTAGTATCTGTTTACAGTACAATTACAGTATAGTATCTGTTTACAGTAGAAGTACTGTATAGTATCTGTTTACAGTAAAAGTACAGTATGGTATCTGTTTACTAACCAAGCTAACCTGAACCAAGCTAACCTAAACCAAGCTAAGCTGAAGCAAGCTAACCTGAACCAAGCTAAACTTACCTGAAATAGTCGCTGCAGTCACACAGGAGGGCCTTGTGGGCATTCAACTCAATGCTGTTGACTTTAATAACCACATCACAGAACCTTCCCTCCAGACACAGCTCATTAAGGATTGTACAGGACATTGTTTCCTTTTCCATGTGTGGATTTTAAATTGAGAATATATTCAAGCTTACAGACAAATAGCCGGAAACAACAAGTGAGATCTTCACTTGTCTTCTGAGATCTGAGATATTCTGAGAGAATTGTTGAATATATACTGTACACAAATGTTCTAGAATGTTTGATTATGACATCATACTGTGACATCACAAATGTTCTAGAATGTTCTATTATGACATCATACGGTGCCATCACGAATGTTCTAGAATGTTTGATTATGACATCATACTGTGACATCACAAATGTTCTAGAATGTTCTATTATGACATCATACTGTGACATCCAGTGATGGGAATAACGGCGTTATGAATAACAGCGTTAGTTTTTTCAGTAACGAGTAAGGATTACTCTTCCAATCTTAATAACGCCATTACCGTTACTGCCAAAAAATGCGGTGCGTTACTATGATTGAAGCTGTTTTTTTCATCAGACAGATCTCTGCGCTGAGAAGCAATACTTTTTCCCCTTGGTTAGTGGGCAGTGCGCGATTGGCTGAGGTTGAGTAAAATGTCATGGTAAGCCAATCAGAGGTAGAGGTGGGCGGGTGTTCGAAAGAATCCAGAGTCCGACACACAGCGACAACACAAGCGACTCAGTCAACGACAGACCGCGGTTCTGTGTACGTTTTGATAGTTTGTTTGGCAAGCCCAAATAATCCAAAACTAATCCAACAAACAACACAAGCGAGCAGTCAACGACAGACTGTTTATAGTAGAAGTACAGTATAGTATCTGTTTACAGTAGAAGTACAGTATATTATCTGTTTACAGTAGAAGTACAGTATATTATCTTTTTACAGTAGAAGTACAGTATAGTATATGTTTTACAGTAGAAGTACAGTATAGTATCTTTTTACAGTATACGTACAGTGTAGTATCTGTTTACAGTACAATTACAGTATAGTATCTGTTTACAGTAGAAGTACTGTATAGTATCTGTTTACAGTAAAAGTACAGTATGGTATCTGTTTACTAACCAAGCTAACCTGAACCAAGCTAACCTAAACCAAGCTAAGCTGAAGCAAGCTAACCTGAACCAAGCTAAACTTACCTGAAATAGTCGCTGCAGTCACACAGGAGGGCCTTGTGGGCATTCAACTCAATGCTGTTGACTTTAATAACCACATCACAGAACCTTCCCTCCAGACACAGCTCATTAAGGATTGTACAGGACATTGTTTCCTTTTCCATGTGGGGATTTTAAATTGAGAATATATTCAAGCTTACAGACAAATAGCCGGAAACAACAAGTGAGATCTTCACTTGTCTTCTGAGATCTGAGATATTCTGAGAGAATTGTTGAATATATACTGTACACAAATGTTCTAGAATGTTTGATTATGACATCATACTGTGACATCACAAATGTTCTAGAATGTTCTATTATGACAGCATAAGGTGCCATCACGAATGTTCTAGAATGTTTGATTATGACATCATACTGTGACATCACAAATGTTCTAGAATGTTCTATTATGACATCATACTGTGACATCCAGTGATGGGAATAACGGCGTTATGAATAACAGCGTTAGTTTTTTCAGTAACGAGTAAGTATTACTCTTCCAATCTTAATAACGCCATTACCGTTACTGCCAAAAAATGCGGTGCGTTACTATCAGTGTTGTGCTAGTTACCGAAAAATAGTAACTCAGTTACTTTACTAGTTACTTCATTTCAAAGTAACTTCGTTACTTTACTAGTTACTTACACCCAAAAGTAATGAGTTACTGTGAAAAGTAACTATTTAGTTATAAAAAAAAAAAAAAAAAAAAATTGCTCCCGAGTCCCATGCCCCAGATACTCAAAATCGGTTGATCAACTTGACAGTTTCCATTCACATCACTGAACTCTGCTAAGCAATGTGGTCTAGATACAAACACAAATCTGACACAAACAAATGTTGTCCCGAATCGATATATTAAGAAGTGCGCCGGTTGAAGGAACAGCCCCCCCAGCACTGCCACAGAACCTGCATCAACCAAGTTGTATCAATTTAAGTGGTAGAGCAAAGTTGGGTGCTGATGACCCCTGCCCACTTTGCCAACCTAGGATGGCTTAGAGTAGACGACAGAGTACAGCAACTTGCAATGGGCCTGGTCTACAAAATACACTACACGACCAAGGTACCCATGTACATGTCAAAATACTTCCCAAAGGTCAGTGAATACCACGATCACAACACCAGAGGGAGCTCAACAAATCATGTTAAACCCAGATTCGGCTCAAACAAGGGACTAAACACGTTTCGCAATTATGCCACATCAATGTGGAACGCCCTACCCACAGCTGTAAAGGAATGTGAATCACTACCCACTTTCAAAACCACTCTCAAAGAACACCTACGGGAGACTGCAATTCGAAACTGGCCCCTACAAATGTCCTAACCCAGTTGTACAGTTAAGACCAAGTATGGCTTTGTCAATATTCCAATGTACAGTGTACAGTGCCCCCCCCCCCCACCTCCAATGTACAGCCCCACCCACCCAACCCCACCCCACCTACCCAACCTCCTCCAATGTACAATTTCTACGTCAAATGTATATAACTCTTTTTGTATCACAAACAGTACTGTATTTGCAAATCTGGTATGTCATAAATGTATAGATGTAGCAGTACTGTCTATCTGTATGTCGTGTGTGTCATATGATGAATTGAAAATGGGGGACCCTGATGTAAACAAGACGAAAGTCTTTCTCTGGTCTGCATCCCCTTAACAATTGTATGTATTGAGCTGTACTGTACTGTACCCATTCTGCAATCTGTTAATAAACGTATCAATCAATCAGCCTTGATGTCGCCGGAGCGTTTCATTATAACCATCTTGCAACGTTGTTTAAGATATCAATCAAAGCATTGCAACGTTAGAATAGTTAGGATATCAATTGTGCATGAAAGGACTATATTTATATTGTTTGATTAGTATTATGAGATTCCCTGGCAGATTTCGTACAGTCAAAATCCGTTGATCAACTTGAGTTTCAGTGAACAGTACACATTGCACTCAACAAAGTCTGCGGCAGCAGTGGTCGAGATGTAACGTTAGTCCAGCTGACTCCAGCAGCCCCTCAAACATGTTCTTTATCTCGTTTCCATGTTGTATATTAATTATCTCTCAGAGTAGTTGCTAAATGGTTTGTTAGTTCGTTACTGCATTCTTTTTATGTAGATTCATAGCGAGCGTCCTCCTGACTTTTGTTTACTATAGAGAGCGTATATTACTTTTCCGTAGCCGCATTTCTGGTTTCCGCATTTCTGATTGGCCAGTGGCCACTGACTGACGCTCTCTGGTCAGAGAACGTCAGAGAACGTCAGTCAGTGGCCAATCAGAAATGCGGAAACCAGACGCTCTCTATTATAAACAAAACAAACGCAGGCGAAATCAAACAGGAGTCAGGACACTCGCTATGAATCTACATAAAAAGAACGCAGTAACGAACTAACAAACCATTTAGTAAAAGTAACAGCGTTACTGAATTTAAAAAGTAATGCGTTAGAGCAGGGGTTCCCAAACTTTTCAGGCCAGGGCCCAGAAAATAAGGCGTCAGAGAGCCGCGGCCCAATGCACATCGTCGGGCTTTTTTTTTTTTTTTTTTGCCAGGCGACCGATTTTTTAAGCCAAATATCACTTCAATCCTATTAAGTTAGTTCAAGTTAGTTATTCATTTATATGTGCTATTTATGAGAGGGCTAACTTGTTGCAAAATAATAATGATAATAATAATAATAGCCTCATTAAAATACTATTGTTGCTTCGGTTGTTTTCAGCATTTTATGTGCATAATCTGTTATTTAGTTTGAAATGTTTGTTGAAATAAGTAGATTTTTCGTTTTTGTTTATTTATTAAGTTAATATAAAACCATATAGTCACATTTTAGAATACAACTAGAAACACTGTCCTGGCCTGCTTCTAAGTTCAGTGGCCTGACAAAAAAAATTAAAAATTAAAAAATTAAAAATTAAAAAATTTAAAAAATATTTGTCTTTATTTTTTTTTATTTTTTTTTTATTTTTTTTTAAATCATCTCGCGGCCCACCCGTGGCTGCTCGGGGCCCACCTTTGGGTCGCGACCCCGACTTTGGGAACCACTGCGTTAGAGTACTAGTTACAGCAAAAAGTACCTTCGTTACTGTAACGCGTAGTCCCAACACTGGTTACTATGATTGAAGCTGTTTTTTTCATCAGACAGATCTCTGCGCTGAGAAGCAATACTTTTTCCCCTTGGTTAGTGGGCAGTGCGCGATTGGCTGAGGTTGAGTAAAATGTCATGGTAAGCCAATCAAAGGTAGAGGTGGGCGGGTGTTCGAAAGAATCCAGAGTCCGACACACAGCGACAACACAAGCGACTCAGTCAACGACAGACCGCGGTTCTGTGTACGTTTTGATAGTTTGTTTGGCGAGCCCAAATAATCCAAAACTAATCCAACAAACAACACAAGCGAGCAGTCAACGACAGACTGTTTATAGTAGAAGTACAGTATAGTATCTGTTTACTGTAGAAGTACAGTATATTATCTGTTTACAGTAGAAGTACAGTATATTATCTTTTTACAGTAGACGTACAGTATAGTATATGTTTTACAGTAGAAGTACAGTATAGTATCTTTTTACAGTATACGTACAGTGTAGTATCTGTTTACAGTACAATTACAGTATAGTATCTGTTTACAGTAGAAGTACTGTATAGTATCTGTTTACATTAAAAGTACAGTATGGTATCTGTTTACTAACCAAGCTAACCTGAACCAAGCTAACCTAAACCAAGCTAAGCTGAAGCAAGCTAACCTGAACCAAGCTAAACTTACCTGAAATAGTCGCTGCAGTCACACAGGAGGGCCTTGTGGGCATTCAACTCAATGCTGTTGACTTTAATAACCACATCACAGAACCTTCCCTCCAGACACAGCTCATTAAGGATTGTACAGGACATTGTTTCCTTTTCCATGTGGGGATTTTAAATTGAGAATATATTCAAGCTTACAGACAAATAGCCGGAAACAACAAGTGAGATCTTCACTTGTCTTCTGAGATCTGAGATATTCTTCTTCTTCTTCTTATTTGAATTTCCGGCAGAGTAGACGCATCGTGGCGTATTACTGCCCTCCGCAATTCTTTTTATGGGCTCTTCTTCTTCTCCTTCTTCTCCTTCTTCACCTTCTTTTTCTTCTTCTACTGGACCCCGTCATCAACTACATTGTCCATTGGAGTGCAGCTACTGCTGCTACTTCCTGCCTGAGCCCCCCTCCGCGGGACCCTCCTTGCCCCCTGCTATCTTATCCTGGGCTGCTTTGTCCCTCGCAGCCTTGTCCCTCGCAGCCCCCTCAGCCAATTCTTTACACACCTCCTTCCAGTCCAGACCTTCCAATCCCAGATGTTGAACCGCTATCCTAACAATCATCTTCACCATCTCTGTTCTACCCGTAACCTCTGCCATACCAGTAACTACCCCTGCCACGAAGGCCACAATACCTAATTTCTCCTCCCTTCCCCTGTCTCTTTCCACCTGCTCTACCCTCACTGCCAAATGCCCTCCTTCAACCCCCTGCACCCTTTCTTGGCTACCCTGTCCTGCCCTGCTAACCGCCCCAGCATACGTCAACTTACCCTCCCTTCTCTCTCTCCGATCCGCGACCTGCTTCATCATCACCTCGCACCCCCGAAACGCTACACTATGCTCCCCACCACAACTACAGCACTTCGGCTTCACTCCCTCTCCACATTTCCCATATTCATGTTCCCCGCCACACCTAGCGCACCTCATCCCCTTCATACATGTGGTAGCTATATGGCCAAACCCCTGGCACCTATAGCACCTAAGAGGATTATGAACAAATTCCCTAACCCTATACATCCTACGCCCTACTAACACCTCCCTAGGAACAACCCCACCCTCAAACGTAATCACTACCGTCCCCGTCACTGCCCTCTCCGCTCCCCTCTTCATCCTTGCTGCACTCTTAACTATGCCATTACGCCTGTCCTCCTTTAGCTCTTCCACCAGCTGCTCTACTGTAACCTCGACCGGTACCCCAACTATCACCCCCTTACATCCCCCCCCCCTCTTCTCCCCTACTCTCGCCACCTTACTTATACCCACCCCCCCAATGCTCTGCATCTTCCTAGCCACCTCCACCTGCCCCTCACTACCACACCCTACGGCCAGATTCCCATCCCACAAAACGTTCACGTACTTTACCTCTCCTAATCGCTCGGCAATGAGTTTGGGCCACTCGAGCCTACCTACTTTCCTCTCATCCCACTCCCCCTCAAGCCTGACCACTATATGGATCACTTCCGCTTTTGCCACATCTTTTCCTGCACCCTCGTCTCCCGGCCCACTTGAGCTATCGTCCCCCCCTTTCTTCCTCTTCCCCCCTTCTCCCCCCCTCTCCTCCCCCCTACTCTCACTATCCCCATCGCTGTCGTTCCTCTCCGTCCGCTTCTTCCTCTTCTTCCTCACCGTATCCCACCCCTCCTCCTCCCTCTCTTCTTTCTCCCTCTCCTCCCCTCTGTACTCCGACTGATCGTGAATATCGGTCGTTAGCTCCATTTGCCGTTCTTCCTCTTCCTTCTTCTTCTTCTTTACACCATCCGACTCCTTCCCTTTTATTCTTCTTCTTCTTCTTCTTCTTTAGAATTTCCGGCAGTGTAGACGCATCGTGGCGTATTACTGCCCTCCGCAGTTCTTTTGATTGAGCTCTTCTTCTTCTTCTTCCTCTTCTTTCTTCTTTTGAATTTCCCGCAGTGTAGATGCAACCTGGCGTATTACTGCCCTCCTCAGTTCTTATACTACGCTAGTAGTATGGTTTCCATATTATGGTCTCTGGTAAATCAACTTTTGATTGTTTACACTCTTCTTCTTCTTCTCATCTTCAAAACACATTACTATCGTCTCTGTCTCCTTCTTCTCTGCTCCTCTTGTCTGTCTCCTTCTTCTCTGCTCTTGTCATACAATATTGTCAACACCCAAAAAAAATCACCCCCTCAGGCTCCGAAGCAGACCCAAACACGGAACAAAAAACACCCACAGCCGACCGCTCCAAAACAGCACCCAACCAGAACAAAGCAAAAACCAATGAACAAGAAAACATCTACAAAATGCAAACAAATGCACATCAAACGCCGAACAAAAACCACTCAGAGCACACCCGCCACCAGGCATGAGAAACAACAAGAAGCGACAGAGAGCCCCGGTGGGGAGATCAGGGGCCCCCCCGCCACCTAGCACCGCCCCCCATGTTCGGCCACATGCCCTCCGGCGACAAATGTGCCGTGAACAGCCTCCACCCAACATCCACCACACGCCCATTCACATTCCACAAACACCGCGACACCCATCCATCTCCACCCCATTCCAGCTGAACACCACTCCAAAGCAATCAACTGCAAGCAAAAGCCACACCCGGCAAGCCACCAAATGTCCCCCACCCCATGTCCACATCCACTTCAGAGCCCGAGAAAACCTGAGTCCCGATCTTGATCCACCTCCACCTCTCCAATCACAATCACGCTCTCAACATGGCGTATTACTGCCCTCCGCAGTTCTTATGCTTCGCCCACACTTGAGAAAGTTTACACTCTTCTTCTTCTTCTCATCTTCAAAACACATTACTATTGTCTCTGTCTCCTTCTTCTCTGCTCCTCTTGTCTGTCTCCTTCTTCTCTGCTCCTCTTGTCATACAATCACAATACAAACATCATCTCCTCTCTTGAAGGGCCCCCCCAAGGGGGGGAACCCTCCATCTCATCGCCCTCCCCTTTTGAGAGAATTGTTGAATATATACTGTACACAAATGTTCTAGAATGTTTGATTATGACATCATACTGTGACATCACAAATGTTCTAGAATGTTCTATTATGACATCATACGGTGCCATCACGAATGTTCTAGAATGTTTGATTATGACATCATACTGTGACATCACAAATGTTCTAGAATGTTCTATTATGACATCATACTGTGACATCCAGTGATGGGAATAACGGCGTTATGAATAACAGCGTTAGTTAGTAACGAGTAAGGATTACTCTTCCAATCTTAATAACGCCATTACCGTTACTGCCAAAAAATGCGGTGCGTTACTATGATTGAAGCTGTTTTTTTCATCAGACAGATCTCTGCGCTGAGAAGCAATACTTTTTCCCCTTAGTATTATGAGTTTCCCTGGCAGATTTCGTACAGTCAAAATCCGTTGATCAACTTGAGTTTCAGTGAACAGTACACATTGCACTCACCAAAGTCTGCGGCAGCAGTGGTCGAGATGTAACGTTAGTCCAGCTGACTCCAGCAGCCCCTCAAACATGTTCTTTATCTCGTTTCCATGTTGTATATTAATTATCTCTCAGAGTAGTTGCTAAATGGTTTGTTAGTTCGTTACTGCATTCTTTTTATGTAGATTCATAGCGAGCGTCCTCCTGACTTTTGTTTACTATAGAGAGCGTATATTACTTTTCCGTAGCCGCATTTCTGGTTTCCGCATTTCTGATTGGCCAGTGGCCACTGACTGACGCTCTCTGGTCAGAGAACGTCAGAGAACGTCAGTCAGTGGCCAATCAGAAATGCGGAAACCAGACGCTCTCTATTATAAACAAAACAAACGCAGGCGAAATCAAACAGGAGTCAGGACACTCGCTATGAATCTACATAAAAAGAACGCAGTAACGAACTAACAAACCATTTAGTAACAGTAACAGCGTTACTGAATTTAAAAAGTAATGCGTTAGAGCAGGGGTTCCCAAACTTTTCAGGCCAGGGCCCAGAAAATAAGGCGTCAGAGAGCCGCGGCCCAATGCACATCGTCGGGCTTTTTTTTTTTTTTTTTTTTCAGGCGACCGATTTTTTAAGCCAAATATCACTTCAATCCTATTAAGTTAGTTCAAGTTAGTTATTCATTTATATGTGCTATTTATGAGAGGGCTAACTTGTTGCAAAATAATAATGATAATAATAATAATAATAGCCTCATTAAAATACTATTGTTGCTTCGGTTGTTTTCAGCATTTTATGTGCATAATCTGTTATTTAGTTTGAAATGTTTGTTGAAATAAGTAGATTTTTCGTTTTTGTTTATTTATTAAGTTAATATAAAACCATATAGTCACATTTTAGAATACAACTAGAAACACTGTCCTGGCCTGCTTCTAAGTTCAGTGGCCTGACAAAAAAAATTAAAAAAAAAAAAATAAAAATAAAAAAAAAAAAAAAAAATTGTCTTTATTTTTTTTTATTTTTTTTTTATTTTTTTTTAAATCATCTCGCGGCCCACCCGTGGCCCACCTTTGGGTCGCGACCCCGACTTTGGGAACCACTGCGTTAGAGTACTAGTTACGGCAAAAAGTACCTTCGTTACTGTAACGCGTAGTCCCAACACTGGTTACTATGATTGAAGCTGTTTTTTTCATCAGACAGATCTCTGCGCTGAGAAGCAATACTTTTTCCCCTTGGTTAGTGGGCAGTGCGCGATTGGCTGAGGTTGAGTAAAATGTCATGGTAAGCCAATCAAAGGTAGAGGTGGGCGGGTGTTCGAAAGAATCCAGAGTCCGACACACAGCGACAACACAAGCGACTCAGTCAACGACAGACCGCGGTTCTGTGTACGTTTTGATAGTTTGTTTGGCGAGCCCAAATAATCCAAAACTAATCCAACAAACAACACAAGCGAGCAGTCAACGACAGACTGTTTATAGTAGAAGTACAGTATAGTATCTGTTTACTGTAGAAGTACAGTATATTATCTGTTTACAGTAGAAGTACAGTATATTATCTTTTTACAGTAGAAGTACAGTATAGTATATGTTTTACAGTAGAAGTACAGTATAGTATCTTTTTACAGTATACGTACAGTGTAGTATCTGTTTACAGTACAATTACAGTATAGTATCTGTTTACAGTAGAAGTACTGTATAGTATCTGTTTACATTAAAAGTACAGTATGGTATCTGTTTACTAACCAAGCTAACCTGAACCAAGCTAACCTAAACCAAGCTAAGCTGAAGCAAGCTAACCTGAACCAAGCTAAACTTACCTGAAATAGTCGCTGCAGTCACACAGGAGGGCCTTGTGGGCATTCAACTCAATGCTGTTGACTTTAATAACCACATCACAGAACCTTCCCTCCAGACACAGCTCATTAAGGATTGTACAGGACATTGTTTCCTTTTCCATGTGGGGATTTTAAATTGAGAATATATTCAAGCTTACAGACAAATAGCCGGAAACAACAAGTGAGATCTTCACTTGTCTTCTGAGATCTGAGATATTCTTCTTCTTCTTCTTCTTATTTGAATTTCCGGCAGAGTAGACGCATCGTGGCGTATTACTGCCCTCCGCAATTCTTTTTATGGGCTCTTCTTCTTCTCCTTCTTCTCCTTCTTCACCTTCTTTTTCTTCTTCTACTGGACCCCGTCATCAACTACATTGTCCATTGGAGTGCAGCTACTGCTGCTACTTCCTGCCTGAGCCCCCCTCCGCGGGACCCTCCTTGCCCCCTGCTATCTTATCCTGGGCTGCTTTGTCCCTCGCAGCCTTGTCCCTCGCAGCCCCCTCAGCCAATTCTTTACACACCTCCTTCCAGTCCAGACCTTCCAATCCCAGATGTTGAACCGCTATCCTAACAATCATCTTCACCATCTCTGTTCTACCCGTAACCTCTGCCATACCAGTAACTACCCCTGCCACGAAGGCCACAATACCTAATTTCTCCTCCCTTCCCCTGTCTCTTTCCACCTGCTCTACCCTCACTGCCAAATGCCCTCCTTCAACCCCCTGCACCCTTTCTTGGCTACCCTGTCCTGCCCTGCTAACCGCCCCAGCATACGTCAACTTACCCTCCCTTCTCTCTCTCCGATCCGCGACCTGCTTCATCATCACCTCGCACCCCCGAAACGCTACACTATGCTCCCCACCACAACTACAGCACTTCGGCTTCACTCCCTCTCCACATTTCCCATATTCATGTTCCCCGCCACACCTAGCGCACCTCATCCCCTTCATACACGTGGTAGCTATATGGCCAAACCCCTGGCACCTATAGCACCTAAGAGGATTATGAACAAATTCCCTAACCCTATACATCCTACGCCCTACTAACACCTCCCTAGGAACAACCCCACCCTCAAACGTAATCACTACCGTCCCCGTCACTGCCCTCTCCGCTCCCCTCTTCATCCTTGCTGCACTTTTAACTATGCCATTACGCCTGTCCTCCTTTAGCTCTTCCACCAGCTGCTCTACTGTAACCTCGACCGGTACCCCAACTATCACCCCCTTACATCCCCCCCCCCTCTTCTCCCCTACTCTCGCCACCTTACTTATACCCACCCCCCAAATGCTCTGCATCTTCCTAGCCACCTCCACCTGCCCCTCACTACCACACCCTACGGCCAGATTCCCATCCCACAAAACGTTCACGTACTTTACCTCTCCTAATCGCTCGGCAATGAGTTTGGGCCACTCGAGCCTACCTACTTTCCTCTCATCCCTCTCCCCCTCAAGCCTGACCACTATATGGATCACTTCCGCTTTTGCCACATCTTTTCCTGCACCCTCGTCTCCCGGCCCACTTGAGCTATCGTCCCCCCCTTTCTTCCTCTTCCCCCCTTCTCCCCCCCTCTCCTCCCCCTACTCTCACTATCCCCATCGCTGTCGTTCCTCTCCGTCCGCTTCTTCCTCTTCTTCCTCACCGTATCCCACCCCTCCTCCTCCCTCTTTTCTTTCTCCCTCTCCTCCCCTCTGTACTCCGACTGATCGCGAATATCGGTCGTTAGCTCCATTTGCCGTTCTTCCTCTTCCTTCTTCTTCTTCTTTACACCATCCGACTCCTTCCCTTTGTCTTCCACCATCTCCGAGGCCTCCTTCTCACTTCCCTCTCCGTTATCGGTCGTTAGCTCCATTTGCCGTTCTTCCTCTTCCTTCTTCTTCTTCTTTACACCATCCGACTCCTTCCCTTTGTCTTCCACCATCTCCGAGACCTCCTTCTCACTTCCCTCTCCACACGTCACTGAGAATTGTTGAATATATACTGTACACAAATGTTCTAGAATGTTTGATTATGACATCATACTGTGACATCACAAATGTTCTAGAATGTTCTATTATGACATGATACGGTGCCATCACGAATGTTCTAGAATGTTTGATTATGACATCATACTGTGACATCACAAATGTTCTAGAATGTTCTATTATGACATCATACTGTGACATCCAGTGATGGGAATAACGGCGTTATGAATAACAGCGTTAGTTTTTTCAGTAACGAGTAAGGATTACTCTTCCAATCTTAATAACGCCATTACCGTTACTGCCAAAAAATGCGGTGCGTTACTATGATTGAAGCTGTTTTTTTCATCAGACAGATCTCTGCGCTGAGAAGCAATACTTTTCCCCCTTGGTTAGTGGGCAGTGCGCGATTGGCTGAGGTTGAGTAAAATGTCATGGTAAGCCAATCAGAGGTAGAGGTGGGCGGGTGTTCGAAAGAATCCAGAGTCCGACACACAGCGACAACACAAGCGACTCAGTCAACGACAGACCGCGGTTCTGTGTACGTTTTGATAGTTTGTTTGGCGAGCCCAAATAATCCAAAACTAATCCAACAAACAACACAAGCGAGCAGTCAACGACAGACTGTTTATAGTAGAAGTACAGTATAGTATCTGTTTACAGTAGAAGTACAGTATATTATCTGTTTACAGTAGAAGTACAGTATATTATATGTTTTACAGTAGAAGTACAGTATAGTATCTTTTTACAGTATACGTACAGTGTAGTATCTGTTTACAGTACAATTACAGTATAGTATCTGTTTACAGTAGAAGTACTGTATAGTATCTGTTTACAGTAAAAGTACAGTATGGTATCTGTTTACTAACCAAGCTAACCTGAACCAAGCTAACCTAAACCAAGCTAAGCTGAAGCAAGCTAACCTGAACCAAGCTAAACTTACCTGAAATAGTCGCTGCAGTCACACAGGAGGGCCTTGTGGGCATTCAACTCAATGCTGTTGACTTTAATAACCACATCACAGAACCTTCCCTCCAGACACAGCTCATTAAGGATTGTACAGGACATTGTTTCCTTTTCCATGTGGGGATTTTAAATTGAGAATATATTCAAGCTTACAGACAAATAGCCGGAAACAACAAGTGAGATCTTCACTTGTCTTCTGAGATCTGAGATATTCTTCTTCTTCTTCTTCTTATTTGAATTTCCGGCAGAGTAGACGCATCGAGGCGTATTACTGCCCTCCGCAATTCTTTTTATGGGCTCTTCTTCTTCTCCTTCTTCTCCTTCTTTTTCTTCTTCTACTGGACCCCGTCATCACCTACATTGTCCATTGGAGTGCAGCTACTGCTGCTACTTCCTGTCTGAGCCCCCCTCCGCGGGATTTCTTATACTACACTAGTGGTGTTCCATCTTTAGGCCTCTTCAACTCACACTTTCTCCTTCTTCTCTGCTCCTCTTGCCTGTCCAATACTAATACATACACTAACGCTATATCCTCTGGTACAACTCTGAAGCATGCAGAAATGTCAGCACTGCCTCTGTGATCAACTGGTGGTTCTCATTATCCATGCCAAAGAATGATTTAAGAGAGAAGGAAGATACTCCCAGCTCTACCAGACTTTTATAAAAGATTTCCCTCTCTTTCCTATACCTTTCACATTCTAGGAAGACATGCCCGACAGTTTCAGTCTCTCCACATTCACACACCCCATCTGGATGTTTGCCCACAATGAACAAGCTACTGTTCAACCCACAGTGCCCCAGCCTCAGTCTACACATCTTCACCCTATCACTCCTTGACCCATATCCCTCCACCTTGATCTTGACCCGAGGCTGCAGAGAGAAATAGTGCCTTCCCTTGGTCCCCCTTTCCCACTCATCCTGCCACTCAGCCTCAACTCCTTTCTTTATCTTATCTCTGAGTTCTAGTCTTCCCATTGAAATACCTATCTCTTCCTCCCTTCCCAGGCTCTGTTTGGCAAGGGAGTCAGCCATCTCATTCCCCGCAATCCCAGCGTGTCCCGGGACCCAACAAAACTCCACTGACCAGCCTGCCTTCGCAATCCTATATAAAACCAACATTATTTCCTGAATGAGATCAGGGCGAGCTTTAGACCCACCTGCACTCAGAGCCATCAGTGCAGCAGCCGAGTCAGAGCATATAATCACCTGGCTTGGTCCCACTTCCTCCACCCACCACAATGCCCAGAGGATGGCAAGCAACTCTGTCACAAATACTGAGCTGCCATCGGATATTCTTTGTCCCTTACCGATCCCTAACCAAGGCACCCACCACCCAAATCCTGCCCTCCCACTTTCAGGATCCACAGAGCCATCAGTGTACACCTCCAGAGCCCCTGATTCCAGAAGGAACCTCTCTATTTCCTCCACAATCTCGCCCTTATCCTCCTCCTTCAAGAACCTAAGTTCAATGACTCGATCAGGCAATAGCCAAAATGGCACTGATAGCCACCGAGTGTGCTCCGCCACTCCCCCCTGATGCAGTCTCAACTTCCTGGCCCACTGATCAATACTGGCCAAAAAAGGTTTATACTTATCCCCATCTCCTGAAAGTAAACACCTAGCTGGGAAGGACAGACTTGTCCCACTCAATTTTGCCCAGTACTGTAGCCCTAACTTTACTCTCCTCAGGTTTAGGGGCAACTCCCCCATTTCCACCAATAGTGCTGAAGCAGGGGTGGTCTTAAAAGCTCCACAGCAGATTCTCAAAGCCTTGCACTGAAGCACATCCAGCTTTCGCAAATTAAACTTGGCCGCAGAGCCGTACACATAACAACCATAATCAATTGTTGACCTGATCATCGCCTGGTATATCATGCACGTGGTCTCTCTATCCGCTCCCCACCCACTCCCAGCCAAACTTCTCAGCACATTCACTATTCTTTCACACTTTGCCAGGATTTTCTCTATATGAACAGCCCAATTCAATCTTTCGTCAAACCAAACTCCCAAAAATTTAAACACCTTTACTCTCTCTAAGGGAGATCCATACATAACCAGCCTTCCCCTAGGCACCCTCTTTCTAAAACCAAAAATCATATAATTAGACTTAGAGGCGGATATTTTAAAACCCCACTTGTCTCCCCATTCCTCTACATCCCCCAGAGCTCTTTGTACCTGCTTTAAACAATACTCAACATTCTTCCCTCTTTTCCATATGGCCCCATCGTCCGCAAATAAAGACAACCCATATCCTTTTCCAATTTGCCCAAAAATGTCATTAATCATCACATCGAAGAGGACCGGGCTAATCACGCTTCCTTGCGGGGTGCCATTTTCTATTTTTACAGTTTTTGAGGTTTGCCCCCCCACACGTACTTGGATCGTCCTGTCTAATAGAAAATCCTTTATCCAATTAAACAATCTCCCTCTAACTCCTAGGTCATACAATTTCAAAAGCAGCCCCTCTTTCCACAAAGAGTCATACGCCTTCTCAATATCCAAAAATACACTTATCACTACTTCCTTATTGTCAAAAGCCTGTCTAATGTCCTGGTCTAGAACAGCTACTGATTCCATTGTAGACCTGCCATTTCTAAACCCATTCTGATACCCAACATAAAGATCCTTACTTTCTAAAAAGTAAACTAATCTATTAGTAATCATCCTTTCCATAATTTTACACAATACAGACGTCAAGGCTATGGGTCGGTAAGACCCTGGGTCAGCCGCTACTTTACCTGGCTTCAAAATAGGAATGATGACGGCATGCTTCCACTCCTTTGGCAAGCAGCCTTCTAGCCACACATTATTAAACAAACCCAGTATTTCAATCATTACAAATTCGTCCAAATTCTTAAATAATTCATAGGATAATCCATCTCTGCCAGGCGTCGTATTTGCACCAGCCTGGATAGCATCCCCTAACTCTTTCATTGTAAAGTACAAATTAATCAGATTATTATTTTCTGAGCTTCTTCTCAACTTCCACTCATTCTGCGATAGCAGTTCAGACCTCTTTCTCCCTCTCTCCTCCCCCAGACTCCCAGAGTTATGCACTGCCTGAAATGCCTCCACCAGCATGTCTGCCTTCTCTTTATTGGTTACTGCTTCTACCCCCCCCTTCTGAATCACTGGAATCGAGCTTTTTTTATATATTCCAGCCATTCTGTGTACGACTGCCCACATCTGCCTCACAGAAGTCTCAGGGCCTAATGTTTCACAGAACTTCCTCCAACTACTCTTTTTAGCATCTTTAATAACTCTTCGTGCTACTCCCCTTAACCTCTTATATTCTACTGACTGGCACAACCCTGGATACTGTCTCACCCTCTTGTATGCTTTATTCCTATTCCTTACAGCTACGTCACATTCTTTATTCCACCAGGGAACCATCCTTCTAGCTCTGGGTTCCTCCTTCATAGGGATTGTGCCCTGCGCTGCCCTATGTATCATCTCACTAAGAGAAGCATTCCACTCGTCTACACTCCCCTCAGAGTCAATCTCTCCTACCCACTTTCGGGCCGCCTCCAAGAACTCTTCCCAATTAGCTTTAGAAAAATTATACCTGGGCACCCTCTCCTCGATTTCTATTATCAGATCCCTTCCAAATTTGCACAGAATAGGACAGTGGTCGCTTCCCATAGTATTACTATCCAGCGCTTCCCACTCTCCAACCCTAGCCAAACCCGAGGAGGCAAAACACAAATCTATGTGACTGCAAGTATCCCTTGTGACATCAAACCTAGTCGGTCTATCATCATTTATCATAACTAGCTCATGCTTATCCAGGATCTCCTCAACCACGACTCCATTACTGTCCTTACTATTGCTTCCCCACAATGGGTTACGAGCATTAAAATCACCGACCCATATAACTGGACCTCTCACCTTCTGCATAATTTCATCAAACTCAGGCAAAATAAGTTGTTTACACGGATTATATAAATTAAGCACCGTTATGGGACTATGGCTCTGATTACTCCAAACTTCCACTGCCACACACTCAAGGTTAGATGTTATGTCCAATGCCCTATACTGGATCCCTTCTCTAACGAAAGTTGCACACCCTCCGCCTCTTCTACCAACTCTGTCTTTTCTTAAACACTCATATCCTGGAATAACAAACTCAAGGCTAGGTTTCAGCCACGTCTCCTGAATGCAAATTAACTCAGGTTTCACTATGACTTCCTCCACAAATCTTTTTAACTCCTGTCCATTAGCGATCAGGCTCCGGGCATTCCACTGAAGAATACAGAACATCAGTGATCTAATCCTCTTTCTTCTTCCTCCATACTGCTGTCCCCCTCACTCTCCCTGTCTGTCGTCCGCCCCCTGCCTATCTGCCCACTTATCTTCCCCTTCTCCTTTGCCCCTAGTGCACACGACTGTTCACCCCCACTTTTCTTCTCATTCTCCTTCTTCTCCCTCTCCTTTGCCCCTCCACTCCTGCGTTTCTGCCATTCAACCCCACTTTTCCTCTCCTTCCCCTTTGCCCCCAGTGCAGCACCCTTGCCCGGCCGCTGCCCACCCTCACCCAGCACCCCACTCTCCAGTACAGTATGGATTTCATCTGGCCTTATCCCTACCCCCAAAAACCTCTCAGCTGCATTAGCCACCGTTCGACAGACGTCAGACTTTGATTCACCGTCCTTCACTCCCGCCACCACCTCTACCATGAAAGCCAGAAACGCTGTCTTGGTCATTATCATCACCTCATCCTGAGACGCGGCTGGCAGACCAGGTCCAGACCGAGACGCATCGGAAATAATAGGAGGCGCGGCTGACAGAGTTGGAGCAGATTGCTGACTCCCCTGCTGCACCCTGTTCACCCCCTGTCTCCTTTCCTTCTCTTTCACAGTCGCAACTGACTTAACTGCCTCGGCATATGACACCTTGTACTGATCCCTCACAGATTGCACTTCCTTGGCCTGAGCAACATATGCACACCCACGAAACGCTACATGGTGTTCCCCTCCACAGTTACAGCATTTGGGAACCTCTGCATTGCACTCCTTGATCTCATGACCCTCGCCACACTTCGCACACTTCTGTTTCGCCCTGCAAGCCCCTGCAATATGCCCGAACTTCTGGCACTTATAGCAGCGCAGCGGTGGCCTTACATACTCTCTCACGGCGTACGACATGCTCCCTATATACACCCTGACTGGTAACACTGCGTCTGCAAATGTTACCACTACTGGCGCTCCTGAGCTCCCCTCCCTTGCCTTGAATCTATAGACACCACTGACAATTCCTCCCTTGATATAACCCTTAATGTCCTCCTCGGTCAACTCACCGCAAACCCCGTAAATGACTCCTTTTAGCCCCTGCTGTCTCTCTCCAGGGATAATTGTCTCCACCCCCACCTCCATCACCATTGTCAACTTCCCAGCTGCTTTAAACTGTACTGAATCCTTGCAGCATACTCTCAGCACGCCGTTTGACAATGTTTTTGTCTCATATCCTGGTCCTATCTGATCATCCAAACTTTTTTCTAGCTTTAATGGATGCAGTGCGGCCGCACCTGCATTAATTTTGAATCTCACCAAGACCTCAAACTCTTCACTGCTACCCATTTTGCCAATTTTAACCCCCCCTTCCCCCTCTGGTGACCTGGCTCTCTTCCTACTCCCTGTATCCATAGATCTTTCCACAGCAAAACGGTCCTTTCCACAGCAAAACGGTCGGCAAGGTCCTTTCCACAGCTTTCCACAGCTAAACGGTCGGCAAGGCACCTTGGTCTAGAAATGCAGGTTTCAGTCTATGTTGTTTAGTCTATCTGAGAGAATTGTTGAATATATACTGTACACAAATGTTCTAGAATGTTTGATTATGACATCATACTGTGACATCACAAATGTTCTAGAATGTTCTATTATGACATCATAAGGTGCCATCACGAATGTTCTAGAATGTTTGATTATGACATCATACTGTGACATCACAAATGTTCTAGAATGTTCTATTATGACATCATACTGTGACATCCAGTGATGGGAATAACGGCGTTATGAATAACAGCGCTAGTTTTTTCAGTAACGAGTAAGTATTACTCTTCCAATCTTAATAACACCATTACCGTTACTGCCAAAAAATGCGGTGCGTTACTATCAGTGTTGTGCTAGTTACTGAAAAATAGTAACTCAGTTACTTTACTAGTTACTTCATTTCAAAGTAACTTCGTTACTTTACTAGTTACTTACACCCAAAAGTAATGAGTTACTGTGAAAAGTAACTATTTAGTTATTAAAAAAAAAAAAGATTGCTCCCGAGTCCCATGCCCCAGATACTCAAAATCGGTTGATCAACTTGACAGTTTCCATTCACATCACTGAACTCTGCTAAGCAATGTGGTCTAGAAGATACAAACACAAATCTGACACAAACAAATGTTGTCCCGAGCAGTGTGCGATCCATAGCAAGATCTTTGGGTGAGCCCGCGTCGGGGGGGGGGGGGGGGGGGGGTGCGCGGCGCGCGGCGCGAGCGAGGAGTGCTCAGGACAACTCACTTACCGTACGGCCGTCTGGACGGGGCTTCCACAGCACGTTCCATGATAAAAAAAAATATCTATTTAGTTAGATAGAGATGATTATCTCTCGGACTCCTGACTTACTAACAATATGAAATACTCCTGGTCCCAAGCATTATTTTCTCGACTGACGAGTCACTGAGCTTGCTTCGACCACTAGGAAACGCGCCCATATTTCATATCATATTTGAAGACCCTAATACTAGGCTACATTTATTTGCTTGCTGCATTTACATTGGCTGCGACGAATCGATACATTGGCTGCCTGCAGTGACGCTGACGCCCACCACAGTCACCACTGTGAGTGACGTGAATCTCAAAACAATGATTTATATTTAACTAATAATAGTCCCCACGGCCACCGGAGCAGCACCAGCCGCAGGTGTAATTGCGCGGCGCGCCTGTAGATGATCCGATTCCCACCTCCTGCTGCTCTGTCAGCTTCACTGTCAGTGAATAATATATAATAGTAATTTAGAGACCCCCCAAAAAATCGCAAATCAAGTTTGCAGGGGAGCTGATGTCTGATCTAGGGGAGCTATAGCTCCCCGGGCTCCCTTCCTGGATTGCACCCTGGTCCCGAGTCGATATAATAAGAAGTGCGCCGGTTGAAGGAACAGCCCCCCCAGCACTGCCACAGAACCTGCATCAACCAAGTTGTATCAATTTAAGTGGTAGAGCAAAGTTGGGTGCTGATGACCCCTGCCCACTTTGCCAACCTAGGATGGCTTAGAGTAGACGACAGAGTACAGCAACTTGCAATGGGCCTGGTCTACAAGATACACTACACGACCAAGGTACCCATGTACATGTCAAAATACTTCCCATAGGTCAGTGAATACCACGATCACAACACCAGAGGGAGCTCAACAAATCATGTTAAACCCAGATTCGGCTCAAACAAGGGACTAAACACGTTTCGCAATTATGCCACATCAATGTGGAACGCCCTACCCACAGCTGTAAAGGAATGTGAATCACTACCCACTTTCAAAACCACTCTCAAAGAACACCTACGGGAGACTGCAATTCGAAACTGGCCCCTACAAATGTCCTAACCCAGTTGTACAGTAAAGACCAAGTATGGCTTTGTCAATATTCCAATGTACAGTGTACAGTGCCCCCCCCCCCCCCACCTCCAATGTACAGCCCCACCCACCCAACCCCACCCAACCTACCCAACTTCCTCCAATGTACAGTTTCTACGTCAAATGTATATAACTCTTTTTGTATCACAAACAGTACTGTATTTGCAAATCTGGTATGTCATAAATGTATAGATGTAGCAGTACTGTCTATCTGTATGTCGTGTGTGTCATATGATGAATTGAAAATGGGGGACCCTGATGTAAACAAGACGAAAGTCTTTCTCTGGTCTGCATCCCCTTAACAATTGTATGTATTGAGCTGTACTGTACTGTACCCATTCTGCAATCTGTTAATAAACGTATCAATCAATCAGCCTTGATGTCGCCGGAGCGTTTCATTATAACCATCTTGCAACGTTGTTTAAGATATCAATCAAAGCATTGCAACGTTAGAATAGTTAGGATATCAATTGTGCATGAAAGGACTATATTTATATTGTTTGATTAGTATTATGAGTTTCCCTGGCAGATTTCGTACAGTCAAAATCCGTTGATCAACTTGAGTTTCAGTGAACAGTACACATTGCACTCACCAAAGTCTGCGGCAGCAGTGGTCGAGATGTAACGTTAGTCCAGCTGACTCCAGCAGCCCCTCAAACATGTTCTTTATCTCGTTTCCATGTTGTATATTAATTATCTCTCCGAGTAGTTGCTAAATGGTTTGTTAGTTCGTTACTGCATTCTTTTTATGTAGATTCATAGCGAGCGTCCTCCTGACTTTTGTTTACTATAGAGAGCGTATATTACTTTTCCGTAGCCGCATTTCTGGTTTTCCGCATTTCTGATTGGCCAGTGGCCACTGACTGACGCTCTCTGGTCAGAGAACGTCAGTCAGTGGCCAATCAGAAATGCGGAAACCAGACGCTCTCTATTATAAACAAAACAAACGCAGGCGAAATCAAACAGGAGTCAGGACACTCGCTATGAATCTACATAAAAAGAACGCAGTAACGAACTAACAAACCATTTAGTAACGGTAACAGCGTTACTGAATTTAAAAAGTAATGCGTTAGAGTACTAGTTACGGCAAAAAGTACCTTCGTTACTGTAACGCGTTACTTTGTAACGCGTTAGTCCCAACACTGGTTACTATGATTGAAGCTGTTTTTTTCATCAGACAGATCTCTGCGCTGAGAAGCAATACTTTTCCCCCTTGGTTAGTGGGCAGTGCGCGATTGGCTGAGGTTGAGTAAAATGTCATGGTAAGCCAATCAGAGGTAGAGGTGGGCGGGTGTTCGAAAGAATCCAGAGTCCGACACACAGCGACAACACAAGCGACTCAGTCAACGACAGACCGCGGTTCTGTGTACGTTTTGATAGTTTGTTTGGCGAGCCCAAATAATCCAAAACTAATCCAACAAACAACACAAGTGAGCAGTCAACGACAGACTGTTTATAGTAGAAGTACAGTATAGTATCTGTTTACTGTAGAAGTACAGTATATTATCTGTTTACAGTAGAAGTACAGTATATTATCTTTTTACAGTAGACGTACAGTATAGTATATGTTTTACAGTAGAAGTACAGTATAGTATCTTTTTACAGTATACGTACAGTGTAGTATCTGTTTACAGTACAATTACAGTATAGTATCTGTTTACAGTAGAAGTACTGTATAGTATCTGTTTACATTAAAAGTACAGTATGGTATCTGTTTACTAACCAAGCTAACCTGAACCAAGCTAACCTAAACCAAGCTAAGCTGAAGCAAGCTAACCTGAACCAAGCTAAACTTACCTGAAATAGTCGCTGCAGTCACACAGGAGGGCCTTGTGGGCATTCAACTCAATGCTGTTGACTTTAATAACCACATCACAGAACCTTCCCTCCAGACACAGCTCATTAAGGATTGTACAGGACATTGTTTCCTTTTCCATGTGGGGATTTTAAATTGAGAATATATTCAAGCTTACAGACAAATAGCCGGAAACAACAAGTGAGATCTTCACTTGTCTTCTGAGATCTGAGATATTCTGAGAGAATTGTTGAATATATACTGTACACAAATGTTCTAGAATGTTTGATTATGACATCATACTGTGACATCACAAATGTTCTAGAATGTTCTATTATGACATCATACGGTGCCATCACGAATGTTCTAGAATGTTTGATTATGACATCATACTGTGACATCACAAATGTTCTAGAATGTTCTATTATGACATCATACTGTGACATCCAGTGATGGGAATAACGGCGTTATGAATAACAGCGCTAGTTTTTTCAGTAACGAGTAAGTATTACTCTTCCAATCTTAATAACGCCATTACCGTTACTGCCAAAAAATGCGGTGCGTTACTATCAGTGTTGTGCTAGTTACTGAAAAATAGTAACTCAGTTACTTTACTAGTTACTTCATTTCAAAGTAACTTCGTTACTTTACTAGTTACTTACACCCAAAAGTAATGAGTTACTGTGAAAAGTAACTATTTAGTTATTAAAAAAAAAAAAAAAAAGATTGCTCCCGAGTCCCATGCCCCAGATACTCAAAATCGGTTGATCAACTTGACAGTTTCCATTCACATCACTGAACTCTGCTAAGCAATGTGGTCTAGATACAAACACAAATCTGACACAAACAAATGTTGTCCCGAGTCGATATAATAAGAAGTGCGCCGGTTGAAGGAACAGCCCCCCCAGCACTGCCACAGAACCTGCATCAACCAAGTTGTATCAATTTAAGTGATAGAGCAAAGTTGGGTGCTGATGACCCCTGCCCACTTTGCCAACCTAGGATGGCTTAGAGTAGACGACAGAGTACAGCAACTTGCAATGGGCCTGGTCTACAAGATACACTACACGACCAAGGTACCCATGTACATGTCAAAATACTTCCCAAAGGTCAGTGAATACCACAATCACAACACCAGAGGGAGCTCAACAAATCATGTTAAACCCAGATTCGGCTCAAACAAGGGACTAAACACGTTTTGCAATTATGCCACATCAATGTGGAACGCCCTACCCACAGCTGTAAAGGAATGTGAATCACTACCCACTTTCAAAACCACTCTCAAAGAACACCTACGGGAGACTGCAATTCAAAACTGGCCCCTACAAATGTCCTAACCCAGTTGTACAGTAAAGACCAAGTATGGCTTTGTCAATATTCCAATGTACAGTGTACAGTGCCCCCCCCCCCCCACCTCCAATGTACAGCCCCACCCACCCAACCCCACCCCACCTACCCAACCTCCTCCAATGTACAGTTTCTACGTCAAATGTATATAACTCTTTTTGTATCACAAACAGTACTGTATTTGCAAATCTGGTATGTCATAAATGTATAGATGTAGCAGTACTGTCTATCTGTATGTCGTGTGTGTCATATGATGAATTGAAAATGGGGGACCCTGATGTAAACAAGACGAAAGTCTTTCTCTGGTCTGCATCCCCTTAACAATTGTATGTATTGAGCTGTACTGTACTGTACCCATTCTGCAATCTGTTAATAAACGTATCAATCAATCAGCCTTGATGTCGCCGGAGCGTTTCATTATAACCA
The DNA here is from genome assembly GCF_963971535.1 of Notolepis coatsorum. Lineage (NCBI taxonomy): Eukaryota > Metazoa > Chordata > Actinopteri > Aulopiformes > Paralepididae > Notolepis > Notolepis coatsorum. The sequence continues at coordinate 14,731,800 of NC_140182.1, forward strand.
TCTTGCAACGTTGTTTAAGATATCAATCAAAGCATTGCAACGTTAGAATAGTTAGGATATCAATTGTGCATGAAAGGACTATATTTATATTGTTTGATTAGTATTATGAGATTCCCTGGCAGATTTCGTACAGTCAAAATCCGTTGATCAACTTGAGTTTCAGTGAACAGTACACATTGCACTCACCAAAGTCTGCGGCAGCGGTGGTCGAGATGTAACGTTAGTCCAGCTGACTCCAGCAGCCCCTCAAACATGTTCTTTATCTCGTTTCCATGTTGTATATTAATTATCTCTCCGAGTAGTTGCTAAATGGTTTGTTAGTTCGTTACTGCATTCTTTTTATGTAGATTCATAGCGAGCGTCCTCCTGACTTTTGTTTACTATAGAGAGCGTATATTACTTTTCCGTAGCCGCATTTCTGGTTTCCGCATTTCTGATTGGCCAGTGGCCACTGACTGACGCTCTCTGGTCAGAGAACGTCAGAGAACGTCAGTCAGTGGCCAATCAGAAATGCGGAAACCAGACGCTCTCTATTATAAACAAAACAAACGCAGGCAAAATCAAACAGGAGTCAGGACACTCGCTATGAATCTACATACAAAGAACGCAGTAACGAACTAACAAACCATTTAGTAACGGTAACAGCGTTACTGAATTTAAAAAGTAATGCGTTAGAGTACTAGTTAGTCCCAACACTGGTTACTATGATTGAAGCTGTTTTTTTCATCAGACAGATCTCTGCGCTGAGAAGCAATACTTTTTCCCCTTGGTTAGTGGGCAGTGCGCGATTGGCTGAGGTTGAGTAAAATGTCATGGTAAGCCAATCAGAGGTAGAGGTGGGCGGGTGTTCGAAAGAATCCAGAGTCCGACACACAGCGACAAACAAGCGACTCAGTCAACGACAGACCGCGGTTCTGTGTACGTTTTGATAGTTTGTTTGGCAAGCCCAAATAATCCAAAACGAATCCAACAAACAACACAAGCGAGCAGTCAACGACAGACTGTTTATAGTAGAAGTACAGTATAGTATCTGTTTACAGTAGAAGTACAGTATATTATCTGTTTACAGTAGAAGTACAGTATATTATCTTTTTACAGTAGAAGCACAGTATAGTATATGTTTTACAGTAGAAGTACAGTATAGTATCTTTTTACAGTATACGTACAGTGTAGTATCTGTTTACAGTACAATTACAGTATAGTATCTGTTTACAGTAGAAGTACTGTATAGTATCTGTTTACATTAAAAGTACAGTATGGTATCTGTTTACTAACCAAGCTAACCTGAACCAAGCTAACCTAAACCAAGCTAAGCTGAAGCAAGCTAACCTGAACCAAGCTAAACTTACCTGAAATAGTCGCTGCAGTCACACAGGAGGGCCTTGTGGGCATTCAACTCAATGCTGTTGACTTTAATAACCACATCACAGAACCTTCCCTCCAGACACAGCTCATTAAGGATTGTACAGGACATTGTTTCCTTTTCCATGTGGGGATTTTAAATTGAGAATATATTCAAGCTTACAGACAAATAGCCGGAAACAACAAGTGAGATCTTCACTTGTCTTCTGAGATCTGAGATATTCTGAGAGAATTGTTGAATATATACTGTACACAAATGTTCTAGAATGTTTGATTATGACATCATACTGTGACATCACAAATGTTCTAGAATGTTCTATTATGACATCATACGGTGCCATCACGAATGTTCTAGAATGTTTGATTATGACATCATACTGTGACATCCAGTGATGGGAATAACGGCGTTATGAATAACAGCGTTAGTTTTTTCAGTAACGAGTAAGGATTACTCTTCCAATCTTAATAACGCCATTACCGTTACTGCCAAAAAATGCGGTGCGTTACTATGATTGAAGCTGTTTTTTTCATCAGACAGATCTCTGCGCTGAGAAGCAATACTTTTTCCCCTTGGTTAGTGGGCAGTGCGCGATTGGCTGAGGTTGAGTAAAATGTCATGGTAAGCCAATCAGAGGTAGAGGTGGGCGGGTGTTCGAAAGAATCCAGAGTCCGACACACAGCGACAACACAAGCGACTCAGTCAACGATAGACCGCGGTTCTGTGTACGTTTTGATAGTTTGTTTGGCGAGCCCAAATAATCCAAAACGAATCCAACAAACAACACAAGCGAGCAGTCAACGACAGACTGTTTATAGTAGAAGTACAGTATAGTATCTGTTTACAGTAGAAGTACAGTATATTATCTGTTTACAGTAGAAGTACAGTATATTATCTTTTTACAGTAGAAGTACAGTATATTATATGTTTTACAGTAGAAGTACAGTATAGTATCTTTTTACAGTATACGTACAGTGTAGTATCTGTTTACAGTACAATTACAGTATAGTATCTGTTTACAGTAGAAGTACTGTATAGTATCTGTTTACAGTAAAAGTACAGTATGGTATCTGTTTACTAACCAAGCTAACCTGAACCAAGCTAACCTAAACCAAGCTAAGCTGAAGCAAGCTAACCTGAACCAAGCTAAACTTACCTGAAATAGTCGCTGCAGTCACACAGGAGGGCCTTGTGGGCATTCAACTCAATGCTGTTGACTTTAATAACCACATCACAGAACCTTCCCTCCAGACACAGCTCATTAAGGATTGTACAGGACATTGTTTCCTTTTCCATGTGGGGATTTTAAATTGAGAATATATTCAAGCTTACAGACAAATAGCCGGAAACAACAAGTGAGATCTTCACTTGTCTTCTGAGATCTGAGATATTCTGAGAGAATTGTTGAATATATACTGTACACAAATGTTCTAGAATGTTTGATTATGACATCATACTGTGACATCACAAATGTTCTAGAATGATCTATTATGACATCATAAGGTGCCATCACGAATGTTCTAGAATGTTTGATTATGACATCATACTGTGACATCACAAATGTTCTAGAATGTTCTATTATGACATCATACTGTGACATCCAGTGATGGGAATAACGGCGTTATGAATAACAGCGCTAGTTTTTTCAGTAACGAGTAAGTATTACTCTTCCAATCTTAATAACGCCATTACCGTTACTGCCAAAAAATGCGGTGCGTTACTATCAGTGTTGTGCTAGTTACTGAAAAATAGTAACTCAGTTACTTTATTAGTTACTTCATTTCAAAGTAACTTCGTTACTTTACTAGTTACTTACACCCAAAAGTAATGAGTTACTGTGAAAAGTAACTATTTAGTTATTAAAAAAAAAAAAAAAAAAGATTGCTCCCGAGTCCCATGCCCCAGATACTCAAAATCGGTTGATCAACTTGACAGTTTCCATTCACATCACTGAACTCTGCTAAGCAATGTGGTCTAGATACAAACACAAATCTGACACAAACAAATGTTGTCCCGAGCAGTGTGCGATCCATAGCAAGATCTTTGGGTGAGCCCGCGTCGGGGGGGGGGGGGGGGGGGGGGGTGCGCGGTGCGCGGCGCGAGCGAGGAGTGCTCAGGACAACTCACTTACCGTCCGGACGGGGCTTCCACAGCACGTTCCATGATAAAAAAAAAATATCTATTTAGTTAGATAGAGATGATTATCTCTCGGACTCCTGACTTACTAACAATATGAAATACTCCTGGTCCCAAGCATTATTTTCTCGACTGACGAGTCACTGAGCTTGCTTCGACCACTAGGAAACGCGCCCATATTTCATATCATATTTGAAGACCCTAATACTAGGCTACATTTATTTGCTTGCTGCATTTACATTGGCTGCGACGAATCGATACATTGGCTGCCTGCAGTGACGCTGACGCCCACCACAGTCACCACTGTGAGTGACGTGAATCTCAAAACAATGATTTATATTTAACTAATAATAGTCCCCACGGCCACCGGAGCAGCACCAGCCGCAGGTGTAATTGCGCGGCGCGCCTGTAGATGATCCGATTCCCACCTCCTGCTGCTCTGTCAGCTTCACTGTCAGTGAATAATATATAATAGTAATTTAGAGACCCCCCAAAAAATCGCAAATCAAGTTTGCAGGGGAGCTGATGTCTGATCTAGGGGAGCTATAGCTCCCCGGGCTCCCCTCCTGGATTGCACCCTGGTCCCGAGTCGATATAATAAGAAGTGCGCCGGTTGAAGGAACAGCCCCCCCAGCACTGCCACAGAACCTGCATCAACCAAGTTGTATCAATTTAAGTGGTAGAGCAAAGTTGGGTGCTGATGACCCCTGCCCACTTTGCCAACCTAGGATGGCTTAGAGTAGACGACAGAGTACAGCAACTTGCAATGGGCCTGGTCTACAAGATACACTACACGACCAAGGTACCCATGTACATGTCAAAATACTTCCCATAGGTCAGTGAATACCACGATCACAACACCAGAGGGAGCTCAACAAATCATGTTAAACCCAGATTCGGCTCAAACAAGGGACTAAACACGTTTCGCAATTATGCCACATCAATGTGGAACGCCCTACCCACAGCTGTAAAGGAATGTGAATCACTACCCACTTTCAAAACCACTCTCAAAGAACACCTACGGGAGACTGCAATTCGAAACTGGCCCCTACAAATGTCCTAACCCAGTTGTACAGTAAAGACCAAGTATGGCTTTGTCAATATTCCAATGTACAGTGTACAGTGCCCCCCCCCCCCCCCCACCTCCAATGTACAGCCCCACCCACCCAACCCCACCCAACCTACCCAACTTCCTCCAATGTACAGTTTCTACGTCAAATGTATATAACTCTTTTTGTATCACAAACAGTACTGTATTTGCAAATCTGGTATGTCATAAATGTATAGATGTAGCAGTACTGTCTATCTGTATGTCGTGTGTGTCATATGATGAATTGAAAATGGGGGACCCTGATGTAAACTAGACGAAAGTCTTTCTCTGGTCTGCATCCCCTTAACAATTGTATGTATTGAGCTGTACTGTACTGTACCCATTCTGCAATCTGTTAATAAACGTATCAATCAATCAGCCTTGATGTCGCCGGAGCGTTTCATTATAACCATCTTGCAACGTTGTTTAAGATATCAATCAAAGCATTGCAACGTTAGAATAGTTAGGATATCAATTGTGCATGAAAGGACTATATTTATATTGTTTGATTAGTATTATGAGTTTCCCTGGCAGATTTCGTACAGTCAAAATCCGTTGATCAACTTGAGTTTCAGTGAACAGTACACATTGCACTCACCAAAGTCTGCGGCAGCAGTGGTCGAGATGTAACGTTAGTCCAGCTGACTCCAGCAGCCCCTCAAACATGTTCTTTATCTCGTTTCCATGTTGTATATTAATTATCTCTCAGAGTAGTTGCTAAATGGTTTGTTAGTTCGTTACTGCATTCTTTTTATGTAGATTCATAGCGAGCGTCCTCCTGACTTTTGTTTACTATAGAGAGCGTATATTACTTTTCCGTAGCCGCATTTCTGGTTTCCGCATTTCTGATTGGCCAGTGGCCACTGACTGACGCTCTCTGGTCAGAGAACGTCAGAGAACGTCAGTCAGTGGCCAATCATAAATGCGGAAACCAGACGCTCTCTATTATAAACAAAACAAACGCAGGCGAAATCAAACAGGAGTCAGGACACTCGCTATGAATCTACATAAAAAGAACGCAGTAACGAACTAACAAACCATTTAGTAACAGTAACAGCGTTACTGAATTTAAAAAGTAATGCGTTAGAGCAGGGGTTCCCAAACTTTTCAGGCCAGGGCCCAGAAAATAAGGCGTCAGAGAGCCGCGGCCCAATGCACATCGTCGGGCTTTTTTTTTTTTTTTTTTGCCAGGCGACCGATTTTTTAAGCCAAATATCACTTCAATCCTATTAAGTTAGTTCAAGTTAGTTATTCATTTATATGTGCTATTTATGAGAGGGCTAACTTGTTGCAAAATAATAATGATAATAATAATAATAATAGCCTCATTAAAATACTATTGTTGCTTCGGTTGTTTTCAGCATTTTATGTGCATAATCTGTTATTTAGTTTGAAATGTTTGTTGAAATAAGTAGATTTTTCGTTTTTGTTTATTTATTAAGTTAATATAAAACCATATAGTCACATTTTAGAATACAACTAGAAACACTGTCCTGGCCTGCTTCTAAGTTCAGTGGCCTGACAAAAAAAATTAAAATAAAAAAATAAAAAAATAAAAAATAAAAAAAAAATGTGTCTTTATTTTTTTTTATTTTTTTTTTATTTTTTTTTAAATCATCTCGCGGCCCACCCGTGGCCCACCTTTGGGTCGCGACCCCGACTTTGGGAACCACTGCGTTAGAGTACTAGTTACGGCAAAAAGTACCTTCGTTACTGTAACGCGTAGTCCCAACACTGGTTACTATGATTGAAGCTGTTTTTTTCATCAGACAGATCTCTGCGCTGAGAAGCAATACTTTTTCCCCTTGGTTAGTGGGCAGTGCGCGATTGGCTGAGGTTGAGTAAAATGTCATGGTAAGCCAATCAAAGGTAGAGGTGGGCGGGTGTTCGAAAGAATCCAGAGTCCGACACACAGCGACAACACAAGCGACTCAGTCAACGACAGACCGCGGTTCTGTGTACGTTTTGATAGTTTGTTTGGCGAGCCCAAATAATCCAAAACTAATCCAACAAACAACACAAGCGAGCAGTCAACGACAGACTGTTTATAGTAGAAGTACAGTATAGTATCTGTTTACTGTAGAAGTACAGTATATTATCTGTTTACAGTAGAAGTACAGTATATTATCTTTTTACAGTAGAAGTACAGTATAGTATATGTTTTACAGTAGAAGTACAGTATAGTATCTTTTTACAGTATACGTACAGTGTAGTATCTGTTTACAGTACAATTACAGTATAGTATCTGTTTACAGTAGAAGTACTGTATAGTATCTGTTTACATTAAAAGTACAGTATGGTATCTGTTTACTAACCAAGCTAACCTGAACCAAGCTAACCTAAACCAAGCTAAGCTGAAGCAAGCTAACCTGAACCAAGCTAAACTTACCTGAAATAGTCGCTGCAGTCACACAGGAGGGCCTTGTGGGCATTCAACTCAATGCTGTTGACTTTAATAACCACATCACAGAACCTTCCCTCCAGACACAGCTCATTAAGGATTGTACAGGACATTGTTTCCTTTTCCATGTGGGGATTTTAAATTGAGAATATATTCAAGCTTACAGACAAATAGCCGGAAACAACAAGTGAGATCTTCACTTGTCTTCTGAGATCTGAGATATTCTTCTTCTTCTTCTTCTTATTTGAATTTCCGGCAGAGTAGACGCATCGTGGCGTATTACTGCCCTCCGCAATTCTTTTTATGGGCTCTTCTTCTTCTCCTTCTTCTCCTTCTTCACCTTCTTTTTCTTCTTCTACTGGACCCCGTCATCAACTACATTGTCCATTGGAGTGCAGCTACTGCTGCTACTTCCTGCCTGAGCCCCCCTCCGCGGGACCCTCCTTGCCCCCTGCTATCTTATCCTGGGCTGCTTTGTCCCTCGCAGCCTTGTCCCTCGCAGCCCCCTCAGCCAATTCTTTACACACCTCCTTCCAGTCCAGACCTTCCAATCCCAGATGTTGAACCGCTATCCTAACAATCATCTTCACCATCTCTGTTCTACCCGTAACCTCTGCCATACCAGTAACTACCCCTGCCACGAAGGCCACAATACCTAATTTCTCCTCCCTTCCCCTGTCTCTTTCCACCTGCTCTACCCTCACTGCCAAATGCCCTCCTTCAACCCCCTGCACCCTTTCTTGGCTACCCTGTCCTGCCCTGCTAACCGCCCCAGCATACGTCAACTTACCCTCCCTTCTCTCTCTCCGATCCGCGACCTGCTTCATCATCACCTCGCACCCCCGAAACGCTACACTATGCTCCCCACCACAACTACAGCACTTCGGCTTCACTCCCTCTCCACATTTCCCATATTCATGTTCCCCGCCACACCTAGCGCACCTCATCCCCTTCATACACGTGGTAGCTATATGGCCAAACCCCTGGCACCTATAGCACCTAAGAGGATTATGAACAAATTCCCTAACCCTATACATCCTACGCCCTACTAACACCTCCCTAGGAACAACCCCACCCTCAAACGTAATCACTACCGTCCCCGTCACTGCCCTCTCCGCTCCCCTCTTCATCCTTGCTGCACTTTTAACTATGCCATTACGCCTGTCCTCCTTTAGCTCTTCCACCAGCTGCTCTACTGTAACCTCGACCGGTACCCCAACTATCACCCCCTTACATCCCCCCCCCCTCTTCTCCCCTACTCTCGCCACCTTACTTATACCCACCCCCCAAATGCTCTGCATCTTCCTAGCCACCTCCACCTGCCCCTCACTACCACACCCTACGGCCAGATTCCCATCCCACAAAACGTTCACGTACTTTACCTCTCCTAATCGCTCGGCAATGAGTTTGGGCCACTCGAGCCTACCTACTTTCCTCTCATCCCTCTCCCCCTCAAGCCTGACCACTATATGGATCACTTCCGCTTTTGCCACATCTTTTCCTGCACCCTCGTCTCCCGGCCCACTTGAGCTATCGTCCCCCCCTTTCTTCCTCTTCCCCCCTTCTCCCCCCCTCTCCTCCCCCTACTCTCACTATCCCCATCGCTGTCGTTCCTCTCCGTCCGCTTCTTCCTCTTCTTCCTCACCGTATCCCACCCCTCCTCCTCCCTCTTTTCTTTCTCCCTCTCCTCCCCTCTGTACTCCGACTGATCGCGAATATCGGTCGTTCTGGAAATTTGTAGCTCCATTTGCCGTTCTTCCTCTTCCTTCTTCTTCTTCTTTACACCATCCGACTCCTTCCCTTTGCCACAGCAAAACGGAGGGCAAGGCTTGCCCACCGTTCCACAGCAAATGTAGTCTTCCACCATCTCCGAGACCTCCTTCTCACTTCCCTCTCCGTAGTCTTCCACCATCTCCGAGACCTCCTTCTCACTTCCCTCTCCACACGTCACACCCCGAGGGGACACTGGGCTCGCACCCGGTGACTCGCGTCCCTCCTGACGCAAGCCCTCATTCCACTCGCTCCCATCTCGATTCACCCAAAACCCTGGACATTCTTGCACCGGCCGGGGCCATTCACGAGGACTCCACTCTCCCCGCTCTCCATAAGCTGCGTCGCTCGCCTTCCACCACCGCTCACTCCCCCTCAGCATTACCCAGCGGTTCATTCGTGTTAGCTAGTCCCAGCGGTTCATTCGTGTTAGCTAGTCCAATGAGATCTCCATCTTCTCCATCTCCTTCTTTCTTCTTGAATAATCTGAGATATTCTTCTTCTTCTTCTTCTTCTTATTTGAATTTCCGGCAGTGTAGACGCATCGTGGCGTATTACTGCCCTCCACAATTCTTGCTTCGCCCACACTTGAGAAAGTTTACACTCCTCTTCTTCTTCTCATCTTCAAAACACATTTCTATCATCTCTGTCTCCTTCTTCTCTGCTCCTCTTGTCATACAATCACTATACAAACATCGTCTCCTCTCATGGAGGGCCCCCCCAAGAGGGGGAACCCTCCATCTGAATTGTTGAATATATACTGTACACAAATGTTCTAGAATGTTTGATTATGACATCATACTGTGACATCACAAATGTTCTAGAATGTTCTATTATGACATCATAAGGTGCCATCACGAATGTTCTAGAATGTTTGATTATGACATCATACTGTGACATCACAAATGTTCTAGAATGTTCTATTATGACATCATACTGTGACATCCAGTGATGGGAATAACGGCGTTATGAATAACAGCGTTAGTTTTTTCAGTAACGAGTAAGTATTACTCCTCCAATCTTAATAACGCCATTACCGTTACTGCCAAAAAATGCGGTGCGTTAATTGATACACACAAACATGATATATTGGAGTAATATTTCCAGCCTTTTCAAATATAGCAGTTATTGCCTCTCGGATGTTGCCATTCCTCGACACCTTCTTTCCTCTCGGTAATTAGGGTCCGTAATTATCGATTTGAGAAAAACACATATCCACGCGTTAGGAACACTCGGTTCTTTGGGAGTAAACTGTGCTTTGTATAAAACCATGTAATTTATTCGTAGAACCATAGAATTAAACCAATTACCGGTCTATTGTACTATACGTCCAAACCCCACCATTACCACCACAGCGGTCTCGCAGTGACTCAACCCCCTGTCTGCTGTAGGCGGCAGGCCTGGGACATTTACTATTAAACTAGGGTGGGAGAGAGAGACACAGAGATCTGGCTTGGATGTGAAAGGGGGCACGAGTGCAGGTACAGTATGTCATCATCAATGAAAAGAGTGGTATTTAAGGGCACTTTCATGCCTGCCTCGTTTCGTTTGGTTGAAGTGAACCCTATGGGGCGCTTAAGCGATGTTCACATTGCTGCGGAAGCAAGGGGTTTATTGGCCAGGTTTTTGTGGATATTGTCCCATTTTTCTAAAACAAAACAAGACAAACAATTTTAGATACAGTATGTAATGTAATATATAGGGGAGAACGGGGATGGTTGTCACACCTTTTACTCTAGTGTGAATTGCTCATCATCAAAACATCTTTCAATAGTCATTCCTACATAAAATTGAAGCTTAAGATGTTGGCTTGAATGAAATGTGTATCCCTCATTTTCCACCGTATTGTAACAAAGAGGAAATTACCTATCAAAGACACTCTGACACATTGTGACAACCAACCCCATCATGGGGAAGGTTGTCACACACTATGGGGTTCGTTGTCACTATGTGTTTTAATGGGGAAAATCTTTAAAAGAAGGCAAGAAGGAAGAACTAAATTTGAAAGTTGAATTGCATTGATAAGTTGACAAATACATAACGTAATGCATCTTAACATGAACATAAACAGGAAATACATATTTAGGCCATCCTATATAACAAAATAAGAACAAAATAAATAGGCCTAACAATAATAGCCAACACAACTAGGCTACACTCATTCACTATCTGAGTTACAGTGATGGCAAATCTAGGGTCTGGTCACTCCAACTAAGCAGAGCTTGTGTGCCCACTGGTTGCACATCCAACATTTCTCCCATACCTCCCCTGAACGGCTGTTGGAGAACGTTTCCATACAAACCAGGTGGTCTAGGCTGGGATGTATAGGCTTGGCAGATGGTCTAGGCTGGGATGTACTAGGCTTGGCAGGTGGTCTAGGCTGGGATGTACTAGGCTTGGTAGGTGGTCTAGGCTGGGATGTACTAGGCGTGGTAGGTGGGCTGGGGTGCATTGGGCTCTGCTTGGTCTGTCCTCAGCTCATCCATCACCTCCTCCAAGTTGGTGAAGAAACGGCCCATGTTGTCACATGTGACAACCAACCCCAAAGAAAATGTGACGACCAACCCCAACTGGAATGTCTTGCTAGTATCGAGGCTAACAAGCATCTGAAAATGTGTTAGTTAGCCAACAACAATCTAAACTATAGCTTTCCCTTCACACTTTTTAAGGGTAACAATTGTTTCATTATAAACCAATTGTGTAAAAGCCTAGAAGAAGAATACAGAGGAGCTGAATATTTACAATTCCATGTGAAAAACACAAAAAGTCCTCTCGCCTAAAGTTCAGCTGTCTTACTCCAAAGAAGACTATGTAGATGAGCTCTGATCCCAATTCTGGACATTTCCATACCAAAATATGGGAGAAAGCGTCTTTTGGTAGAGAAATATAATGAAAGTGACAACCTACCCATGTGACAACCATCCCCGTTCTCCCCTATATATATATATATATATATATATACACACACATATATAATATATATATTAAACATACCAAAAGTGAAAATGATGATCTTGTGATGATAAAAATACATACAAATATATAATAATTTTTTTTAAATTATAATAATATAGAGTATATGTGTGTATATGATTTTGTATCATCACAGGATCATCATTTTAACTTTTAATATGTTCAAAATAACCAAATAACGTCATGCTACAACAAATACATGTTTTTATGAATATGGAGGCAGTAGAAATGTTAACGACAAGGTTGTTTATCAAAACTCAAAATCGTGTGACACAAAAACAACAGTCCTGCATAATCCTATGGCTTTGAAGTATGAAGTATATGCACGGTTCGTTTGTCAGTTGGCAATGTGATATAGAAAATGTACTTACAGAAGTATGAATTTTACTTCAGATGTGGACAATCTGAAGTGTGGCTCGGGAGATAGAGCAGTCGTCTAGCAATCCGGAGGTTCCCGGTTCGATTCCCGGTACGAATCAGGGCTGGTGGTCTATCGCCCTGCTCTAAAGATAAACTCTAAGCATAACCAACTTCGAAAGAGGGCGACTTCGAAAGAGGGCCTAAGCCTAACCAGTTTGAAACAAGGCGGACATTAATCAAATTTGCAATCAATCAATCAATCAATTCAATAACCCACGGTCACTTAAAACAGCGCACCTCCCACTGTGACGGATCATATTGGTCTGCGTTGTGTTGATGTTAAATGTTAATGTCCCGAGGGGGAGTCGAACAGGAGGCTCACGCGCCGCGGGCGACGACACAGGCCGCTGCACTAAGAAGTGAATTCACTCCTAACTACCGTACCTATGCGTCTGTTAACCCTGTTATGAGGAAGTGAGTTTAACTTACCAGCCCGCAATGCCACAGTCACTCGTCAACACCCCTGTTTCCGTGACTGTGGACATACCCACGGGCTTCCCCGTTACACTAGCTGCTTCTATAGAAAGTAGGTTAAAAAAAATTTGCTTCCTATAGGGCAAAGAATTTTTTTTTTTTTTTTTTTTTTACCTACTTTCTATAGAAGCATCTAACAATGAAGTTCTTAACAGTTCTTAACCAGTTCGAAACAAGGCGGACATTAATAAAATGTTCAATCATTCAATCAATCAAACCAATAACACACTGTCACTTCATTCTTAGATGCTTCTATAGAAAGTAGGTAAAAAAAAGAAAATAAAAGTTGGATGTGTTAGTGAGAACAGTTGGATGTGTTAGTGAGAACAGTTGGATGTGTTAGTGAGAGACAGTTGGATGTGTTAGTGAGAGACAGTTGGATGTGTTAGTGAGAACAGTTGGATGTGTTAGTGAGAACAGTTGGATGTGTTAGTGAGAGACAGTTGGATGTGTTAGTGAGAGACAGTTACACTTCCGAGCTGCTTCCACACGGAGGCAACTTCTCTCTTTTTTTTTTTTGGAACTACTTTTTCTGCGGATGGTTGTCAATACATCTTCAATTAATGTGTATTTATTGTATAGCAATAAGGTTGGATGAAATCGGCCATTGTATAAAAGCATTACATCACACGACGATAGAAATTAGATCACGCCTATGGGGGTCTAACGACCCTCGGCTGCGCCTCTGGCCTAACAACCACCCATAGGCGTGATCTAATTTCTATAACACACTCTGTCTCGTGATGTAATGCTTAAATGAAAATTTTTGTTTGCTAGTCTGCCCTTCACACAAAATCACACAATACTTGACTTAAAGGGGAACTATCTTATAAATGGCCTTTTTCAGTGTTTAGCATTGTTTCCTAGCTATGTGGACTTATATTAATATGATCTATGTCTCTAATTCTCATATTGGCGCATTCTTCCAATTCTCCTCTCACAATATTCACCCTCACTGAACTGAGTCATCTGAAAATGTGCTGATCTGTGATATCAGAGAGACACCGCTGCATGTTAATGTTCAGGCGCCGGCGCCGCGGCGCAGTGGTTTAGGAGCCCAGCCTCAAAACAGCTCGAGATCTTGAGGTAGAAAAATGCTGTTTTTGAGGACTTGATTAGAAATACAAAACAATGAATTAAAAAATATATATAATTACAGAGGTGTTCCATAAGCTCACAGGAATTGTGTAAAAGTGCCCAAATAGTGAAAGAAATAGTAAAATAGTTCCCCTTTAAATACAAGTGAATGCTAAAAATAAGGAGATCTAAAAAAAAATTATAAAAAAATTAAAAAAAACAGGTAGAAGATATTATACAAGGCACAAGTGAGTAACATTAACATTATTGCACGTTCCCTTCACAGTGTAGGATCCAGTAGTGTTTACAAATATAAATATATGGAGGTGACAATGGGTCAGAGCAGCAGTTAAAGTGTCTTTAGTGTTCACAGTTCTGGGGAAGGGAATTGCTTCTGTCAATTAAAATAGTATTTAATCAGTATTTCTTTTAGAACCACAAGCAGGAACATTGAAAGGCCTGTTGCCTGGTACTGAAATACTGAAATACACAGTTATTCTAAATTGTTGCCGTCAGCCATGCTTCCTTTAATGTGTGAAACCTCCTACACTTTTAATTGGTCATTAAAGACACCTTCCCCATGGTTGATGATGCAGTACAGTGAACAGTTTCTGGCTCAGTTAGCTACTAGTAAGCAGGTGCTGTGACCCAGAAGCTGTTAAGTATGTAAACCTGGTTGGGTCAGCTGTAATGAGCAGTTTATTTTTATCCAGAACTATTTTATATTATTAATATCCAGAACTATTTTATTACACCGTAATTCGCTTTTTGATTTTATATGTTTTTATGTCTATTCTATTCTACTATTTGTTTGCACTGCACTATTGCACTATTTTACTCTATTCTATTGTACTCTTTTTATTATCGTCTATTTTAAAACTGAATCAAACCATAAACAAGGTGGCCAATTGGGATGTTAGATCTTAATGCGAAAAACTGTGATTTTATGTTTGCACTTTATGTGCTCATTTTATGCCTGTCTTTTTCTGTTGTGAAGCACTTTGAGCTGCAATTTTTGTATGAAAGGTGCTATACAAATAATGTGTATTATTATTATTATTATTTATAAAAATCGACTGCATTTATATAGCAGCTTTTATCCAAAGCGCTTTACAACTTAGGCCTCACGTTCACCCATTCACTCACACATTCACTCACCCATTCACTCACACATTCACTCACCCATTCACTCACACATTCACTCACCCATTCACTCACCCATTCACTCACCCATTCACTCACCCGTTCACTCACACATTCACTCACCCATTCACTCACACATTCACTCACACATTCACTCACACATTCACTCACACATTCACTCACACATTCACTCACCCATTCACTCACACATTCACTCACCCATTCACTCACCCATTCACTCACACATTCACTCACCCATTCACTCACACATTCACTCACCCATTCACTCACCCATTCACTCACACATTCACTCACCCATTCACTCACACATTCACTCACCCATTCACTCACACATTCACTCACCCGTTCACTCACCCATTCACTCACACATTCACTCACACATTCACTCACACATTCACTCACCCATTCACTCACCCATTCACTCACCCATTCACTCACACATTCACTCACCCATTCACTCACACATTCACTCACCCGTTCACTCACCCATTCACTCACACATTCACTCAAACATTCACTCACACATTCACTCACCCATTCACTCACACATTCACTCAAACATTCACTCACACATTCACTCAAACATTCACTCACACATTCACTCACCCATTCACTCACACATTCACACACCGATGGCGGAGGCGACCATGGAAGGGGGGGCAGTTGCTTGCGTATACTTGCTCAAGGACACTTTGATACAAGCTGCCCGGGAGGAGCCCAGAATCAAACCGAGAGCCTTCTGATCACCAGACGACCTGCTCTACCTCCTGAGCCACTGTCACCAAGAATAGAATAGAATCTTTATTGGGGGGTGCAATGGGGGGGGGGGGGGGCAAGTTGATCGCTGAGCAGCCTGACAGCCAGTGGATAGAGGCTGTTGGTCAGTCTGCTAGTACCGGACTGGATGGATCTGTACCTTCGACCAGAGGGCAGCAGTTGGAAAAGATGGTGTGCTGGGCAAGCCACCAATACTGGGGCAATAATGTAGTCTGTGCATTTAACCTTGTGATGACTGGAAAGAGACATTGCTTTTGAGTTTTTCAAAACAATTCCTTGTTTATGTGATGTGGAAATGAATGGACATAGTTGTAGATAATATCAAATAGATTAATCATGCGGGACAGTGTACTTCCCCAGTGTACTTTGGAGGTGGGGTGTAGGGGCCACCGAAAACCAATTTCACCATGGTATGGTATGGTATGGTATGGTATGGTATGGTATGGTATGGTATGGTATGGTATGGTATGGTATGGTATGGTATGGTATGGTTTTTAATCCCTGAGGGGAAACATGGTTTGCCACCAGAGTGAATACAAATACACAAACAAGAAACAATAACATACAGTACAAGTTACATAACACAGTAAAAAGAAGAGAAGAAGAGAGAATCTCAACACAGAGGTTAACCTTCTGTAGTGTGGTATAGTGAAAGCGTTAACCCTTTGTAGTGTGGTGGTGAAAGGTTTAAAGGGGATATATTATTATGTATCTTTTCAACTATTTTATATGACTTCCTTGAATCTGTGGAACATGTTTGTTCATTTTCTTTTTTCTTTGAGCTAAATCTCATTTAATTTAATAATGTAATGTAATTGTTATAGACCCTAATAGACCCTAATCCTTTATGAATACCATCCACCCTGCCCATTCTACCATGGGGGAAACACTGACTATACTGACTATTATGTATATATGTCACTACATACATTATCTGATAACTTTTATTTATTTGTTTTTTTTTGCTTTTTTTCCTCCTCTTTTTCAATTTTTCTCCCATCCCAATTTTGCCATGCCAATTCTACCCTTGCCTGTCTTGAACGTTGCTTGCATATGCCCCCCACTGGCCGGTTGTTGGGAGGATAGAAGCCTTGCATCACGTGTCCCCTCCGATACACGAGGAGGCAGCCTGTCACATCTTTTCACCTGCCAGCGCGGTGTAACATGTGGGAGGCTCACAGTACCCCCGCCACTTCCTGTCTCTGCTGTGCAGGCGTCCCCCAACCGACCTGTAGGAGTCGCTGTCCACAACGTCCAGATTACCACCCATCGACTTCCACCCTCTAACTCTGCCAATTGAGTTAGTATGACGGCTGGCCCAAGCCGGAGGCAACGCCGACAGCCGGATTCGAACCCGGTGTCTCTTGCTTTGGTGACGAGTGCAATGTCCGCTGGGCCATCCAGCCGCCCCTGTGGTGGTTTTATTTAAGTACAAGTGGTACCATGGTGATACATAACTTTTACCATGGCTGAACAACGGTACATTTAATTTAATTTAACAATGGCTTGTACAATACTTTTTCGTTAGGGACAGGACAGTCACAGTAAAAAAGAAGCCTTTTCACACCAATTAATGATTCTGATTGTTGTTTTTAGCGACCAAGACGTCTGTGATCGAATACTATGAATGTGTTTCATTTCATCATAACTTGAAAAGGGACATTCCACTTTCATCCTTCGTAGAAACAAGACGTTGGATGATGGAACGGGCCATGAAATTGCCTCGCGTCTGAAGCGGCACGCTAAAGGACCCGTCTGAGTGCGTCTGTGGAGTCTGCAGTTGTCGAGGCGCTCGCGCGACAATCATAATTACACGTTTGTGCTCAAGTATTAAGTTGGTCTTAATGAAGCCATTTGAAAGACTCCGGAATGCAATGGATTAACTATTGTCATCTGATGAAAAGAAAAGAAAAAAAGAAAAAAAAAGAAAAAATGGAAGTGAAAAATAAATATTAAAAGAAAATAAAGAAGTAATCATAAACCCATCAGACAAATCATCCACCACGTAACGAACGCTTGGCCATCTGTCAAACGCCGCAAAGACTAATCTCTCCGGGTACGGCGCGAATCTATCATTGATTATTAAAGCGCTCATTCATCAGAGGCCAGCCCATTTGTCGGTCTTTGCGGAGGGAGACGAGACGCCGTGCGTGTGATATATTAACAATGTGGACAGCCTGAAGCCGCGACCGGACCGCGGGGCCTGTTTCTACGCTTCTAGTCTCAAGTTTACCCACTTAAAAAGCTCACCGAGGCCTCCCTATCTCCCTGCCGTCAGACGCGCCCCGTGCGACAGGGCAACGCTTATCAGGCAAACATCTGTCTCCAAATACAGAGGCAATCATTTCTCTTTTTCTCCAGGTAGGGAAAAAGGAGCCATATTTAACCCTTTCACTATACCGCACTACAGAAGGTTAACCCTTTCACTGCCACACTGCACGGTATAGTGGAAGGGTTAACCTTCTGTAGTGCGGTTGTGAAATGGGTTAACGTGTTGCTGTGTGGCAGTGAAAAGGTTAACCGTGTGTCGCGTGGCGGTGAAAGGGTTAACCTTCTGTATTGTCGCAGTGAAAGGGTTAACCCTTTGGTAGTGTGGTAGTGAAAGCGTTAACCGCATGTAGTGTGGTAGCGAAAGGGTTAACCTTCTGCAGCGCGGTTGTGAAAGGGTTGACCCTGTGTCGCGTGGCAGTGAAAGGGTTAACATGCTGCATTGTCGCAGTGAAAAGGGTTAACCCTTTGGTAGTGTGGTAGTAAAAGGGTTAATTAATGAACGCTGTATTCAATCATGGCATAAAAAAAAAGCGACACGCGTCTCGTTCTATCTATAGCTTAATCCTTTTCGTTCGCCCCGGCTCCTCTCTCTCTCTCTCTCTCTCTCTCTCTCTCTCTCTCTCTCTCTCTCTCTCTCTCTCTCTCTCTCTCTCTCTCTCTCTCTCTCTCTCTCTCTCTCTCTCTCTCTCTCTCTCTCTCTCACGCACAACAAACGTTGTTAATCCCTGCCGCGCTTCCAGCGCCGGCGTCTGCAGACTATAGCCTGAGGAGCAGGGACGTGCACAGGACTTTAGAGGGGCAGGTGCTCAAAGGCTGAAAAGGGCACAACACTTGTGTGTATTTGTTAAGCGAGCGCGCGTAGCGCGCGAGCACGATTTTTAAGGGCCCTTTTCGGGCGGGGGGCCCCCTTTTTATGCTTTTTGGGGGGTTTTGGTGATCAAATATTGAATATTGAACTATAATAATCAGTGCAGGAGCTCACTTATCCTTGAAAGACACTTTTATCACTGACTTAAAAGGCCCATACATCTCCATAAATGTTCAGGGGGGAGGGAATAAGTGCTTACCCTACAGACCCCAAGAAGTGCTGTATATTCTGTATTGTTTAATATAAATGCATTTTTTATTCCAATCCCGATTTGTATTTGAGATTCCCAAATCCCATCGGACTTGACTTCTTTGTGTCCCTCAATGAGTGTAATACCAGCATTCAACAGCGGTTTCTATCATGATCATCATCACCACCCACGCTATGCATAAAATATATAGGTCCGCGGAGAGGCATGCTGAGGAGGCCGTGCAAACTGCAATGGAATATGGGGCATCTCTCTCTTTACCTAATATTTTTATTCTATCCTGACATTTTTCAGTTGGAAGGGCAGTCTATATGGCGTAACAGTAAAAAAAAAAAAAAAAAAAAAAATTTCAAAAAGGGCACTTTTTTGATGAGGCTCAAAAAGGCAGGTGCTCAGGCACCCCTTGGCCTCTATGTGTGCACGTGCCTGCTGAGGAGCATCGCCTCTCTCTCTCTTCTTTGTTCCCGTGTGTTTCATGACTCAACGCCACACCTACGTACAGTACAGTACACGCAGACGAGTCACTCCGTCCCCGGGGGGGGGGGGGGGGGCGCTCCGGAATCGCACGCGCGGCAGAAGGCGTGTGAGTTATCACGCGAGAGCACAATCGAACGATCGGAAACACTTGATGAATGTACGCGGGTTTTGTACAGGAGAGTGAACATAAGTCACGCGGTATGATGATGGAACGATAGACACACATTGACAAACGACGTTTCCTTTTGTTTTTACCTTTATCTACCCGGGACAGATTCGCTGAGTGTGCACGCTCTTTCTCAGCAACGCCCTGCTTCACGCTCACACAGTTACCGTGAAACTTCTACAGACACCTGTAAATGGAAATGGATTTATAAAAGCGATTTTGATCCAAAGTGCTTTGCAACGTATGCCTCACATTCACCGGGACCTTCTGATTACCAGACGACTGCTTTACCTCAAAGCCACTGTTGCCCGCACCTGTCCCAAATAAAGGCAGGGTGTGTTGACAAATAAAGGCCGGCTCAATTATAAGCCAGGTCAACATTGATTGTTTATTGTACTACGATACATTTGATTTGATTTTTATTTTGGGTTTTTTCAGACATTTATCAAGCTGTGGCTTTGCGGTAATCAGCGTCAATCGAGTCAACCCATCAGCCCATCAACCCACCGTTATGCTTTTCGGCTAGCTTGCTAGTGTGCTAACTAACGTTTGAGCTGGTATGGTGGTGTTGCTTTTTATTATTATACCGGTAATCTGTTCACAGAAATAAGTACAACCTGAAATTCAATCGAGGAGACCTGAAACATTGGCACTCCCGCCGCCATGCATGGCGGTGTCGCCGGTGTGAGTGGCGCACGGGAAGTTTTCCTTCGGTCATGGCGTGCTTTATCAGGGGGGGGGGGGGGGGGGGGTCTTGGATGGGGATGTAGCGGGGATTGATGTGTGGGGTGTTTGAGGGACTGACTGTTCGGGGAGGGGGAGGGGAGCCGCCAGGCTGATCAATCCCCCCCCTCGGTACCCCCCCCCCCCCCCCCCCCCCCCCCCCTCTGCCCCCAAGTGACACTGGCACAATGACATTGACTGCACTGCACTAGTCCGTACTGGATCTCTGCACACTTCACTTTATATATATATATATATATGTATTTTATTTATTGATTAATCCCCCACTGCACTGTTTCGTTTCTTGTCTGTGTTGGTGTTTGTTTTACTGTGAAAAAAAGAAAGAATGCATACACTGTATTGCTGCAACAATTACCAATGTGTTTTACACAAATGGCTCAATAAAGGAATCTGAATCTGAATCTGAATCTGAGGGGTTCACATGCTTTCGAGCAACACTGTACTTATTTTATGCCTATTCTTATGTCTGCACTTTCTACATTGCTCTACTTTTATTGTCTTCTATACCTAGTCTGCATTGTATGCATTGCTTTTATTCTGTCAACTGTATGCAAATGTTATGCCTATGTTAATTTTATGCTATTTGCTGTGAAGCACTTTGAGCTGCCATCCATGTATGAAAGGTGCTATAAATAAAGTTATTATTATTTATTATTATTATTTGGGAAGAAAGGGGGAAAGCATTTTTCTTTTCCTCGAGAGGACGAAGCCATGGTAAAAATGTTCTGTCTGTGACAGACTAAGAACTGAAGGGACTGTGTGTGGACTCGCCGTGGACTCAGGAACTGTGGCTTATATGCTTTTGGTTGATCACTTTCTATTAGGGATGTTCGATATTGGCTTTTTTACCGATGTCCGATATACCGATATTGTCCCACTCTTAATTTCCGATACCATTATCAACCGATACCGAGATATGCAGGGTTTTCCCTCCCCAAAAAACTGAATAATTTCAGGTAATTAACATTACATATCTCTCGTGGAATTAACACAACATTATGCCTACTTTTGACAATAAATAAAATAAGAATTTGTTCTTACTTGCTTGCCTGGGTAAATAAAGGTTAAATAAATGTAAAAAAAAATATAATAATAAACTAAATGTTTGAAAACCGATACCGATAATTTCCGATATAACATTTTAATGCCAATATCGGCTGATAATATCGGTAGGCCGATAATATCGGACATCCCTACTTTCTATGCTTGTGTTTTGAAGAGGAGCGATGTTTCAACTGAATTGAAAGACTTGCCTTGTCCTCCAGACATCCTTCCAACGTTAAGAAAATGAAATGAAAGCATACAAAAGTATGGAGGCATACCTTTTCACTAGCGGTTGGGTCCATAAACGCTGTCTCTTTCAGGCTTTGTCTCCGCTAGCCAGGGTTTAGCCTCACTGTGGCCTGTCTGGCAAACAGTGTGCGTCTCCGTTGTCTTTAGAACCTGAGACAAACACCTTTCACAACCTGGCCAGACCTGACCGGGACTGCTGCATCATGATGATATAGCACATATCGTGTAATGGTTGCTTAGTAACTGGAGAGTTGTAATGGAGGCACAAACCAAAACCAACCATTCCATTCCAGACCATGGCTATAGCCCTAGCCAGGCTGAACATACAGTAGATATAATTACATTTACATTTTTTCTGACGCTTTTATCCAAAGCCACTTACATGTTCTGTACGACAAGTCAGCAGGAAGGGTACAACTCTTTCAGCTGAGTAACAATGATCATCAAACAGTGTTGTCACTTGGGTGCTGCAGTATTAAGTGCATAGACATAAGCAGGGGCGTAGCTGGGGGGGGGGGCTTAGGATGATTCCAAGGGCCCAGCACTGGGGGGGGGGGGTCCCAGAATTTTATTTATTTATTATTTTTTTTTTTTTACTAGACATCACTCAGGTGTATTTATTGATGCTCTCATTAATACTATGTTTGTTTCTGAAGTGTGTGTGTGTGTGTGTGTGTGTGTGTGTGTGTGTGTGTGTGTGTGTGTGTGTGTGTGTGTGTGTGTGTGTGTGTGTGTGTGTGTGTGTGTGTGTGTGTGTGTGTGTGTGTGTGTGTGTGTGTGTGTGTGTGTGTGTGTGTGTGTGAGATATATAGAGAGAGAGGGGGGGCTTTGGTAGACTATTGCATTGGTCCATTCATTGAAGATGAACGCAATGCGACATCCTTTAGGCTCACCCACCAACAGTGCAGGTGCTGAACTGCTTATCCGAATGTATAGGTAAAAACCATATTATGCGTTTTCATCAATAAATAAATGGCCAAAATGTTTTTTGCTCATGCGCTTACGCGCGCTCGCATTCACTGGGGGCATATACATTTATTCTTTAATGGGGCCCAGAATCTACAGCTACGCCCCCTATTGTTATGTTTTAGTGAGTTTTTCCTTACCTTCGCGTGGGGTATGTCTGGGAGTGCTTGCATTCTTTCATTCTTTCATTTATTTGCATTTATTTTAAATTTGTTGGACCTTATGGTGTTCTTGTTCTGTTCTTGACTTATTGTTATGTTTTCTTCTTGACTTGTTTAAAGAAGACTTGTACGGCCCATGGGGACATTAACGTGTGTTGTCGGGCCTTATAAATAAATTTGATTTGATTTGATTTGAAGACATATTAGTATAGTAGGAGTGCTTGGTTGGTAGTATAGGACAGTATACAGTTTTTTTTTAAATTTCAGATATTGATTGAAGAAGTGTGTTTTTAGTTATCAGCGAAAGATTGGTAGGATTGGTAAGTTCGTTCCACCATTGTGGAGCGAGGATAGAGAATAGGCGGCTTCTCTTTGATGACCCTCCCGGAGCTCGGATAGGAGTAGTGGGTCTGAGGCGGCCAGAGGATGTAGAGCGGAGGGGTCTTGACAGTGTGTAGATAACCCCTGGAACCAAGCAGGGGCAGGATGGACAGACATAAGAGCCATTATGTCGGCGCTGTGGAGCAAACACACTACGCACTGTCTTCTGTTGCTGCGAGTGAAAGTGTTCCTTTATTAATCCCCTTGGGGAAATTCCAGTGTCATAGCAGCATGGAGGGGGGGGGGGGGTGGTGGTGGTGGGGGAGAGGTACAGGCACAAAAGATAACAATAGAAATAGTAGTAATAATAAAGTAGAACATAGTAATGATAGTGGAATGGTAGAATGCAATCCATAATAATAATACTAATAATAATAATAATAATATTGTTAGCCTAGCCTAACAAGTGCACTTAAAGGTGCTCTAGGTATTAATTTCTCTCTTTTTTTAAACAGGTGTTAAATAGCTCTACAGTCTGACAGCCATCAGCCATCACAGTGTTTGGTGAGTAACATGGGTCTCCCAGTCCCTCAGCTCTGCAGTAAACAGAATATTTTTTTCCCATGTTATCCAATCAGGAGAGATATCCCCTAGAAATCTTTACTTATTTCAAGAAATATTGCCAAGCCAAATTTGCATACTGCACTGGCAGATTATTTGACCTGTTTAAAGCACATTATTTGCTTAAAACTAGTTTTTATTTCTTTCTTTCTTTCTTATTTCGTCTTTTTTTCCAGTGTGAAGTTCTTTCTCCTGATTGGATAAAGTGTATTTTGTGTTTACTGCAGAGCGGAGGGACTGGGAGACCCATGTCATGTTACTGACCAAACACTATACCAGTGATGATGACTACATGTCTGAAGACTGATGATCTTCATTTATTCTGGATATACAACATGTGATGTCCACCATAGGCCAGGAGCTTCCATAGTCCACACCAGAGACAGCGAGCATTCAAAACAGAATCAAACACACAACATTGGAGTGTGTGTGTGTGTGTGTGTGTGTGTGTGTGTGTGTGTGTGTGTGTGTGTGTGTGTGTGTGTGTGTGTGTGTGTGTGTGTGTGTGTGTGTGTGTGTGTGTGTGTGTGTGTGTGTGTGTGTGTGTGTGTGTGTGTGTGTGTGTGTGTGTGTGTGTGTGTGTGTTCATGTGTGCTCCCACCCAGCACACCACTTATTCCAGCGCATGCCCTCAGGTCGCTACAGGTTCATTCTAACCAGACACACACGCTTCACAAACAGTATTTTCCCCACAGCAGTCCGAACACTAAACACCCTGACCCGCCCCCCCCCCCCCCCCCTTTGCACAGACGGGCAAGCATCCGTCACTGACTGACACTGTTACATGTGACTGTCCTGTATGTATTTATGTATATATGTATTTATTGTGGGGATTGGGAGATGGGAGGGGGGCGTTTGATGTCTGATGTTTCATGTTGATGTCCCCGTGCTTAACAAACTGTACCGCAAATAATTACCACCAACCATCGTTGTGTGGCATTAAAGTATCTTGTATCTTGTATCTTGTATAATAAGAACATTATTAGTGCATTGCACTACAATATTAAGTATACATGCTATATATTAGTAGTATTATTCCTATGGCGTCCACATCCAGCATCCAAATAGCTGGATTTTAACCAGGGGTGTAAAAAGTACCCAGAAATTATAATTAAGTGAAAGTATGGGTACTGTGTCAAAATCGTACTCAAGTAAAAGTCAGAGTATCTGGTTAAAAACACACTTGAGTAAAAGTCAAAAAGTTTCTACTTTTAAATGTGCTGCGGGTTCATTTTCCATTGATTGGGGATTTGATTGGCTGTTTTTAAATAAAGCGCGGCCGCAGGATTAATAACGTTAGCGTTAGCTCGGCCAGAGAAACAAATATACTAATTAAAATAGTTGGACCTGCGAGATTTGTACTTTGTACTTTGTAGGTCTGCATTTTAAATGTAAGGCGTAAAAAGTATATATTTTTTTCTCTCAAATGTAATTGAGTAAAAGTACAAGTATACAAACCTAATAATACTCGAGTAAAGTACAAATCCCCCAAAACACTACGTAAGTATTGTAACAAAGTACAATTACTAAAGTACTTTACACCCCTGATTTTAACCCTACCCTGCTTCCAGTGTTGACAACGGTGTCCATCAACATGCCGAAGCGAAGCAGGTGCCATTCACTCATTCAGTGTGAATTCTGTGTCCGTTCCGCTTCCATTCTGGTTCTGGGAGGCTCCCCAGTCTCGGATCTGTAGCCCAATTAGACATTATTGCCTGAAAGTATAAAAGCCTGTCTCTGCCTGCTGTTCTGCGTTGCTCTCAGGACCATTTCTCTCGCCCCCCGACGAAGGTGTAATCACAACAAGATCATCGTTCGCGAATTTAGAAACGGATTAGGTAGAAGGTGCTTTCAGCCCTGGTCATTTAAAAGTTAGGAGAGCTATAATTCTCCAAATGAGCTTCCAAACAAACTCGAGACGCACCTTGACAGCGTTCTTCCCTCTGAACATTAAGGATCCAAATAACCCAATCCATCTGTCAACCAGTCAAACCGTGTGCGGGCTGTGTTTTACTGTCACATTAGTGACTTGTCCATAGAAGTCGCTTGCTTTTCTTTTTAATTGCTGCATCATTTTATAGACTATTTTATCTTGTTTCTTTTTTTTATTAGCCTATTTGAAGTTGTTTTTCTCGATCACGGATGCTGTGGAATTATACGGCTTGACCGTGTGTGTGTGTGTGTGTGTGTGTGTGTGTGTGTGTGTGTGTGTGTGTGTGTGTGTGTGTGTGTGTGTGTGTGTGTGTGTGTGTGTGTGTGTGTGTGTGTGTGTGTGTGTGTGTGTGTGTGTGTAAATAATGACTCTGACCTACCACCACCACCAATCACCTCCCACACACACACACACACACACACACACACACACACACACACACACACACACACACACACACACACACACACACACACACACACACACACACACACACACACACACACACACACACACACACACACTGTCAAGCTGTATAATCTTGCAGCATCCGTGATGTTCAAGTCAGAGTACTACAACATAGAAATAGCTCAGTGTTTTCCCCCACGCTGTGAACTAAATCCACAAACAGGTTGAAACTTTCCGTGGTGGGCCACCCGGTCAACAGGACGAGCACAGCGTCGGAAGTTGGTGAGGAATCGCAAAAAGCAAGCATCTGATGTACCGCCGTCGCGTGGCCGGGGCACGGAGCGAAGCCTGCCGCCGTTCATCCATCAGCTATGACGACTCTCTCAGCGACCGGTACTTTATCTGTCAATCACCGGTTCAAAGGGAGAGTCATTAAGACGTCCGTCTGATTTATCACAGACTATGAGCTACTCACTCCAACCATCTAAAAGGCATTTGTGCCACAGTGTCTTGGTTCCCATGGGACGTGGGAAGCAGAAATCGTGAGCATTTGTCAACCACTTTCGTCTCGAGGACCGTCCGCCCCCCTTAGCTAAATGCTGAAACCACCCGCTTCAAGGACAGCTTCTTCCCAACAGCCTTGGCGCCCCTCTCACCCTCCCCCCTTACACTAGCCAAGCTCCTGACCTGACCTGCTCAACGAACAATAAACACTATGCAACAACCATCAAATGCACACAGCACACACACCCACATGCACACACTCACTTTAAACAAACAACACACTGCAGCACCCACTCTCCACACTTTAGATCACCTAAACACACTTTATATTTATTGGTAAAGGATTTGCACTACAACTCGTACACCTTACTGTAAATTGTACCTAAATTGTACCTCATCCCATTTCTGCTTTGCACTATATAGTATTGTATATTAGTACATTGCATAGTATATTGTATATTGTATGGTAACTCAGTTACTTCTATTCTGCATCGAACATTGTACATATGTCTATACTGAACACTGTGACCTCTATTTTTACTTCTATTTTACATGCTATACTATTTTATTTCATACTTATCTTGTCTAGCACAGTCTCTGGAGCGTAACAGTAAGAAGCATTTTGTATAAAAGTATTCTGTATGACAACTATTAAAGAAACTTGAAACTTGATGGACTAGACCAGCTTTCACAGTGTTTTCATTCAGTAGATACTGTAAATAAATGTGGGGGCACCAAGTAAATGATTAATAAATCAAATAAAAAGCAACGATAATAAAAAGTCACTCCACCACTCCTCAGTTCTTGCCCATTTAGTGCCGAACGGCCCTTATTATTATTATTATTATTATTATTATTATTATTATTATTATTATTATTATTATTATTATTATTATTATTATTATTATTATTATTATTATTATTATTATTATTATTATTAATATTATTATTATTATTATTATTATTATTATTATTATTATTATTATTATTATTATTATTATTAATTATTATTATTATTATTATTATTATTATTATTATTATTATTATTATTATTATTATTATTATTATTATTATTATTATTATTATTATTATTATTATTATTATTATTATTATTATTATTATTATTATTTTGCCCTAATGAGACACTCCCATGCGACATGTTTCCCCTCATGTCACTTCTGGTTGGCCCCTTTCAATTGGATAATGTGCCCATGCAAGCATGATTTTAATTGGAATGGGCCCGAGCATTCTGTATAAAGTAGCAAAAAGCCCTAGAAATGTGTACTATTAGGGGGCGACAGTGGCTCAGGAGTTAGAGCAGTCATCTGGTAATCTGGAGGTTCCCGGTTTGATTCCCGCTCCTCCCAGGCAGCCTGTCGAAGTGTCCTTGAGCAAAACACTTAACCCCTAATTTCTCCCGATAAGCAGGTTGGCACATTGCATGGTTGCCTCCGCCGTCGATGAGTGAATGGGTAAAGTGTGAGGAACAAATTGTAAAGCGCTTTGGATAAAAGTGCTACTGTATATAAAATGCAGCCATTTACCATTTACAGTACCATTACTGAGCTGTTTTGGGACACATTATCTTCTGCCCCCGGTTGCATGTTACGCCCATAGCATGCATGCCCAGCAGAAAGATCAAGCAGCAAATAATGTAAACAGCTCTATGCAAAATGTTGGATTCTAAAATCAAGTTCTTCCATCACTCAATCCCCGATGTTTGACAATCGACCAAACGGGAGAATCCGCCGTGCGTCGGTTTCTTTTGAGGCAGGCGGTCCGGTGTCTCTCAGAAGCAGAACAAAGCGGCAGACATGCAGATTTGGGACAGATTTAGGATAGATTCCACCCCCGTCCGTCTCTCATGGTGCCGACTGTGAAACACAGGAGATCAAATCATGAAGAAGGACACGTGACTCTCGCTTGGAGATTTGAATTGAGGATGTTATTGAATACTGTGTCTGGGTATTTGTCATAGGATAACTTGGATGATGATGAAGTTCATTAGTAATGTGCTCTGATTTTAAATACCTTGTTTCGCCGGGTGGGGCTGATTGCCCCTGGGTGTGTCTATATCTGTACATATCCTACTCTTACTAGTTACACTGCTGGCCAGTAGTAGTCATACTGTCTTTATTCTGATTAGCACTGCACTCAGTAGTACTAATTTGACCAGTTTAATCATCTGTACATTGCTGTTGCACTTTACTGCTACATTTGCACGTTGGTTGGATGCCAAACTTATTTTTGTTGTACTGTACTTGTGCTGTATATAATGACAATAAAGTGCACCCTATAGCTTTAATCTGTTTGGAGCGGCCATAATTCTACTTAACAGCAGCCATATTCAAAAAACGTTCTTTTAATCATTTCCACAAGAACGGCAATAGAAGAACAAGTACATCCTTAGAAAAGATAAAGCATACAAATTAGGGCTGTCAACGGTAACGCTCACGATTAATCTGGAAACCTTAACGCGTTTTACGCAAATTAATCACATAATTTACTCGACCCCGACTTCCTCCGGTAATTCCAGAGCAGATGTTTACCTGGATGAATTAGTGAAAAGGCAAATGGAGATAACACCAGGACTGAGGAGACCCCCCCCCCGAGGAGACCCCCCCCCCCTCCATCCCCCCAGTCTGGCTGAACAGCAGTTTTCATTTTAAAAAGCTTCCGGATTGGAACTTTAGATAAAACCAAAGTTGTGTTGCACACGTTGCGGTGATGAACTGTCCTTTCACCGTCCGAGAGATAAGATAAGATAAGATGGAGCAGCTTTATTAATCTCCCCTTAGGGGGAAATGCTAGGATCATAGCGGCACAGGGGAGGGGGAGGGGAGGTACAGGCAGGGTAATAGAAACATAACAACAACAGTGGCTCAGGAGGTAGAGCGGTTGTCCGGTACGATTGTTCGATTCCGTCTCCTCTCGGTAGCGTGTCCTTGAGCAAAGACTCTCCCAGATATGTAGAGTTGCAGCAAAGACAGTCACATAACAGGCTCAAAATCAAATGTGATGAATGTATTCCACAATAACTAAATATACATCTTCCAGACATTGTAATAATCACCAAAAAAGCATTTTACTTACTTGATTCTGACAAATCCAGTCCAATAAAACAAAGAGATGTTGCTTGCAGGAAGATTTGGCACTTAATTGTGTTACTTTGGAGGCCAGAGGGTGGGACCTATAAACAGATTTATTATCCAACAGCATTGTGAGGCTGAACAACAGGACCCATTCACTATGAAAATGCGAAAAAAAATAACCCCAATAATACAAAGTATAGTAGATAATAAGCTATAATAAGATAATAACCCAAGGTGCTGGTATCTGAGGTCGGGCGCTGGGAAAAAAAGAAGATGAATCTACATCAAAATGTTACAGTATACCTTTAAAGAAGACGCCTGTGTTTCAAAATAGTCCTTGTCCCCCGGTGCTGCAGACTGTGGCCTAGTATAGTTGTACATTTTGGACACTCACTCATTCATGGACATTAACTCAGGGATGTTTTGTGGGGACGTTTTATCGGGGACACCTGTCTGTTGTAACCTACTTTCAAACGGTGACACCTAACGGCAGACTCCTACACGTAGGCGACTGGACGCCTTCCTGTTTGTTATTTTCCCTGCCGCTGCCATATACAGACCTTTTCTATATCTATTTACATATAGTTTTGTGGCCCATGTGTATTTCCCGATGTAGTGTTTGCTAATATGAATTGCTGACAGGAAATAAACTTGAGCCCAAACTGTTTGAAGCACAATCTCAGGGGGCTCATACAGAACCAAGCATTTCACTGTAATGTAGATTACATTTACATTTAGTCATTTAGCTGATGCTTTTATCCAAAGTGTTATAGTTTGTAACCGACCCCAATCGCACAACACAAGACAGGTATGAGAGTAAGCCAAAACAGGGCAAATATTTATTATTGAACAAAAAGCGGCACAGTCCCTTTAAGGGAGAACACAAAAACACTAGAGTCAAGGAAATATGGAAAATGCGGCACTGTGCCTTTAAGAGGCGAACAGGCTAAGGGACTAAGGCTAAGGGCCAGGGCTAAGGGCCAGGGCTAAGTGTCAGGGCCAGGACCAGGGGCACTGGAGAGGGGGACAGGGACAGAGGCCCGGAGAGGCGGGCTGGAGACAGGGACAGAGAACAGGGTTAAGGCCTTGGACAGGGCGAGGGCCAGAGCTGCTTACAGGGATGAGGACAGGGTTCCGACGGCAGAGGCCTGGCACGGGGACAGGGGCCCGACAGCGGAGGCCTGGCACGGGGACAGGGGCCCGACGGCGGGGGCCTGGCACAGGGACAGGGGCCCGACGGCGGAGGCCTGGCACGGGGACAGGGGCCAGACAGCGGGGGCCTGGCACGGGGACAGGGGCCCGACAGCGGGGGCCTGGCACGGGGACAGGGGCCTGACAGCGGGGGCCGGGCACGGAGATCCTCCTCCTCCTCCTCGGATGCTGCAGACGGGCAGCGCAGAACACAGGGGGTCCCAGGGGACCGGGGCGAGAACACGCCATCCTCCCGTGGAAATAGGGAGCGATGACGAGTCGGGGTCCGAGGGGAACGGGATGAGCACACGCCATCCTCCCGTGGAATACTAGGGAGCGACGACGAGCCTCACCCCAGGAACGAGGAACACGAAGAGACGCCTTCCTCCTGTGGAATCGGGAGCGATGGCGAGCCGCCTTGACGTCTGGAGTGGGAACACTGGAAAACCTCCCGTAGAGAATTAGAGAGCGAAGACGGCGTCCCACTCCAGGCAAACGGCGACAGGTGGTGATGGCTGGCACGTCGTCTCACGCCGGAGACGTGGCAGGTGATGGTAACGTACAGGATGGTAACGTACAGAACTCCATGAACACAGAGTGAACACAGATACAGATACAGAACGACCCGACCAGGACTGGAAGGGAGGTCCAGGTATATAAAGCCCTCTGGGGCGCTAATCATAAACTATGACAGCTGCGTGATGGTAATTGAACAAGAAAGTCCAAGGGTGGGGGCTGGTGAAGAGTAGAGGAGAGTAAATCATCGCAAGGGTGGGGGCTGGTGAAGGAGAGTAGAAGGCAGGGAAAAGTTCTCACAAGGGTGGGGGCTGGTGAAGAGTAGGAGGCAGGGAAAAATTCTCACAAGGGTGGGGGCTGGTGAGGTGAGGAGACAGGGAAAAAAGGTCCAGGGAACAGGCGAATCCTCACACAAAGCGACTTACAAGTTTTGTACGACAAGTCAGCAGGAAGGGTACAACTCTATCAGCTGAGTAACAATGTTCATCAAAGTGTTGAGTGCTACAGTGTAGGTTAGTATAATATTAGGATGAGTGCATGACAGTAAGAAGGTTTTTATTATTATTTAGTTTAGTTTTTTACTTTACGGCAAAAGATTGGACGGGTTTCGGCTGTCCTGACTGTGGTGGGAAGTTCGTTCCACCATTGTGGGGCAAGGACCGAGAATATGCGAATAGAATGACCCTCCCTGAGCTCCGATAGAAGTGGGTCTGAGGCGGCCAGAGGATGCAGAGCGTAGGGGTCTTAGTTAGAAGGGTGTGTAGTTAGAAGAGGCAGAACGTAGGGGTCTTGAGGGTGTGTAGTTAGAAGATGCAGAGCGTAGGGGTCTTTGGGGTGTGTAGTTAGAAGATGCAGAGCGTAGGGGTCTTGAGGGTGTGTAGTTAGAAGATGCAGAGCGTAGGGGTCTTGAGGGTGTGTAGTTAGAAGATGCAGAGCGTATGGGTCTTGAGGGTGTGTAGTTAGAAGATGCAGAGCGTAGGGGTCTTTGGGGTGTGTAGTTAGAAGATGCAGAGCGTAGGGGTCTTGAGGGTGTGTAGTTAGAAGATGCAGAGCGTAGGGGTCTTCGGGGTGTGTAGTTAGAAGAGGCAGAGCGTAGGGGTCTTGAGGGTGTGTAGTTAGAAGATGCAGAGCGTAGGGGTCTTCGGGGTGTGTAGTTAGAAGAGGCAGAACGTAGGGGTCTTGAGGGTGTGTAGTTAGAAGAGGCAGAACGTAGGGGTCTTGAGGGTGTGTAGTTAGAAGATGCAGAGCGTAGGGGTCTTGAGGATGTGTAGTTAGAAGATCATAATGGAGTCCACATAATGAAGATAAGCTTTCGAGCAACACTGTACTTATTGTACTTATTTTATGATTATTCTTATGTCTGCGCTTTCTACATTGCACTACTTTTATTGGGTTTTATACCTATTCTTATGTATGCACTTTATGCATTGCTTTTATTCTGTCAACTGTATGGTAATTCTATACCCATGTTAATTTAATGCCATTTGCTGTGAAGCACTTTGATGCAATCCATGTATGAAAGGGGCTATATAAATAAATGTCTTCTTCTTCTTATTATTACAGTGACCTTCCAGATAAAAAAAATACAATCTATAAATCTACACCACAAAGTGATTTTTAGAAAGGAAGGGGTTATATAACTAGGATTATGAATCAACCTTCAACAAAGGACATACTACTGTAAGCATGAGAGGGAGTTCATCCAGCATAGCAGCCTCTCTTCAGATCCAACATGTCGCTGAGTACTCAGAAATTCTCAGAATGCATGTATGTGAGTTCTGTATGTCAGAGATACCACAATACCGTCATTGACGTCATGTTCACACATCTTGTCTATTATGATGTTCCAAGCGGCAGCAGTATCAGGGAAGGTTGTGAACATGTTTTCAATCAATCTACAACGTACCGGGACAATGGTTCGGCAGGGCTGCCGTCCCGGACACAATAGGACGGAGAGAGGGATCAACAACAGATTTACGAGCGTGGGTACGCCATAAAGGACCGGGCACGCAGGCTCCATTAGAATTAGTTTTTCTTGTTCCTCTTATCCAGCCTCTCTTATAGGAAATCGATCAATAAAATCATCAATCTCAGCTTTTATGTTGGCAGTAGGATTAGAGTGCAAAGTGTCATAACAATTTTCTATCCATCAATTGACTTTTAACACCAGAATCTTATTTCGCACAACCGCAGTAGAGCTCCTTTTATCAGCGGGCGAGTGATCATATCCTGGTCTCGAGTTCCAGGTCCTGCAGGGCCTCTATTTCACCTGCATCAGCTGCAACCAGCAGCTCTAAAGGTCGGTTGGTTGGTTGGTCGGACGGACGGTCGGTCCACAAAATTCCCCAGCCTCTAGCGGCCACAGGACAGGACAGGACAGCTGATTAACTGTTTGTGCCAATTGGCAAAAAAGGGGAGTGGCCTAGAATAAAAAAGTGCAGAAGTTAAACACATACACACACACACACACACACACACACACACACACACACACACACACACACACACACACACACACACAAGGGCAGGCCCGGACTGGCCATCGGGAGCACCGGGAGTTTTCCCGGTGGCCTGGCCTGACCTGCACAGATACAAAAAAATAATAATTATATAATTTTTTTTGCCAGGCCAGTGTTTCTAATAATAATAATAATAATAAATTGGATTTTAAGAGAGGAGCGCCTTTCTCAGACTCAAGGACACTGTACAAGGAAAGGGTGGAAAAATAAAAGATACAAATAAAAATTATGAATATATGTGTATAGTAACAACAGGAAAAAACAAATAAGATAAAAAAAAAAGGAAGCAAGGTGCTGTCCAATTTGATGAAGTGGTTGAAATGAACAAACAAACAAAAAACAGAAAACAAAACAAAAACAAACAAACAACAAAACAAAACAAAACAAAGGGATCTGTGGCTTAAAAGAAAAGAGTCAGGGGTGGGCTACTTAGGAGCGGGGCCATGTTGCGTGAAGGCAAGTGTGAACAGGTGTGTTTTTAGGTTGGTTTTGAAGAGGTTGATGGTGTCAGAGCCTCGGATGGAGGGGGAGAGGGAGTTCCACAGCCTGGGGGCAGCTGGGGGAAAGCTCGGTCTCCCAGTGTGGAACACCTGGTGCGGGGGATGGTGAGGAGGTCGGAGTTGGAGGAGCGGAGGCCTCATGCTGGAGTGTAGGGGTGAAGTAGGTTGGTCAGGTAGGAAGGGGCCAACCCGTGCAGGGATTTGTAGGTGAGGAGGAGGATCTTGTAGGGGATTCGGTAGTTGATGGGGAGCCAGTGGAGTTTTTGCAGGGTGGGGGTGATGTGCTGCCAGGGTTTGGTGCACGTGAGGACCCTCGCAGCAGAGTTTTGGACGTACTGTAAGCGATCCAGAACCTTATTGGAAGCACCAAGAAGGATTCCGTTACAGTAGTCGAGGCGGGAAGTGATGAAGGCGTGAATGAGTGTTTCCGCTGAGGTGTCGGAGAGTGAGGGGCGGAGGCGGGAAATGGTTCTGAGGTGGAAGAAGGCGGATCTGGTGACAGACTTGACGTGAGGGTGAAATGAGAGGGTTGAGTCCAGTATTACGCCCAGGTTCCGTACCTCCGTGAAGGGGCAGATGGAGTAGCCATCCACGGAGAGAACAAGGTGGTCGATCTTTTAGAGGAGGGCTGGGGAGGCTACAACTATTAATTTGGTCTTCTTGCTGTTGAGTTGAAGGAAGTTGGTGGTCATCCATGTTTTTATGTTTCTAGTTGCGGCGGCGCGATAGTTAGATAACCTAGGTGGGTGGGGAACAACCAGGATTTCACTGTCTGCGACAGAGTTGGAGAACTATCTCTCTGACTCTCTCCCTCTCGCGGATCACACACACACACATGGAGCCGCGCTGCCTCATGTGATTGGTGGAGGCGGGACCAGGCGATACAACTGATTGACAGCGGAGATGGCGAATGGAATGGCAGATGGCACTCTGCAGAATAATAGCCAGTGAGCCAGGGAGTGAGGGACTCGGGAGAGATCAGAGAGGGAAGTCAATTAACGTTGATGTCAAGATGGACAGTGGAAGAAAAAGAAAGGGTGGAGCAAAAAAAAAAAAAAAAAAATGCCCTTACAGGAGATGCTGCTAAATCCGGCAACATTTATCAAATGTTTTCTTGCACCAAAATCAAGGGACCAGCAGGCTAGTCAGTGATACAAATAAACATGTGGATGTTAGCGTTACCATGCAATGCATCATCATCATCTCCCCTGTCAAAAGCCCAATGTTAAATCTGCCAAGAAACAAATAAATAATCTAACCCTTGTGTCTGAAAACTAAAGTGGTATACTCTTACCATATTAGGGGACTAAATTGAAAAACGCCATAAAAATATTATATGTTGAAATAATTTCCCACTTTCTTTTCCATAAATATTTTATTCAACTTCAGCCCTGATCATAAATCTTTTTTATTTTTTCGTGGAAAGTCAAAAAAAATTCAAGATAATTCAAAGATTACACCTTTGCCACATATATTGCTACAAACATAATCACTGCAAAGTTATCAAAAAATAAGAATCTGATCAGACACAAGGGTTAAGTTGTTGTTCCCTTTATAATTTCCTCAAAAACATCTAGTCTAGTTAATGTGATCAATATTATTTGACAATTGATGCTTTTTGTTGGACATTTCAGTCAGTGAGCTCATACTTTGAGCTCATAATTTTATAGTTAAAATGATTGAGACAACGCAATATTCTGTCTTCGTTGTGCATGCATGCGTGTGCTCACCACACATGATACATGTGTCACACTATTCTGGCAGTGGCTACTGTTATTATAGTATTGTTAATGAAAGGTCTGTTATTTAATGTTTGTGTAAAGGGCTATTTTAACTGTTGATGGGTAGTGCATCAGTAAACTGAATAGGGTATTGTGCTCTTGCTCTGTTTGAATAGGTGGATAGAGTGGTTAACTGTATTATAATAGTAAATAGAAAAATATGTTGTGCTCTTGCTTTTTTCTTTTTGAAGGTGGAGAGAGTACCATTGCTAGTGCCACAACAGTTTTATTTGAGGTTCATAACAGTACATTGTACTAAGCAATTGTTGGCTCATTAGTTTGTGATTCACATGCACTAAAATTCACCAGAATGCAGGAAATTAAGTCTTTGTAACAAAAATGTTCCTGGTGGGGGACTCCCAGACCCCCTGCTTAAAAAGTGGCCTGACTGGGGCTATATTTTGCGCTATATCTCCCGGTATGAATTATTTCCCCAGTCCGGCCCGACACACCCTGTACCCTTCCTGCTGACTTGTCGTACATAACTTGTAAGTCGCTTTGGATAAAAGCTTCAGCTAAATGTAAGTTCATCACTGCCACGCCTCTGCACACTGCTGTAGCACATTATGGCACCTATGACACTTCTCTCTTTAGTGAATTCAATTTGTTTATTGAACTAAATCAGTTTTATTGAATTAGACTAGGTTTTTATTGAATTGATTCGTTTTCTATTGAATGGATATGTTTTCTGAATTAATTAGTTTTTTTTTATTAATGATTCGTTTGTATTGGATTTTTTATTTAATCAGTTTGCATGTCTATCATGAGGAACAGTATTTATTTCAGTATTTATTCTAGTTATTTAGTATTATTTAATGCCTATAACCGAGACCTGAGTATTGTGGATTGTGTATTGCATGGAATATTGTTGTTGCCATGCTGTCATTGAGATGTTTTGGTTTTTGTTGTTTGTTGTTTTTGTTACTCTGTGAAGTTACAAATATGAATTGCCCAAATATGAATTGGGATCAATAAAGTTGTCTGAATCTGAATCTGAGTACTGTATTTCGTGCTTCCATGTCCCATGGAGAAATTACAATAAACATGACTTTGACTAATGTGTGTGTGTGTGTGTGTGTGTGTGTGTGTGTGTGTGTGTGTGTGTGTGTGTGTGTGTGTGTGTGTGTGTGTGTGTGTGTGTGTGTGTGTGTGTGTGTGTGTGTGTGTGTGTGTGTGTGTGTGTGTGTGTGTGTGTGTGTGTGTGTGTGTGTGTGTGTGTGTGTGTGTGTGTGTGTGTGTGTGTGTATGAATGCAAGCGTGCATAGATGCATGCACATACGTGGTCGCAGCTATCGCAAATCTGCACTTATTTCACATCTTTCCAACGCATGTTTTTGTTCTTAGTGGCATACTACACTATACTTGTGGAAGACATTATTATGCTTTCTATCTTTAAAAGAATTGTGGCTGCTCTTATAGGTGGAATTTAGACCTCGGTTAACTGAGCGTCCCCCCCCCTGTTTCTCGCCTGCAAGGTGATTATGATCATTATAATGTGTCACCGCTGACTTTGTCCGTTCTTGATGAAGATGAAGATGTGGGCAGCGGCGAGACATTAGTCAAAGCGCACGACTGGTGCAACGGAACCAGGAAGCTGTTCATAAATCAGGCTTTTCAAGTCCTAATCCACCCCACAACGCCACGTCTCTGGTGGTCACTCAGGCCGACAGCCTCTCTGCCTGCGTGTAGCCTACTTCACGTCGTGGTTTTTAGAGCCAGTCTTAAGCGTGGACCACACGGCGGCGGAAAGTAACTAAGTAGTTCTACTCTCAAGTACTGCACTTAAAGGAACACGCCAACATTTTGGGAAATTAGTTTACCATCTTCTCCAGAGAGAGACAAGAAGATAGATACCTGTTTCCTCTCTGTGCGTCCTCTCTGGCTGCACGTTAGCCTAGCTTAGCACAATGAATGGAAGTGGACATGACCGGTTAGCCCTAGGCATTGTCCAACTAACACCTCTCCCGAAGGCTAACCGGTCATGTCCACTTCCATTCATTGTGCTAAGCTAGGCTAACATGCTAGGCTACTGAAGGCTCAGTGGCAGTCAGGCTTTCTGGTTCTGGGACTGACTGAGATTTTGGATCATTTGAAATTAGGACCATGTAGACTCAGCCGCGTACAATGTACGTGAAATAAGCCTTCAGTCCAGAACCACAAGACCTGACCGTCACTGAGCCTTCAGTCCAGAACCACAAGACCTGACCGTCACTGAGCCTTCAGTCCAGAACCAGAAGACCTGACCGTCACTGAGCCTTCAGTCCAGAACCACAAGACCTGACCGTCACTGAGCCTTCAGTCCAGAACCAGAAGACATGACCGTCACTGAGCCTTCAGTCCAGAACCACAAGA
This sequence comes from Notolepis coatsorum, assembly GCF_963971535.1. Classification (NCBI taxonomy): domain Eukaryota; kingdom Metazoa; phylum Chordata; class Actinopteri; order Aulopiformes; family Paralepididae; genus Notolepis; species Notolepis coatsorum. Next base: position 14,770,334 of record NC_140182.1, read on the forward strand.
CCTGACCGTCACTGAGCCTTCAGTCCAGAACCAGAAGACTTGACCGTTACTGAGCCTTCAGTCCAGAACCAGAAGACCTGACCATCACTGAGCCTTCAGTCCAGAACCACAAGACCTGACCGTCACTGAGCCTTCAGTCCAGAACCAGAACACCTGACCGTCACTGAGCCTTCAGTCCAGAACCACAAGACCTGACCGTCACTGAGCCTTCAGTCCAGAACCCGAAGACCTGACCGTCACTGAGCCTTCAGTCCAGAACCACAAGACCTGACCGTCACTGAGCCTTCAGTCCAGAACCAGAAGACCTGACCGTCACTGAGCCTTCAGTCCAGAACCACAAGACCTGACCGTCACTGAGGCTTCAGTCCAGAACCACAAGACCTGACCGTCACTGAGCTATGGCCAGACAATAGCCTGTGAATAAACCAGTGTTTTCCCTGGAGTACAGTGTGGACATTCGACTCCCCGGCGGCGAGGTCGTTACAATACATTCTGGTATCCCTTCCCACTGTATCCAATCAGGAGAGAGAACCCTAGCTATTGTTACTTATTTCAAGAAATCTTGCCATGCCAAATTTGCTTACTGCACTGGTTAGGGGTGCAACGGTACACAAAAACCACGGTACGGTAGGTACCTCGGTTTTGAAGTCAAGGTTCGGTACGGGTTTTCGGTACACTGGGGGACAGTTTGGCTTTCCATGTTCCACTCAGGGGTGATGTAGTGTGCAGTAACTAATTGGGCTGTCAACAAATATTCTATATTGAAATTAATAATCGACTTGTAATGTTTTTTTTTAATAATAATAATCATATTAGATTGTGAAAAAAACAGCCCCCGGTGGGCGGTCGCTAGTGGTTAACATACCGTTGTATTCGTTCGGTACACTACACAGCCGTTCGGTACGGTACGGTACACACTGAAGCGGTTCGGTTCGGTACGGATATGTGTACCTTTACACCCCTAGTATCCAATCAGGAGAGAGAACCCTAGCTATTTTTACTTATTTCGAGACATCTTGCCATGCCAAATTTGCTCACTGCCACTGGTAGATTATTTTACTTGTTTCAAGGAAAACATTTGCTTAAAACTAGTTTGTATTCCTTATTTTGTCAGACAAGAATGTAGAGCTTTTTGCAGTGTGGAGTTCTCTCCTCCTAATTGGATAAAGTGAGAACGGGAAAGAAAATGTATTTTATGCTGTACTGCAGAGTGGAGGGACTGGGAGACCCATGTTACTGACCAGACACTCTATTGTCTATACTATATCAGCAATGGCTGTCAGAATGTGGAGCTACTATTTTAACATGTACACCACTTATTTTAACAAACAAGGAAATACCACTTGCAGCACTGTTAAAGTGGAGATCCTTAAGATCCTCATTTTTGTTTATTTTGGCAACATCTATTGGTGATAATTGCCTTGCTTTCCAACTTGACAACTCATGCTAACTACCGAGTTAGTCTTCTATACATTTCAAACACACTGCTGTTGCTGCTGTTGATGCTGCCAAAATGCTCCCACCAGTGACTTCACGCTGTGTTTCAACACTTTTCATTGCTATAAGAGATCTTAGATATTGCCGGCACTCTGAAGGTTCTTTTTAAAACAGCCCAAATGTTTCTGCCATGAAGATCATGAAAGGCAGTTCTGAAAGCCAAACAATGTTGACACCACAACGGAGATGAATATATTGGGCTTTGAGAGTTGGAAGATGAGTTGTTTAAGTTGCATGCTTTCAACGTGGAGCTCTGCTGTCAGGGGGTGCGTTTTTGTAGCTCTTTCAGCCGTGTTGTCTTAGAGGAACCTGGGATACATATCTCCTAGTGCCAGGAGAGAGGCAACTGGGTATAGTATTAACCCTTTCACTGCCACACTACAAAGGGTTAACCCTCCCACTACCACACTACAAAGGGTTAACGCTTTCACTACCACACTACAAAGGGTTAACGCTTTCACTACCACACTACAGAAGGTTAACCTTTCACTACCACACTGCAAAGGGTTAACGTTTTCACTACTACACTACAAAGGGTTAACCCTTTCACTACCACACTACAGAAGGATAACCCTTTCACTACCACACTGCAAAGGGTTAACGTTTTCACTACTACACTACAAAGGGTTAACACTTACACTACCACACTACAGAAGGTTAACCCGTTCACTACCACACTACAAAAGGTTAACCCTTTCACTACCACTGCAAAGGGTTAATGCTTGCACTACCACACACCACACTACAGAAGGTTAACCATTTCACTACCACACATCAGAAGGTTAACCCTTCCACTACCACACTACAGACAGTTAAGTGAAATGGTTAATATTATATAGTGTGGTAGCGAAAGAGTTAAAATAGTATCCAATCTGCTGAAAAACAAGAGCAAATGACAAATACAATGACCCGTTTATGATCTCCTCAAGTCATTTACATTCCTTGTAAATCTTACCCTGGAGAACAGATGACAATAGAATACTGATTTGAGGAGCAGCACACGGTCCTCCGTCCTGTTAAGATTACGAGCCCCCTGATCTTGAACTTGAAGTCTCCCAGTGCGCTCCGTCACCACTCTCTGAAGCACATCCTTTGCAAAAACAACAATAAATGTGCTTTTCCCCAGAGGTGGAGCTCAGCCCGCCCCTCTCTACAACTAGCTAGAGTGCGGACGTTTACAGCGCGTAGTGCGGTCTGCAATATAGTTCTGTTTCAACTGTTGTTTCAACATCCGGATTGCAATACATTTCACAGGAGAGCTTACTGAGACCGGCAAGAATACACCCTGAGCGTCCCAGGGTGCCGGGTTGCCCAGAAAAGCAACACTTTACCCGGCCGCTCTCAGTTGAAAAAGTTTTTACTTTAGCCGCGGAGCACACCGACTTCAATGTCACCTTCTTGTCGACGGACCAATCAAATCAACCGAGGGGAGGGATTACAAATCGGAGGTATCTGAAGAGAACTCGACAGCTAAACAAACCAAGATAATGGAGGAGAAGCTCATTTTGGCAGTTTCCGACAAACCTTGTTTCTCCGACCAGGTCTTACCACGATGAGATATGAACAGCAACGCCTGGAGGCCTGTGAGCAGTAATGTATAACTCATGTAACGTTAGCTGAGGTAGCAACAGTAATGAGTAGTAATGTATGTAACGTTAGCTGAGGTAGCAACAGTAATGTATGTAACTTATGTAACGTTAGCTGAGGTAGCAACAGTAATGTATGTAACTTATGTAACGTTAGCTGAGGTAGCAACGGTAATGAGTGGTTGCACCCTGTGCACTTGAGATTCTGTATGTACATCGCTGTGCCTCATGTTCCAGCACAAGAAAAAGACGTCCAATCTAATGACAGCCTTAGGGTGAAGGCTTAAAAAAAATTGGTTTAGAGATTCAGAGCTTAGGTTGTACACTTTGTACACTTTTCCATGTGTATAAAGTTCTCTTCATCTCTTCCCCTTAAGTGGCTGATATCAATCCCTGTCTCCTGAGCCATTCAGCCAATGTGTAGTGTGATGTGTGTGCCTGCGGTGCCAGTGTATGGCAGCCATTGAGCCTGCATAGCCCAAGGTTGCGTGCTACATTGTGGGGAGCGCTTTGAGTGTCTAGAAAAGCGCTATATAAATGTAATGAATTATTATATCCAGTGCCACACGTGATTGTGGAGGAAATTAGCCGGAGCAAGGATATACTCAGTCAAAATAGACTTAGTTATCACAGATTTATTTAACTCAAACAGAGTATGGAAATACAAGTAAGTCAAGAGTTATGCTGGGTGACTCCATGAAGAGACAGGCCTAGTATCCCCAATAGAGCTCCTAAAGTTGAACACATCTTATACACATGATAGAAGGGGCGGGGTTCGGTGTTGTAGGTACACTATACGACTAAGGTACCCATGTACATGTCGAAATACTTCCCAAAGGTCAGTGAATACCACGACCACAACACCAGAGGAAGCTCAACAAATCATGTTAAACCCAGATCCGGCTCAAACAAGGGACTAAACACGTTTCGCAATTATGCCACATCAATGTGGAACGCCGTACCCAAAGCTGTAAAGGAATGTGAATCCCTACCCACATTCAAAACCGCTCTCAAAGAGCACCTACGGGAGGCTGCAATTCGAAACTGGCCACCGTAAATGCCCAAACCCCCCACCACCTCCTAATAGACAGTCTCCTCTCCACCGCATGTATATATATTCTCTCCCCACCGTATGTATATTTCTCTCCCACCCACCCACCCCCTCCAAATGTACAGTCTCCTCCCCACCGTATGTATATTTCTCTCCCACCCACCCACCCCCTCCTAATGTACAGTCCCCTCCCCATCATCTGTATATACTCTGTCAGGATCTATGGGTAACAGTGCTGTATATTTGAATACCGTTTATGTCACAAATGTACTGTATCAGTACTAAATACCTGTATGTCCCTATGCCATAAATGTCATGTATGTTGTGTATGTCATAAATGTCTATATGAATTGAAAATGGGGGACCCTGATGTAAACAAGACAAACGTCTTTCTCTGGTCTGCATCCCCTTAACAATTGTGTGTATTGAGCCGTACTGTATTGTACCCATTCTGCAATCTGTTAAATTAAGTTTTCATTCATTCATTCATTCACATACACCGTGAGGTGTGAGACATCTGGCTCTGTGAGGGGGGGGGGGGTTAGGTGTTAGCTTTGGGGAATATGGAAGGGAGGGGGTGAGGTGTTGGGAGAGGACGGATGGGGGTGTTGAATGCATTAGCGCAGTGCTTCCCAATCCTCTCCTCGAAGCACCCCAGCCATTCCATGTATTTGTTAAATTCCACCACCAGCACACCTGATTCAACTTAACAAGCCCTTTATTAGTTGAATCAGGTGAGCTGGTGGTGGAATTTAACGAATAATGCAACGGCTGGGGTGCCTCGAGGAGAGGTTTGGGAGCCACTGCGTGAAGTTAGCGTGTGTTTATACATGAACTCAGGATATGTATTTACATCAAAGAGAGAGTCTCTTGGTTTTATCATCAAAGAGAGGGGGGACAGGGAGTTCTATCTTGATCCTTTCTGGTTACTGCTGTCCCTATGAGGCTTCTAAAGTAAATGGTAAATGGCTGCATTTATATAGCAGCTTTTATCCAAAGCGCTTTACAATTTGTTCCTCACATTTTACCCATTCACTCACACTTTCACACACCGACAGCAGAGGAGACCGTTCAAGGTGCCAACCTGCTCACAGGGAGCAATTAGGGGTTAAGTGTCTTGCTCAAGGACACTTTGAGAAGCTGCCTGGGAGGAGCGGGAACCTCTGGATTACCAGACGACTGCTCTACCTCCTGAGCCACTGTCGCCCCCCGTTCTGCTAAAGCTACAGATAAAGGCTACACCAGTACACTCTATGACTTGACTGCAGCATTCCAATTAACCTGTTCCACCCGACGGGACCGGTAGGCTACCAGTCCCGAAATTACATCTGGTCATAAATCAATATTTTTTTGACTGTTGTATAAAAGTAGACTGATGTATAATGTATATTATCATCAATGCGTTAGTTTAGCAATAGGTTAAAAGTGTCATTAGATAGATTTAACTTTTCGATTTGGACAAGTCTAGTCACGAGGGCGACCATTTTGGATATTTTTTAACCATGGGAATTGTAGTCTTTTTGTGGCCATTTTGTAATAGACATCACTAGTTGTCGATCAGCGTTGGAATTTTTCAGAAGTACACTTCCTGGAAGATTCTATAGGGGTTCAAGGTTCAGAGTTCTGGATGAATTATTTCAATAACTGTTATTATTCGGGATAAGAAGCCACAAAAGGTAACGTTTTTGACAAATTTGAAAACGCAGTTAGTTTATCTTCCCTATTGTTAGCATTCAGCAACAATTAGATTTGAAAATAGTTTCAAAATGGTGCCACCCTGATAAAAATAAAAAAGCTACTGTACATTACATTCATTATCTGTTCTCATGCACGCCTGGTGATACTAAATCCAAATTGAACTCGGGCATTTGAAAGATAATATATGTATATATATATAAATGTGCAAATTGGCTATAATAAGGTAATTTATAAGCCTCCTATTCTATATTCTATAATAATATTTCAAATAGCATTGGTCCGGATGGGAGAATTCAGTACTGTATCTACAGAACCTTCTGTTTAATCATCTTCCCTTTATTAATTTCCTTAGATTCTTTTGTACACATGATCTCAAGAAGGTAGTGAACGATATCAGTGGCAGTTTTTAATGTTTGGTCATTATTAGCATGGTGTTAGTCACTGTCAAAGATGCATAATTCATATTCTCCTTTGTTTCATCACAATTTAAGCAAGCCTAGTAATATACACACTATTTCTGACACTGTGAATACATTCCCTGAGGTCCATAGATGTCCCTAGACACCAATAATATGCAAATGGTCCTTGTAGAAGTGGAGCAATATTCCATTTACCTAGGTATATATTTTAGGCAGATTTTCACCACGGGTGGAAGAGGTTAAGGCCTAAATTAATAATTGTAATTATTTATCACGCAATTAAAAAGATAAATCATCTCTTGAATTACAAAACCACAGTCCATCCCCAGAAATGATTTGCTGAGATCATACATTCTCGTAGACAACAAACAAACTAAATCAAACAAACACTAAATCGACTGAAACAATAATTGTCAGTAGAAATGTATTACCATCCCATTAGCTAGATTGATGCATTTAATCACAGTCCAACGATGTTCTTTCTACACAGTCATCTGTTAGATGTTCAATTGCCTGAATGTGGTTCAAGGTAAATGGCCCTCTGGGTTATTTCCCCCCCAAAACCTTTTAGCGAGACATTATCCCATGATTGATGAAGTGGATGTGACTCCTGCTACTCTTCCTCACGTCTGTCACTGTGCATCGCCTCGACTCCCGGCCGCTAGACGACCGCCAGACAGGAGTGGGACCCGATCCAGATGTTTCCCGTAACCCTGGAGTGATTGGGACCACCGTTATGCATGGCTACTTAGCGGAATGCCCCTGAACGCTTACTCCCACGTCTTTTCACAGAGTGCTAACTTCTCTCCTGTGACGAAGATGTCCACAAAAAAGGAGATGGCTTTTTCAGATGGCGAGCGGGGCGAGTTGCTCAAACTTTGATTACCTGTTCCTTTTTGTTTTTCATTCGGGGGAGTTGAGGCCAAAATGATGGCAGCATCGATGATACGGAGAAGAAGTCTAGAGAGGAAGTCTTTACTTGTAGCACACATTGCTACATTGCTACACACATGCGAGATGGACGACACACATAGGAACACACACACACACACACTTGCATTTTCTTTAATTTCTTTGGGTCGCCCTTCCCCCCAAGGGCAGTCGGGAGCAGACATGGATTGGGGGCGTGGAGACGCACCCGGAAAACAATCCACGCACTCCTGTCCGTCTTCGTCAGGGACGCGACAGTGCTAGCGATCTGTTCTGCATGTTTTTCCATTGGGTTTATCTCTTTTTAGGGGGGAAACCCTCCAAAGCACGGGGAACTCACCCCACACAGAAAGGCCCGGGAGATACCCCACCTGGCAACCTGGCAACCTGGTCCCTAAGTGTGATTCGAACCCAGGACCTTCTTGCTGTGAGGCGACAGTGTTAACCACTGCACCACCGGGCTGTGTGTTAAGCGTGGCGCTCCACAGAGGCTCTGTGTGGAGGAGGGGGGTCTGTGCTGGCGCCAAATCCAAAATCAAAACATTCCAGGGGGTCTCTCTCCTCGCCACCACACCCACCGTATGCTCACAGAATGGGCAGGAAACCACGTGACTTGTGTCTCAGAAGGTAAAGCGATCGTCTGGTGATCGGACAGTTCCCGGTTCGATTCCGGCTCCTCTCAGGCAGCGCGTCGAAGTGTCCTTGAGCAAGACTCTCCCGATGAGCCGGTCGGTCGGCACCTTGCACCGGTCGCCTCCGCCGTCGGTATGTGAGTGAACGGGTGAATGTGAGGCATAAGTTGTAAAGCGCTTTGGATAAAAGCTCTATATAAATGCAGTCCATTTACCGTTTACCACGCAAGTGTGATGTTCACACTGCAAACACAGAGGACCGCGAACGCATTCACACCACGTCCCTGACCGTCTGACCCACTGACGCCGGAGAGTGCAATGAGCAGAAAACCAAAGCCTTGCCAAGTAAAAGGACGAATAGTAATAAAGACGCAGGTTCAATTACAAGTAGCTGTATGACGGTTAACACAATCGGACTCCAGCCCCTAGTCGGCTCCTTAAAACCTCCATAAAATGGAGGAGGGATGAGGGACCACTACGGTCCGGCTGTGTTACCGTGACAAGGAGAAGCGGGGCGGGAAGGAAGGGAAACGGGATAGGAATGTAATTATGGGATGGATAGCTGGGGGGGGCAAAGGTGAGCGGGAAGTGTACGGCTCAGCAGATTCTGCGACACCACTCGCTTGTCTTCCGTCGACCTTCGGCCCCGTCTGTCCGAGCCTCGTCTCCCATGGCCTCCAACATGTCCCCAAAAAGTCCGGGCTCATACTGTACTACACTACACACACACACACACACACACACACACACACACACACACACACACACACACACACACACACACACACACACACACACACACACACACACACACACACACACACGTGCGCGCACACACAGCCCTGGAAATCGGGAACTGTGGTCGATGCTCCTCAATGCTTTGTGACTCACCTTACATGCTATTGCGTGGTTGGTGAATAATAGAAAATACATACACATGCATGTGTGTGTGTGTGTGTGTGTGTATATGTGTATGCAATGCATATTTTTTTATTCACCACACACACACACATATATATATATACACACACACACACACACATACACATATGTATACGCACACACATACACACACACACACACACACACACACACACACACACACACACACACACACACACACACACACACACACACACACACACACATATACATATATATATACACACACATACACATACATATACACACACACACACAATAAACAGCACAGAACAAACACACCTGTATTTCCAATCTCCCTCACTCGTTTTCTCTCTTCTCATACAGTACACACACACACACACACACACAAACCCCCCCCCCCACACACACACACACACACACACACCATTTACCGGAGAAAATAACCTACGCACATATCCCTATATAGAAAAACAAAATGGATGCCATCAAGCACCTTTCTGTAGGGACCCAGGCTGCGATGCAGGCAGCAGCGGCAGGGTAGAGGAACTATTCTGGGCTGACAAGTGATGGCGACGCCCGGTGACAAGGCCAGCAGAGACAGACCCGTCCCCCGGTATCTCCGTGCCACTGTGAATAGAACGACCGCCTCCCACGCCAGACGGGAGGAGCGAGGAGAAAGCCAGTGTGCAGGAGGAAAAGGCAACAGAAGATTGCTCTGACTTTTTGACCGCAGGAAAAAACAAACCTGCCACCATGCAGAAGCTGTAAGCAGAGCGGCTCACAGAACCGGGAAATGCATTCATACCAGATACGCACTCTTCAGGCTGTTTCACGTGCCACTCATCCTTTACAGCTCCCCTACATGTATTTTAACCTTCTGTAGTGTGGTAGCGAAAGGGTTAACTTAAACCCTCACAAAAGTTCTATATTGAATAACAATTATATTAGATTTGATTAGATCGGATTATATTAGATTTGTTTAAATTCGATTAGATTGGATTTGTTTAGATTCGATTAGATTACAATTGATTGTCATTATTATACAACACAAGTACAGTACAACGAAAAGAAGTTTGGCATCTAAGAGTGCAAATGTAACAGTAAAGTGCAATAGTAATATACAATGTGCACGTGATTAAACTGGGTATAAAATGCACAATGAAAATAGTGCTAATCAGATGTAAAGAGTGGTAGTATTATCATGTACAGTGATACAGGTATAAAGACACTATGGTAGTAGTAAGTCATACCGGCCAGCAGCGAAATGTTAACATAAACACAGTGTCTACGGTATATATGTATCTTTTTGCATATATGTAGATACAGTACTAGATCTGTATCTATACATAGCCTACTCTTTCTTGTTACGCTGTGTCTTTATACCTGTATGTATCACACAAGTTCCGTTTGAAGGCAGCACTTAACCGGACATTTTTTTGTTAGCAAGGTTTTTAGTGAAAATGCATGTGTTTGTGAAGCGCTGGAGAAATGAGACTTGATCATCCTGCACAAGAGTTTGTAAACGGATGTTTTGATATAGTTTCGCTGTTGTTAACCCTTTCACTACCACACTATAGAAGGTTAACCATTTCACTAACAGACTACAGACTGTCTGTAGTGCGGTAGTGGAAGGGTTAACCTTCTATAGTGCGGTAGTGAAAGTGTTAACCCTTTGCGGTGTGGTAGTGAAGTTGGTAGTTCAACCAAATCTCCACTTCAATTCAATCATCAATTATTTCTATTCTTTTTATTCTACATTCACCATAGAGACATGCGAGAAGAAGAAAAAAATGAAGGCATCACGGAGTGAGTAATTACGAATTATCATTTTTGGGTGAAGTGCTCCTTTAACCATAACAAAAAATGTAGTGGACAGGATCCTTTGAGTGTGATGAAGAGCAGTGTGAGTATATTCAGATAAACAAATCAATCAAACAGAGAGGGATAAACAAATCTCTCATCTGATGAAATGTCAACTATAATGGGAAGGGCACGTACTTAGTATGCACTAAGTAACCCAAATAGTAAATAGGCACAGATGGGTTTTGAAATGGAATTTTGTTGACAAAATTCCAACATACCATTAGGACATGATTTGTGCTGGTTTTCTCTCTATTTACGTATCGGGGGGCTTATCTCATCGGAGTGTCATGTAAAGACTTTCAAATCCCAGCACACAACACAAAAAAGTGACGTCAATAATGTTGCTTAAACTCAACTTTTACATCCATGTAAGATTTATAATATAGTTGCGCATTTTCAATTCTAAACCAGAAAAAAATATATATCCATTAGTTGGGTATACAACAGTGTGTTGTCATTCGACTTAAGTAGGGCGCGGCTGGGTAGAGCAGTGGACTAAGCACCCCCCTACCACCGCAGAGACTCTGGGATCAAACCCAGCTGTCAGCGGTACCTCCGGCTTGGTCTGTCGTCCCTACTAACACAATTGGCAGTGTTAGCGGGTGGGAAGCCGGTGGGGTATTTTTTTTTCATTTCAACCTTTATTTAAAATCGTAAGCATCTGAGGTTTCCCTCATTTACAGAAACGACAATTGTACAGTACATAATAAAAACAATATTCACAGAAATTTAAACACCAGAGTAAAACAAATTAAAAACGTTTAAAAATAATTTTAAAATATCAACTAAAACAGTTACAGGTAGTCACACAATGGTCTGAAATCATACATTTAAACATTCCAAGGGAAGGGAGAACCTCCAATTTTAGCGTGAGTTGAAGGACATTCCATGAGTTAGAGGCATCAAAGGAAAAGGCTGACTTCCCTAACTCAGAACAAATCTGAGGAACCCTAAGAACCATCCAGTCATTCGATCGAGTTGAATAGGTTCCAATATTCCAATTTAACAGTGAGGAGATATAAACAGGTTGTTTACCAATAAGGGCTTTAAAAATAAATAAATACCAGTGTTTGTTGCGCCTTTCTGCAAGAGAAGGCCAACCCACCCTATCATACAGGACACAATGGTGAGTATCATATCTGTCACCAGTTATAAATCTGAGAGCTGAGTGATATGCAGAATCCAGAGGTTTAAGAGTTGATGCCGCAGCATGCCTATAAATTACATCACCATAGTCCAAAACTGATAAGAAGACTGATTCCACAATTCTTTTTCTACTAAATAGAGGAAAATTGGATCTGTTTCTGTACAGGAAACCAATTTTCTGTCGCAGTTTAGTGGCAAGATTTTCCACATGGAACTTAAATGTTAATTTCTCGTCAAGCCACAGGCCAAGATATTTATACTCAGTGACTCTCTCTATACAAGAGCCACTAACAGTAGATATCCTCACATCATCAAGGTTAATATTCCTTGCTCTTGAAAATAACATAAACTTTGTCTTACTAGCATTAAGAACCAATTTAAGACTAGTAAGGGCATCCTGTAGAGCATAAAAGGAAAGTTGCAATTTCTCAAAGGCCAGCTGTACAGAGTCTGCAATACAGTACACAATTGTGTCATCAGCATACAGATGGGCATGACATCCATGACAGGTCGTTGTAAACAGCGACTCCTACTGGTCGGTCGGGGCGCCTGTTCAGCAGGGAAGGGATCTGGGGGAGATAGTGTGATCCTCCCACACGTTACACTCCCCCAGTGAGAGTCCTCGCTGTCAGGTGAACAGAAGTGGCTGGCTGACTCCACATGTATCGGAGGAAGGCATGTGGTAGTCTTCACCCTCCCCAGCCCGACAGTATGGGGCAAAGGCGCGCAACAACCAGGAAGGGAATTGGCATAACGACTAAATTGGGATGGGAGAAAAATACGGAAAAAAGGGGGAGAATAAATAGATAAAAAAAAAAGAATTCGACTTACAGTAAGTAAAAGTTTTCGATATTGATGTAAGTATTAAGTAAGTAAAGGTACACAATCTCCATGACGTTTGTGTATTCCGGTGCTTGGGACTCGGGAGTGCTCAACCTCGATCCATTGACCTCTAAAGGTCATGTTAAAGGCGTCCAGTTATGCTGCCTCTGATCACGTCCTCCTGAAGTTGTCAGGCTTCACATTTTGAGTAAGTACATTATCTTCCATAAACCTTTGCCATGTTTTCTACGGAGACAATTTTTCTTCAAAGTAGCTGATGATGGTGTGATAGGTTGAGATAAATGTAGTGGAGTAAAAGTAAAAGAAAATACTCAAGTAAAGCATGCACAGTATACCAGTATATCTCAGGATTGTACTCAAGTACAGCACTTGAGTAAAGATACTAGTACAGACCACAAACGACTAGGTCTATACTACTATAATATCAAATCAAATGTATTTATATTTATCAACGGACCAAAAACAAAAACACCATAAAATCCAACATATATATATATATATATATATATATATATATATATATTTTATTTTTGTATTATTATGAAAAATGTGTGGTACTAGTATCAGGAGATTTTCGATTGATCTTCCCTCAACAGAGGATTGATATGATCAACGGGGGTATGCCCCCCCCCTCCTCCTCTATCTTTTTGTCTAACCCCCCTTTCAGATATCCAACCTTTCACCGGGCAAACCTGGCGGCGGGGGCAATCGGCTAAAAGCTCGATATACTGATGCACACAGGCCCCCGGAGCTCTCTGTCTGTGGTGAAATTGCGGTGAAATTGCCATTGAGTTTTTATTATGGGCCCCTAATAGAAGGTAATGAGTAGAGGCTCATGCTTCACTGGCTGCTGCTCGGAGCTGCTCGGAGCCGCCTGCCTGTGGATCCCCAGCCCCCCCCCCCCCCCCCCCCCCCCAACACCCAGGACACCTGAGCGACGGAGAGAGGCGCCTGGGTGCCGACCGGGGCACGCTCCCTCGTCACGCTCGCTGGCCCCCCTGGATTCTGATTGGCGGAGAGGGCACACTTGCGCATGAATGCATGCGCTAAAGACCTGGACCATGTCCTGCGGTGCCCCCCCCCGCCAACTCGATCGATACGAGCCAGCCGGCTCCTCTGCCCGGCCCTCGCATTTATTTGAATCTGGGAGCGAAATCCTTGGAAGATGGAACAACAGGCGAGCGGAGATAGACATAGATTTACTGTAGGTGGGCCAGAGAGAGAGAGAGAGAGAGAGAGAGAGAGAGAGAGAGAGAGAGAGAGAGAGAGAGAGAGAGAGAGAGAGAAGATAGAGTTGCTGCTCGTGATTCAGCTTGGCTTTTATTTATTTTTATCGTCGAAATGTCTGCCCGCCGTGCTGAAATGATACTGTAGATACCGAAATAAGCAAAGGGCAATAGATATAAATTCATAGCGGCACAAAACAGCGAGTCAGAGCCTTTAAATAATTTGACTCCCCTAAAATCCCCATGAATAATGCTCCAAGGTTTTAGGCTGAATATCTATGTATTCCTCCATACTGTGGTCCCTCAACAGAAATTGCATAAACAAGGTATGACTGGAAAGCTAAGACTCCTGCGGACCCGATGAGCCCAACCGTATTGATGTGTGATGATGTTTAGTTCCCACAGTAGCCATTTTAATGTAGTGAGACGTTTTTCTTTTTTTCTTTTTTTTTAACTTGACCTCACTATATAAAATGACTATATATATTTTTTTATCCACCTTTTCTCCACATTTTACTATTTTTCTCCCATCCCAATTTCGTATTATCCAATTCTTCCCTCCCCTGTCTTGAACGTTGCTAGACTATGCCTCCCACAGGTCGGTTGTAGTGAGGACAGAAGCCTTGCATCACGTGTCCCCTCCGGTACACGAGGAGGCAGCCTGTTGCATCTTTTCACCGCAGCAGCTCGAACTCTCAGTGGCGAGGAGTAACGCGTGGGAGGCTCACGCTGCCCCCGTCACTTCCGTCGCACCGGCGTCACCAAACCGACCTGTAGGAGTCGCTGTCCACAACGTCAAATCCACACCCACCGGCTTTCCCACCCTCTAACACTTGCCAATTGTGTTAGTATGAACGACCGGCCAGCCGGTAGCAACGCCGAGAGCTGGGCTCGAACCCAGCGTCTGCTGCGTTAGAGGCGAGCGCATTGCCCACTGTGCCAATCAGCTGCCCATAAAATTACTATCTTATTGTGAATATTGTGACCTCCAGGATCACAGCCCCATGGAACACTAGAGAGCTAGGTCATCATATGGCAGGCCTCGGCATATTGAATGGGGGGGGGGTTTCTGAGCCATTTTCAGAACACAAATACTTGACATCCAATCGCAGACAAATTTCAAAGGTTTTTGATGCCAAATCCTAGCATGTTCAAGGTGTTCAAGGTCTTGGTGGGATGTTGGGATATTTTGGAGGAACTTTTTGACCATGTTTATCAATTCTCTATTTGGTCGAAAATAGTTGCATTTTGCACCAAATCTGTGTAACAAATGGTATCAACCCAAGAATTGCTGCAACAACTGACATAAATAGTGAGCATGGCAATGGCTGTAATTTGGCATAGATATAATGTCCAATTCTATACACTCAGAATTGTAATAATTGTAATAGGCGAGATTCAAAACATGTTTATTGCATATTACTATACTAGAAATGATCGGAAGATCACCGGTTCGAGCCCCAGTCAAGGCTGTTGTCGGAAAGGGGTGTTGTTGTCCAGCAGGGGGCACTCTGTCCTCTGGATTAGTCAGTAACAATGCCCCTGTTACGGTAATAGTGACACCCGTCTTAACCGAGGTCCTGACTGAATCTCGGTTGTTAAAGAACCCAGCCAGGACCCGTATCGCAAAGAATAGGGGGTTCCCGACGTTCCTGGCAAAATTCCCAATCAGGTCTCTGACATCAAGGCCTCCTAATCATCCCTTCCCCTTAATTGGCTGATATCAATCCCTGTCTCCTGAGCCGTTGAGCCATTGTGTAGTGTGATGTGTGCCTGGTGCTAGTGTATGGCAGCCATTGAACCTGCATAGCCCAAGGTTGGGTGCTACCAGTGGTGGTGAAGGAGCCAATTTCCACCCAACATTGTGGGGAGCGCTTTGAGTGTCTAGAAAAGCGCTATATAAATGTAATGAATTATTATTATTATTATAAAATATTGATATACAGTGTTGAGCTGCATCTCAAATGAGTCCTTAGGGCCCCAGCTTCCCGGTGGTGTGGACACTTGTAAGTGGCACCTACTGCTGGTTGTAACCTTGGAGCCACCTTGAAGAAATCTTAGGGCTTAAATGGTTAATGACCCTTTTATGAGCTTTTGTTTTGAATCATTTTAGCAAATGATTCTCTCTCTCTGAAAATAATTGTTCATGTCCACAAATAACAATAATAATAATAAAAAAAGAAGAAGAAAAAGGAAAAGCTGAACTCAGTATAGGACTTACTGTCCTATGCTACCATGCACTCATCCTACTATACTAATATGTCGTATGTCTATGCACTCAATACTGCATCACCCAAGTTTCAGCACTGTTTTATTAACATTGTTACTCAGCTGAAAGAGTTGTACACTTCCGGCTGACTTGTCGTACAGAACTTGTAAGTCGCTTTGGATAAAAGCGTTCAGCTAAATGACAAAAGGTAAATGTAAATAATAGCCTAACTGCAAATTGGCACTGAAAATGTTTCTCCATTCCCCTTTCAAAACTTGTGAGAGATTTAGAGTCTGCTTAAAATAAATAAATATATATACATATGTTGTTTTTAATTCCCCCGGAGAGCATGCCCCCATACCCCCCAGAGGGAGCTGAAGTTCACATTCTGGTGACGCCTCCTGACACATCTCTGGGTGACAATGCCATGGTGGAAAATACTGTGTTTAATTTGACATTTCTTTAGAGCAACTTTCTCAACTCTTTTTATTGGACAGTAAAACGGGGAGTGACAGGAACGGTGGGAGAGAGGAAGGGGATGAGATGTGAATTACAAGATTACGAGTCAAACCCAAACTAACAATGTCGCCAGCAGTATGCCAATGTGTGGTCACATGACTCCCCATGCAGAAAATACTATTGTATTTTGAACAGAACTATCTTATATTTGTATTTCATATTCATTACTATATATTCCATAGAAGTTCTATCTAATAGGCCTACTTTTTCTCAACTTAATTTTAATACAATTTAAATTAAAATAAATATGCAGTATTTTTAGGGCTCCTTCCAATTGGAATAATTTACCAAATAATTTATGAGCTTTAACCTAATTTGGTATATTTAAAACAACTTTAAACAGCATGTTTGTCATAATTTATTTGAAATTTATTAGAAGGATAAACCCCTTGAGATGTGCTATCTCGTTTCCGAGGGGGTCCTTAACATAGGATACAAAACATACAATACAATACAATACAATACAATACAATACAATACAATACAATACAATACATAACAAAACAAAACACAGGTCAATACACTTATACACTGACAGACGCTCTCCCAAGCGAATATGTTATGTTAATTGTTGTTGTTGTTGTTGTTGTTGTTGTTGTTGTTGTTGTTGTTGTTGTTGTTGTTGTTGTTGTTTATTGTTGTCAGTTGTTTTTGTATTGTTTTTTATGTTGCTACATCTCAAGGGGTTTATCCTGCAAAACAAATAACTACATTTCCACAAAATGTATTTGCAAATTGGTGCCAATTCGCATATTCGTAGATCCTTGCGTTATCAACGAGGGTGAGGTGTAGAGACATTTTCAGTAGTAGACAATAATGAAATGATGTGGAAAATGAATACTTACTCAGTCCTCTTCTTCCCAATTGTGAAATAAGGCTTTGACAATTCGACACCATTCAGCCCGGTCTTTAGCTACTCTCTGTGCCTTCGTGCCCCATGTAAGATTCATTTCTCTCAGCTCTCCTTCAACTGTTCTATGCCAGGTGTCCAGGCTTTCGCTTTCCATCTTAATGCTACCTTTGGTATCTTGTCCTGGTCCATTCTGAGTGTGTGGCCTGTAGCCATCTGAGCCCCCGGCATTACAGCTCCTCATTTGATATGTTGTTGGGCCAGAAGATGCGGCAGATTTTCCTCATGTTGTGGAACACATTCGTCTTGTCCATGTCCCCTTTTACCACTCGCCAGCATTCAGAGTCATACATCAAGACCGATTTGACATTGCCGTCTAATCTTAGTCCTAAAACTGTATTGTGTAGACTTCCAGATGGGCTGAAGTATTTTGAATGCCACACAAGGTTTGGTAAGCCTTGCTTGGATGTCCTTTTTGGCTCTGTTGTCTTTGCTGATATGTAATGTCCAGATATGTAAAGTCCTCCACATAGTCTAGTCGCTCACTGTTGACAGTGATAGGTGCAGGGTTGGTGGAGTTTATGCACATGACCTGTGTCTTTGAGGTATACTCTTAAATTATTCTATTTATTATTACACTTGACTATTATTATGACTCTGACTCCCTCTTATTCGTTTGTTTATGTGGCTAACAAGCTAGCTAAATATGGCTGGATGTGGCTAATAAGCTGGCTAAACATGACTGGTTGTGGCTTCAAGCTAGCTAAACGTGGCTGGATATGGCAAACAAGCTGGCTAAACATGGCTGGTTGTGGCTAACAAGCTAGCAAAATGTGGCTGGATATGGCTAAGAAGCTGGTTAAATGTTGCTGGTTGTGGCTAACAAGCTAGCTATATGTGGCTGGATTTGGCTAACAAGCTGGCTAAACATCGCTGAATTTGGCTAACAAGCTGGCTAAACATGGCTGGATATGGCTAACAAGCTGGCTAAACATCGATGGATTTGGCTAACAAGCTGGCTAAACATGGCTGGATTTGGCTAACAAGCTGGCTAAACATGGCTGGATATGGCTAACGTTGGCTAAACGTGGCTGGTTGTGGCTAACAAGCTAGCTAAACGTGCTAAACTAAGCTGGCCTTTCATTCTCCGTTCACTGAGATTCAAACGTCAAGATCACAGAGCGAGATCCCACGCATTTACCCTAGAACTGAACATGTTTGTGTAACCGGCTTTTTCCTCCATGGTCTTTTTCGCGGCATCCTCTCATGGCCATCTTTCCCCCTTTTCCTCTGCATCTGAATACGAGATGATTTGAATGAATTCCCCAAGCAGGGTCAGTCTTAAGAACACATTAAGCTTTGGTAATTACTTCAGCCTTATTGAAGGTCCTCGAGCCTCCAAGCTTTTAATGAAGGCGCCAGAGGTAGATAGAGAGGCAGTAAATCAGCCGTGCCCTGGAGGTGACGCTCACACACACACGCACGCACGCACGCGCGCGCGCGCGCACGCACACACACACACACACACACACACACACACACACACACACACACACACACACACACACACACACACACACACACACACACACACACACACACACACACACACACACACACACACACACACACACACACACACGCATAAACACTATTCCCGTATGGCAGTACAGACTGACACACAGATGAAGGGCCATTTGCTTTCTGTCATATGGATGCACATACTGGTTGAATACATAATGATGTGGCCACAAAGCATGTCAGTAGGATGGTGGACACACACACACACACACACACACACACACACACACACACACACACACACACACACACACACACACACACACACACACACACACACACACACACACACACAGGCACGTGCACACATAGAGCCCACCAGGTGCACAAACACCTGCCCTTTTGTGCCTCGTAAAAAAGTGCCCTTTTTATGCCAATTATTTTGACCATATTTTCTTTTTTACCTCCATATAGAGAGAGTGATCTGCAATCTGCTTGGGTTGTGGGTGATATTCCTAACAGGCTCAACCATATGGATAAAAGTTCCCATATTATATGCATTACACAAACTAAAAACAGATATTACATTACATTACACAAACTAAAAACAGATATTACATTACATTACACAAACTAAAAACAGAAATTGTCTGAATTACTAGAAGAAAGAAATGCACCTTTGGCTGATAGTAATTTATTAATTTCTTAGGATTTCTTTTGGTCTAATAAATGTTTAAGGTTCTTAAATGGATCCCCTGCTGACTCCTCCTCCTCTTCCTCCTCCTTCGCCTCTTCCTCCTCCTCCTCCTCCTCCTCCTCTTCCTCATCTTCCTCCTCCTCTTCCTCCTCCTCCTCCTCTTCCTCCTCCACCTCCTCCTCCTCATCCTACTCTTCCTCATCTTCCTCCTCCTCCTCCTCCTACTCTTCCACATCTTCCTCCTCCTCCTCCTCCTCTTCCTCCTCCTGCTCCTGTTCCTACTCTTCCTTATCTTCCTCCTCCTCCTCTTGCTCCTCCTGCTCTTGCTCCTACTCTTCATCATCTTCCTCCTCCACCTAATCCTCCTCCTCCTCCTGCTCCTCCTCCTCCTCCTCTTCCTCCTCCTCCTCTCCTCCTCATCATCCTCCTCCTCCTGCACCTCCTCCTGCTCCTGCTCCTCCTCCTCCTGCTCCTCCTGCTCCTCCTCATCATCCTCCTCCTCCTGCTCCTCCTCCTCCTCCTGCTCCTCCTCCTCCTCCTCCTCCTCCTCCTCCTCCTCCTCCTCCTCCTCCTCCTCCTCCTCCTCCACGGGGAGCAGCGTACTGGCTCATGTTAGGCAGGCCATGCATTATGCAGCAGCTTAGGTCACTGCGCTTGGTCTTCATGTCCTCAGCTGCAGTCCACCTGTCACTGCTCTGGTCGTAGCGCTCCACGTTGGAGATGGAGTTGACGTCATTGTAGCCTCCGACCACGAAGAGCAGGTCATCCAGCACCGCAATGCCAAAGAAGCAGCGGGGGGTGAGCATGTCGGGCAGGGCGCTCCAGGAGTCAGTCAAGGGGCTGTAGGCCTCCGCGCTACGCAGGGCGTTTCCACTGTCAAACCCTCCCACCTGAGGACAGGACACATGCGAGGAATGTTTTAGTGTGTGGCTCAGGCAGGCAGGCAGACACTGTATTAATCCACTTAGGGAAATGAGGGCATCACAGCAGCATTGCAAGTCAAATGATATATATCTATAGAAATATCTAGTATAAAGCATTTGTCTCCGTGTGCACCTACCGCATAGACTTGTCCTCCGTACGCAGCGACTCCCACTGCGCCACGCCTGCTGCTCATGCGGGCGATCAGAGTCCACTGGTCGGTGTCTGGGCTGTAGCACTCAGCTGTGAGCTGAAACCAGCCACCACAGATGTAAACCTGTAATAAGAAGGAATATTCTAATTTAGTTTATATATTTCATTTGATTTCATTCTACTTTAATTGTCTGTTAATGTTGATGCACCAAAGGACCCAGACACATCTTTTGTATGTGCAAGCTTACTTGGCAATAAAGACATTTATGATTTCTGATCTAATGTTCCTTGTGTTCATCTAGCACCCTGTGTCCCTCAGTTCCACCCACCTTGCCCTGGAGGGCTGCTGCCCCGGCGTCGCTCCTGCGCTCCAGCATGGGTGAGATCAGTGTCCACTGGTTGGTTTCAGGCTCGTAGCGCTCGGCGGTGTTCAGTTCCACGTGTCCGTCGCGCCCTCCCATGGCGTAGATACAGTCGTCAAACGCGACCACGCTGAGGTGACTGCGGTGTGAGTGCATGGGAGCCGCCTGCAGCCAGCTGCGAGTGACGGGGTTGAACCTGCTCACACTGCTGAGACGCTCATAGCCGTTCCAGCCGCCGACGCAGTAGACCAGACCGCGGAGATAAGCGGTGATGTGGTGGAAGGCCCGGGGACTCTCCCCCTCAACGCTCACGTCCATCCATCCACCAGCTCGGATATTGTAAGCCTCCATGCCACCCCGGCCTCCGATGGCCAATAGGACCTCCTGGGGCCAGCGTGGGCGGGTCAGGGGGTTTGGGAGCCTGTCGGAGCCAGGGGGGTTCAGGACGCTGAGAATGAGGGCCCTGCAGTCGTGGCTGTCCCTCACCACAGGGTTGTTCTGGACGTTGCTCCTGAAGTAGTCAGGCCTCATCAAGCCCATGCAAACCTGGGAAGAGACAAGCAGACAGCGGGTACAACTTAGACATCGGTTGTAGACGGTTTCTGTTGCTAGGGAACAGTTTGGACCCGAATGTTTGAGAACCACTGTACTAGGGAACCTATGTTGTTTTAATGTAATGCACAGTAATACAATATATATATATATTTTTTTATAAATGTTTTTATTTTATTTTATTTTATTTTCATACATAAAACAGAACATAACAGTACAATAATAATAATAATAATAATAATAATAACAATGACAACAGCGACGACAACAATAATAACAGTAACATGAATCATAATGACCTTGACAAGAGACAGACAAACAAGAAAAAGTTAAATAATAAAAATTAAATTAAAAATAAATGTGGCTCAGGCACTAGCAACCATGTTTGTGTATCCGTAATACAATTAGTTACCTTCGGCAGCAGCAAAGGGATGTGTGTTTTACGCTCCTCACGGGAGTGGTCGATCCAACGGAGGACGGCCTTGAACACCGTCTCCTCGCTCTTCACGTTCAGGTCATCACTCTCGATGATGTCCACCAGTTGCTGCGGGGACAGCTCCACAAACTCCTGTGAGACGTGTAACATCTCCTCAAAGTGGCACACAATGAAGAGATGGGCCTTGCGCATCAGGTCAGGGCAGCAGTAGATGTCCGTGAACCTCCAGATGCCGACACAGTTTTCCAGAGACAGCTGGCCTTCTAGGAAGTCAGAGCACGCTCGTACTATGCCAGTGACGAGAAGCTGGTCTGCAGCCACCAGAAGCTCTTTCACGTTCTCTGCTGTCACCAGCACAAAGCGTGTGTAGGCATACTCTATGATGAGCTGCATCATACCCGGGGACACCCCAGGGATAGTGTAGACGAGTTGCTCTGAGTCGCTCCAGCGAGTGAAGAGGGCTCTGTGGGACGCAGAGTATAGAGATATCTGATGAGTAAACAGTAAGCAACATTCTGTCCTGTGTAGTAATTAGGGCTGACCCCTATTAGTCGAATAGTCGACTAATCGGTCGAAAGGAGCCGTAGTCGACTGCCAACCTCTTAGAAGCGCGGCTAACGCTAATGGCACGCATACCAGAGGCCAACTGCCTAAGAAAAAAGGCACAGAGGCACTGAAAGAGGATTTCACCCATCTAATGAACACACTAGACTAGACAAATATCAAGATGTATCCATCAGTGGACCAATTGCATGCTTTTGCAGAGGACAAGAAGCCTTCAATCGACTCCTTCAGACATTAAGCACCCCCACAGCCCAAATGGAATGATAAAAATATATATATTATACTTTTTTTAATTTATTTTTTTATAGCCGACTAATAGTTGACTAACGGCACATTTTGGCGAATCATAGTCGACTATCCAAATCCTTAGTCGGAGACAGCCCTAGTAGTAATATATTTTCACTGTAGAAGTATAGGGTCTTAGCACAGTAGAAGTATAGTATCTTTTTACAGTAGAAGTACAGTATAGTATCTGTTTACAGTAGAAGTACAGTATAATATCTGTTTACAGTAGAAGTACAATATAGTATCTGTTTACAGTAGAAGTGCAGTATAGTATCGTTTTACAGTAGAAGTACAGTATAGTATCTGTTTACAGTAGAAGTACAGTATAGTATATGTTTACAGTAGAAGTACAGTATAATATCGGTTTACAGTAGAAGTACAGTATATGTTTACAGTAGAAGTACAGTATAGTATATGTTTACAGTAGAAGTACAGTATAGTATATGTTTACAGTAGAAGTACAGTATAGTATCTGTTTACAGTAGAAGTAAAGTATAGTATATGTTTACAGTAGAAGTACAGTATAGTATATGTTTACAGTAGAAGTACAGTATAGTATATGTTTACAGTAGAAGTACAGTATAGTATCTGTTTACAGTAGAAGTAAAGTATAGTATATGTTTATAGTAGAAGTACAGTATAGTATATTTTTTACAGTAGAAGTACAGTATAGTATATTTTTACAGTAGACATACAGTATATGATCTGTTTACAGTAGAAGTACAGTATATATCTGTTTACAGTAGAAGTACAGTATAGTATATGTTTACAGTAGAAGTACAGTATAGTATCTGTTTACAGTAGAAGTGCAGTATAGTATCTTTTTACAGTAGACGTACAGTAAAGTATATGTTTACAGTAGAAGTACAGTATAGTATCTGTTTACAGTAGAAGTACAGTATATTATCTGTTTACAGTAGAAGTACAGTATAGTATCTGTTTACAGTAGAAGTACAGTATAGTATCTGTTTACAGTAGAAGTACAGTATAGTATCGTTTTACAGTAGAAGTACAGTATAGTATATTTTTACAGTAGACATACAGTATATTATCTGTTTACAGTAGAAGTACAGTATATTATATGTTTACAGTAGAAGTGCAGTATAGTATCTTTTTACAGTAGTAGACGTACAGTATAGTATATGTTTACAGTAGACGTACAGTATATGTTTACAGTAGAAGTACAGTATAGTATCTGTTTACAGTAGAATTACAGTATAGTATCTGTTTGCAGTAGAAGTACAGTATATTATCTGTTTACAGTAGAAGTACAGTATAGTATATTTTTTACAGTAGAAGTACAGTATAGTATATGTTTACAGTAGAAGTACAGTATATTATCTGTTTACAGTAGAAGTACAGTATAGTATATTTTTACAGTAGAAGTACAGTATAGTATATGTTTACAGTAGAAGTACAGTATATTATCTGTTTACAGTAGAAGTACAGTATAGTATATTTTTACAGTAGACATACAGTATATTATCTGTTTACAGTAGAAGTACAGTACAGTATATGTTTACAGTAGAAGTACATTATAGTATATGTTTACAGTAGAAGTACAGTATAGTATCTGTTTACAGTAGAAGTACAGTATAGTATATTTTTACAGTAGAAGTACAGTATAGTATATGTTTACAGTAGAAGTACAGTATATTATCTGTTTACAGTAGAAGCACAGTATAGTATATGTTTACAGTAGAAGTACAGTATAGTATCTTTTTACAGTAGACATACAGTATATTATCTGTTTACAGTAGAAGTACAGTATATATATGTTTACAGTAATAGTACAGTATAGTATATGTTTACAGTAGAAGTACAGTATAGTATCTGTTTACAGTAGAAGTGCAGTATAGTATCTTTTTACAGTAGACGTACAGTATAGTATATGTTTACAGTAGAAGGACAGTATAGTATATGTTTACAGTAGAAGTACAGTATATGTTTACACTAGAAGTACAGTATATTATCTGTTTACAGTAGAATTACAGTATAATATCTGTTTACAGTAGAAGTACAGTATAGTATATTTTTTTACAGTAGAAGTACAGTATATTATCTTTTTACAGTAGACATACAGTATATTATCTGTTTACAGTAGAAGTACAGTATAGTATATTTTTACATTAGAAGTACAGTATAGTATCTGTTTACAGTAGAAGTACAGTATAGTATATGTTTACAGTAGAAGTACAGTATAGTATATTTTTACAGTAGAAGTACAGTATAGTCTATTTTACAGTAGACGTACAGTATAGTATATGTTTACAGTAGAAGTACAGTATAGTATATGTTTACAGTAAAAGTACAGTATGGTATCTGTTTACTAACCAAGCTAACCTGAACCAAGCTAACCTGAACCAAGCTAACCTGAACCAAGCTAAACGTACCTGAAATAGTCACTGCAGTCACACAGGAGGGCCTTGTGGGCATTCAACTCAGTGCTGTTGACTTTAATAACCACATCACAGAGCCTTCCCTCCAGACGCAGCTCATTAAGGATTGTACAGGACATTGTTTCCTTTTCCATGTGGGGATTTTAAATTGTATCTACAGAATATATTCAAGCCGGAAACAACAAGTGAGATATTCACTTGTCTTCTGATATATGAGCTATTCTTCTTCTTCTTCTTTAGAATTTCCGGCAGTGTAGACGCATCGTGGCGTATTACTGCCCTCCGCAGTTCTTTTGATGAGCTCTTATTCTTCTTCTTCTTCTTTCTTCTTTTGAATTTCCCGCAGGCGTATTACTGCCCTCCTCAGTTCTTATACTACGCTAGTGGTATGGTTTCCATAGTTAGGCCTCTGGTAAATCAACTTTTGTACACAAATGTTCTAGAATGTTCTATTATGACATCATACTGTGACATCACAAATGTTCTAGAATGTTTGATTATGACATCATATTGTGCATCACAAATGTTCTAGAATGTTTGATTATGACATCATACTGTGACATCACAAATGTTCTAGAATGTGCTATTATGACATCATACTGTGACATCACGACTGTTTGATTATGACATCATACTGTGACATCACAACAGAACATGTTTGAGGTCCATTTGAATAATTTTAATAATATGTTGACATCAAAGAACAAATAAAATGATAAAAAAACTACATAAAACAATGATACAAATTATAATAAAATATTTGAGTAAAATGTATAGAAATAAAGAAAAATAAGACAATGAAATAAAGATAATAATTCATTTGAAAAGCTATTTTAAAAAGGTAAGTTTTGAGCAGTGCCAACCGAGTCTACTGTCCTAACAGACTTGGGGTCTGTAGGGTATGCACTTATTCCCTCCGCCCTGAACATTTATGGAGATGTATGGGCCTTTTAAGTCAGTGATAAAAGTGTATTTCAAGGATAAGTGAGCTCCTGCACTTTCAATATTTGATCACCAAAAAAACCCAAAAAGCATTTAAAGGCCCCTCCCCGCCCAAAAAGGGCCCCCAAAAATAGCACAGGCCCAGTGCCCTTTTCAGCCTTTGAGCACCTGCCCCTCTAAAGTCCTGTGCACATCCCTGCACACACACACACACACACACACACACACACACACACACACACACACACACACACACACACACACACACACACACACACACACACACACACACACACACACACACACACACACACACACACACACACACACACACACACACACACACACACACACACACACACACACACACACACACACACATACCTCTGTGGTATGCCATCCTGTGTGTCTAGATTCTTTGAATTGTAGGAGACAAGTCTATATTATACCTGTATGTTTGCAGAGAGAGAGAGAAATGAGGTGTCAGAAAGACGCCACCGTCCGTGATCCTCCTCTCTCCCCGTCAGCCAGGGGTCTCGCTGCGCCTTTACACCCGTCGCTGGCAAGAAACCAGATCTGACAAGATGAAATACGACACATTGTCAGGATTGGCATATAGGCCTAGTGAAAATTTGTGGCCAGTCGGCAATTCAGTGCCACGTCTCTCACCTCTCACGCGCAGGAGGCTGTGTTTATGGTTGTATGCCGTAATTTACCTTTAAATACCAAACTGCAACAAGAAAAGCTGCTTGTTTTACAGAACCAGAAAAGGGATTGTTGAAGCAGTGTTGGATTATGGGGATGTCGTTTATAGAAATGCTGCTCCTTCCGGTCTTAAACCCCTGGACACGGTCTGTCATTCTGCCCTCAGATGTATTACTGGAGATAGTTATGGTACTCACCATTGTATCGTGTATGATAAGGTGGGTCGGTCTTCTCTAATAATAATAATAATAATAATAACTTAGTTTTGTATAGCGCCTTTCATGAAACCCAAGGTCGCTTTACATATAACAACAATAACAACAATAACAAACATGGTAGACAGACACACAACATTAAATGTAGGAAGTTAGGGGTCAAAGACCATGTTGAAGAGGTGAGTTTTAAGGAGTTTTTTGAAGCAGTCCAGAGTTCTGCGGAGGGGGAGTTCCAGAGGGTGGGAGCTGCCACGCTGAAAGCTCTGTCCCCAAAGGTCCACAGTCTGGCTTGGGGGATTGGAGAGCTGACCAGTGTCCGAGGATCGCAGGGGCCGTGACTGAGTGAGGTACTGAGATGCCAGAGCATGGAGTAAGAAGTGATGAGGCAGAGAGATGTAATAAACATTGGCATTTGTTTATCTATAAGGCCATTGTCTTAAACGTATCTTAATCTTAAATTGTATTTGTATTTAACACTGTAAAGTATTTTGTTTTGTTTTTGTTGTTTTCTGTTTGTGTGCTTGCATGTAATTTTAGCCATCTTACTTGTTAATTTCATTATGCATTGTGTGTTGAGTACTGACTTAATAATTTTGTTTTGCAATAATAATAATTGTTTTTGTATGTTTTTTTTGTGTGGACCCCAGGAAGACTAGCTGGTTGCTATGGCACCAGCTAATGGGGATCCGTAATAAAATCAAATCAAATCATTGTCAGAAAGCTACTGTACCACCTTATATCACGATGATGCTGGACTGGAACATTGGACCCTATCTACTGTAACTCACTCAAATGACTGGCTTCTGATTGGCCACCGTTGTAGCCAAGGAGCGTCTGCTCCGAAAGCGATGCCAGACGAGCACTGATTGCAACGAGAAAGGGGCAGAAGAAGACGAACAAATTCTTTGTTTTGACTTGCACGTCTGAATGAATGGAAGTGGACGGCCATTTTGGATAATGACACTGAATTATTGCGATACACACGTTACAAAAACCTTTGTAAAACACTCATTTTCCGTGGGATTTTTATAAACTTTGGACCTGTATGATTATGTTTTCCAGCTCCTACCTGTTAGCTGGAATGCAAAAACAGGCATCTGGCAACAAGTCAACACAAAAGTAAGGAGCAAATATTGTATTTCAGTGTGTTCAAACCTCTGTTTCTCTATTACATTAGCACTCAAAGGAATTTTTTCTTTATTGTCTAAGAAACTTCAGAATGTTAACTTTCAAAAGAGACCAAACTCGTTCATATAAGTATAAAGTATAATAAATCGCAAATGACTATGCAATCGACAGGCGTTTTATGCTAAATTTGCAGGGCTGTTAAGGGGTTAAGGTCCCCAAGCAGCAACGGTCTGAATTTATTTGGAATGTCACCCTTTTATATTAGTGTCACAACTTATTGGAATGATCGTCAACACACGCTAAAAATCAATACTCTACTAACCTGAACAATTTAAGAAAATGTTTCTTAATTTGTTCGTCTGCATTTTGTATTTTTCTTTTCTTTATACTCATCTGTATTTTGAGTTGCATGTAACTCGACATCGTTTAATATGAGGGCAACCTCAATTGATTCTTCATAAGCTTAAATAAAGGTTTGAATGAACATAATGTGTATGTGTGTGCGTGTTTGTGTGCATGTGCGTCTGCGTGTGTGTCCCAGCGACACACACACACACACACACACACACACACACACACACACACACACACACACACACACACACACACACACACACACACACACACACACACACACACACCACACACACACACACACACACACACACACACACACACACACACACACACACACCAATCACCCCTGTAATAAACCTCCCTCCACAACCAGACAGAGACCCACTTCATGCTGCCACGATGGCAGAGAGCCACTCTGCCTGCGCCAGGGAAGCCATTATGACCCCATCATCAGCAGGATAGATGGACTCCCAGATCCACGGGTAAATTACACCTTTTGTCTCGTGCTCGTGTCCTGAAACTGAAGAGAAGACGCAGAGGAGGAGGGAACTATTCGGCCGTGCAGAGCAACCATATGTTTCCAAACAGCGAGCTTGGAACACGTAGCTCAATCAAGATAGAAAGATCGTTTTTCTTTCAGAGTTCCAAGTTTATGAGTCGCATCCCTGTCCTAGTAGAGGAGGGAAATTCTTGTTTTTTTTTGTAAAAGGTGCATTTTATATAGTGCATTTATCCAAAGCGCTTTACAATGTTGTTCCCAAAGCGCTTTACAATGTTGTTCCTCACATTCAAGCTCTTACACCCAAATGAGGGTTTAATTCTGGTTCAGACCTTCTAGCAATGCAAGAATATAAGAACTCACACAAACGTTTGAGTCAGAGGCCCAAATTCATTGTCAATGGAACACATCCCCAATCATGAATTGGAGGGTCCTCCCTCTGATTTCTACCTTCAGGACAGAGTGGTGGGTATAACTTATTATTAGGGCTGTCTATCGATAAAAATATTGTCCATATAGTTAACTGTGACTAATTGCATATTAATCGCAACTTTTTTTATCTGTCCAAAATGTACCTACCGATATTTTTCAAATGTTTAATACAACATGGGAGTGGACAGATATGCTTGGTTTATGCAAATGTAGTTTATTAACCTCTTAACATGCAACGGGACATATATGGGCCGTCGTGCCCGCCGGTGTAACAGACGAAAGTCATCAAATAAATAATATATAAATAACCAAAATTACAAATATTGTCCAGAAAAACATGAATATTATGCTGCAAATAATCATAACATGGCAAAGCAACCCCTCCCCTATCTTAGAGGTCACCATCTGTAACAGCGTTACAGAAACGACCTTTAAGCATCCTCCTGTACCGATCGAATTAAAAAGTAAATCGAACCAAACCTCGGATTGTGTTTGTAACTCTAATTGTAAGTCAATATAATAATAACATAGCAAAGAGCGCGCTGTCGTCCAGACATGATGGTGGTGGCGATCTACATGGACACATAGGGTTCAAGACCCCCCCCATTCCCCGGGACCACAGAGGCCAGGGGAGGACGCCGATCAATGCTAACCCAATAGAGCAGACGAACAGACAGACTTCAAAGCTCAGGAATCCCATCCCCATAAGTCATTATCATGTTGGCCCTGTCGCCCGTATCAATAAAGCGTTCGGCTCGGGGCGGTAAAGAAGCGTTTGCCAAATCGAATGGGAAGAACGGGCGCTTCCAGGCAACAGACGCTTTATCAGCTTAATTTCATTTTCTCAACGAAAACACATGTTAATCTTCTATCGAGCTGTCATTGACGAGGTCATTTTAATTGAGGTAATAAACGGCTGGCATGTCAAGCATGGATCATCACTTGGGCTTACGGGGTCTGACAGCCAGGGCTGGAACAGAGAGGAATGGCGGTTGATTACAGATTCAGATGGATTAATGTCCACCACACGACCGCCGCGGCTGGTGGGATTCTTTTCACACGCGGCACAGACGTCGACGTTAAGCTGTATATCATTTTCTTTTCGTTTTTTGGATCGGTTCACGATCCAAATTGTTAAACAAATAAATAAATAAACATGATTTATTGACGGATACGTACTCGGTGCTAAACAGAGTTGAGGGTGGGTTCGGGGAGATGACAGACCGCTGATGGGCCACCGGGGAGGTAAACAGATGTAAATCAGATACGCTTCAGACCTGTGTGGTGTGAGAGAAAACACAAGGATGCCTGGTATGGGAAAATGTTACCGGATGAAAAACAAAGCTACAGGTGTATGACGTTGTAACGTGTCTAGCTGTGTGACGTTAACTTGTGACACGTATTTCTGACTATATTAAATTTCCAAATGAAATGGTCAAGGTTATCAATAATATCCAATAATGAAAGGTAGGAAACATCTTTCAATGGTTTATTCCAAAGTGAATCAAGCATACGTTACAGACAGGAGTACAATACGTTGCAAGGAAATGGACATTGCAACGGGCAGACATTCTACATTCCGCCAGGAACAGGATGACACAAGCTTTTATGTCGTCACTAAAAGCCAATGAAAATGCTTCTTCTATTCAGAAATTCTAGTCATCCCTATGTTCCCCCGGCTTGTGACTGTAATTTGTTCCTGTTTGCGGACGACTCAGCCCTGCTGGTCTCTGACAAGAACAAGTTACAGGTTGAAAAAACCCTCAGCTCGGAACTAGGCAAAATCTGCATATGGCTCGCCGATAACAAACTATCATTACACATGGGCAAAACAGAGTCCATTCTCTTCGGTTCAAATAACAAACTCAGCAAGACCGACGGCTTCTCAGTTACAGTGGGTGACAATATTGTCACAAGGAAAGATGAAATTACCTACCTGGGTTCCATCCTAGAGGCTAATCTTTCCTGTGACAAAATGGCATCCAATGTAATAAAAAAAGTCAACCAACTAACTCGCTTCTTGTACCGGATCTCCTCTCAGGTATAGTAAACAAGAATACCCTGAAGACTCTGGCAGGAGCAGACTATGCTTGCACCTCATGGTACCAAAGCACCTCAAAGGCACTAAAAACTAAATTACAAACATCTCAAAACAAACTGGTCAGACTACTGCTTGACCTGACTCCTAGAACCCACCTCACCCCTGCCCACTTTGACAACCTGGGATGGCTTAGAGTAGACGACAGAGTACAGCAACTTGCAATGGGCCTGGTCTACAAGATACACTACACGACCAAGGTACCCATGTACATGTCAAAATACTTCCCAAAGGTCAGTGAATACCACAATCACAACACCAGAGGGAGCTCCACAAATCATGTTAAACCCAGATTCGGCTCAAACAAGGGACTAAACACGTTTTGCAATTATGCCACATCAATGTGGAACGCCCTACCGACAGCTGTAAAGGAATGTGAATCACTACCCACTTTCAAAAACACTCCAAAAAGAACACCTACAGGGAACTGCAATTCGAAACTGGCCCCTGCAAATGTCCTAACCCAACCCCCTCCAATGTACAGTAAATTACCAAGTATGGCTTTGTCAATATTCCAATGTACAGTGTACAGTGTCCCCCACCCACCCACCCCCTACCCAATCCCCCCCCCCACCCACCCACCCAACCACCTCCAATGTACAGTATTGAGCTGTACTGTACTGTACCCATTCTGCAATCTGTTAATAAAGTTTTCAATCAATCAATCAATCTCTATGTTCCCCGGGTTCTATGTTCCCAGATTGATTGATTGATTGATTGATTGATTGATTGATTGATTGAAAATTGTATTAATGTCCGCCTTGTTTCGAACTGGTTAAGCTTGGCGACTCTTTCGAGTTTGGAATCAGGGCTGGTGGTCTATCACCATGCTCTAAAGATAAACTCTAAGCATAACCGACTATCTATCGCTACCGGGGAACATGGGACCCGGGGAACATAGGACCCAGGGAACATAGAACCCGGGGAACATGCTCCCCTTTCACTGAACGCACAGAGATAAAACTGGTATATATCTTCTTGTCTCTCTCTGGAGAAGACGATAAGCAAATTTCCCAAACTGTTTAGTGTGTTCTTTTAAGTTGTACTATTCCCCCTGTGGGGAAAGGTGTCCTCTGCATTTGACCCGTCCTAGCGACTCAGGAGCAGTGGGCAGTGTACCCGTAGCATGCATGTCTTTTAGCATGGGAGGAAACCCCTTAACCTGTCCCCTCTGTTGAGTTTAAAACCTTGAGCTTTGTCGATCAAGTTATACACGTTTTAATTGATTGTTATCCTTACTCGTCTTATTGTTATGATTTTATATGCTGTGTTATATTTGCTTAACTCTGTATACATTTACATTTTCATTTACATTTAGTCATTTAGCTGACGCTTTTATCCAAAAGTCCAAAAGTATGCACACTTGACCTGAAACCTCAGTTGCTTTTCGTGTTTAAATAAAGGTTTGAAATTAAATTAAATGAAACCCACGCAAACGTGGAGTTGAACATGAAGACCTCCTGCCTGGGGCTCGAACCCAGGACCTTGGCTTGGGAGGTAGAGCAGTCATCTGGTAATCTGGAGGTTCCCGGTTCAATTCCCTCTCCTCCCGGGCAGCATGTCGAAGTGTCCTTGAGCAAGACACTTAACCCCTAATTGCTCCTGATGAGGTTGGCTCCTTGCATGTTTGCCTCCGTGTGTGAATGTGTGAGTGAATGGGTAAAAATGTGAGCAACAAATTGTAAAGTGCTTTGGATAAAAGCGCTATATAAATGCAGCAATTTACCATTTACCTTGTTGCCGTGAGGCCACAGTGCTCCCACTCCTACAGTGCTACAGGGCCGCGACACAGAAGCACCTCGTTACATGTAGTGGATGGTAAAGACCAATATCACTGTCATGTGTTAAATAAAGAGTATCTAATCTTTATCAATAACAGATGATTGGCACTGTGGGTGTGGTGAAAGGATGGGGGGGGGTACCAATTCGACATTGAAAGTATGCCCTTGAAGTAGAAAAAATATATATATGAAACACCATGTTGAGTGAGATCGTTATGCTGCCAACTGAGAGCAATGATTTCCTTTATTAATTGAATAAAGTAATGTGCTCTCATGAAAATTCATAATCCATACTGAACGCATCACGAGACTATCTGACTGACGATCTGATTGGCTCTTCGGCCCATCATTCTAACTGCTAAGTGCCGCAAACCAATTATTGATTGTCAAACCTCAAAACGAGTATTCGAGCACAGTATTCTGGGTGCAGCCATGAGAAGAATCCTCTGAATCTGCTACTAATGGCAGCCCTCCTAAAGAGGCTATAGATGCAGATCAATACATCACTGTTCAAGTTTCAAGTTTGTTTATTATTTGTCACAACAAAATACAGAATACTTTATGATGAAATGTTTGTTTCTGTATGAGCCCCTGTGAGTGTGCTACATACAGTAAAGAGAAAGTAAGTAAAAAAAAGTTAAGAAGTAAGTAAAAAGTAAGTAAAGTCAATATATATATATACAATACAGAGTAAAATGAGTAACGGTGAGGTATAATGCAGAGGTACAACACTTAGGGTAGGGTGCAAATGAGGTATGAATGTAGTGCAAATCTCTTTAATAATAGATAAATATGAAGTGTGTTAAAGTGTCTAAAGTGAATAAAGTGAGTGTTTGTTTAAAGTGAGTGTGTGGATGTGTGTGCAGTGAGTGTCGATGATGGGTTGTTACATAGTGTCATTGTCATTGAGCATCCTGCTGGCCTATAGGGACAGAAGCTCCTTCTTATCTGAGTCTCTCTGTACTGGCCATGAGACTCCGGTAGCGCTTGCCTGACTGCAGCAGTTCAAAGAGGCAGTTGTTTGGGTGACTAGAGTCTGTGGACCCAACCTCGCCATGGTTCCAGGAAGAGTTTTTACTTTTCATTTTCAGCATAGAGATTGTGTAAGGACTGGTTAGCAGTAGGGTTAGTGTAATAATACCAGTAGACCCAGAATGACATATTGGGGGGAGATTACAATTAAGAAACTCGCACCAGGGGGGCGGCTGGGTAGCACTCGCCTACCACCGCAGAGACTCTGGGATAGAATCCAGCTGTCAGCGGTACCTCCGGCTTGGTCAGTCGTCCCTACACAATTGGCAGTGTTAGCGGGTGGGAAGCCGGTGGGGTATGTATCCTGGTCGTTGTAAACTGCAACTCCTACTGTTCGGTTGGGGTGCCTGGGATCTGGGGGAAATAGTGTGAACCACCGCACGCGTTAAGTTCCCCCAGTGAAACTCCTCGCTGTCAGGTGAAAAGAAGCGTCTGGCGACTCCACATGTATGGGAGGAGGGATGTGGTAGTTCTACACCCTCCCCAGGCCGACAGTGGGGAAACGACCAGGAAGGGAATTGGCATAACGACTAAATAGGGATGGGTGAAAAATACAGAAAGCCGCCAAAAAAAATAAAACAACGATCGTCGACACTGTATAGGCTACTGTTGTTACGACTCAACTCAATGTCAATGTTATTATTGTTGTTATTATTATTAATACGAGATGGGCTACTTCTATGAGGTGGACTGTGGGAGGGCTTAACCTGATGTGGGTCCGGGACTGCATTTATATAGCAGCTATGTGGTTTATGGACCACAATGGAAACAAGCTATGGCTTTATTGTGATTTATCCATTTGACCAGCGTGATGACTCTGTTATTGTTTTTTTCAACTGTTGTCCTACTGTTGTGTCAATAAAGTATTCAATCAATCAATAAAAAAAGCTTTTATCCAAAGCACTTTACAACTTATGCCTCACATTCACTCATACATTCACACACCGACGGCACAGGTGCCAACCTGCACATAAGGAGCAATCTGAGGTTAAGTGTATCGCTCAAGGACATATCGTTGTGCTGCTGGGAAGAGCTGGAATTGAACGGGGAACATTCTGATTACCAGGCGACCACTCTACCTCCTGAGCCACTCTCGCCCCCATGGAATGAGAAGTGCATGTGGTCATGGCACTGATGAGAAGCCTTTCACTAAAGGACTGTTTTTAGAGCTCAATGTTTGTCTACAATCCGTTTCGTCCGTTGGGTCTTATGTAATGATGGAAGCAGTGTTGTAGTACTCAAGTCCAGGACTCGTGACTCGACTTGAGCACTGATGACTCGGACTTGGACTTGGACTTGTTAATTGATAAATAGTTATTTATAAAAAAGAAAATTGTAATAGGCCCTAATCATTTGGCATAAGATATTGATGGCTAGTGCATTTGTTTGGCTATTGTGTCAAAGTAAATAAACTCCCTTTGAAACAATGACCGCTGTGTCATTTATGTTTAATGTAGCCCTTTTTGTATTTGTATGTCAGCTCTTTGACTGCTAGAGTGGAGTGGACTCAACCTCGATGACTTGGACTCGGACTAGGGTAACAGGGACTCGACTCTGGCTCTTCTTTGGTGACTCGGACTTGGACTCGGACTCAAACACTGGGGACTCGAGACTTGATTCGGACTGGAGATTTATTGACTCGACTACAACACTGGCTGGAAGACGTGAGATGCTGAGGCTAAACTCACGCTAAGTAGCAGCCCTTTCCAAACGCTCTGCTCTACCTTGGAGGGCTGTTGAGTGGTA
The DNA here is from genome assembly GCF_963971535.1 of Notolepis coatsorum. NCBI lineage: Eukaryota > Metazoa > Chordata > Actinopteri > Aulopiformes > Paralepididae > Notolepis > Notolepis coatsorum. The sequence goes on from NC_140182.1 coordinate 14,806,534, forward strand.
TTCCCTATCGCCAGAGCTGGCTGCTTGAGAAGCCCGAGCCTCAGCTTGCCGGGATACGACAGAACAGAAGGCTTTCCATCAGCCAACTACAACGCCTGTCAGCTATTGCCATATGTTCCATCATATGACTACTATACAGTCAAGTCTACAGAGCATGTGGTGAAATCAGTGATACATATTTTAAACAAGCTGGTTTATTTCCTAGAAAAGGTCATACCTATATACTGTAAGGCTGGAGATATACATGTATTCTCTAATTACAGACCAGTGCTCCCACCGTTTTCAAATATATTGGAAGATATATATAAAAGATACATATAAAAGACTAGACGATTTTACCACAGAACATAATGTACTCTGTGAACAGCAATATGGGTTTAGAACTAACAGGACAACTTTGCTTGCACTAATATAATTTGTAGAGGAAATACTGTATAATTTGCAACAGAAAATAAAGAATATAGAGGAGTGTATGAAATTAGATAATAAATGTAGTAAATTATATCAAAGCTAATATGTCAAAATCAATTGCAATACTATATAAAGTTAAAGATCTTCTAGATCAAATGTCTCTATACACCTTGTATTATTCCCTTGTGGTCCCATATATAACTATAAGTACATAAGTATGAGGAAACACATATAAAACAAATACAAATACAATCGTCATACTTCAAAAGATAATTAAGGGCTCTAAAATGTTAAGATCTGGTTGACTTTAAAACATTTCAAATGATGTATAAAATAAAAACAATTATTACCTGAAAGTATCCAAAGTTTGTTTAAAAAAAGAGACAGTCTTTACTTACTTTGCATGTTCAAAAAACTGTGAGGACTAATGCAAAATATTGTGTATCAGTTAAAGGGGTGCATCTATGGAACAGTTGTAATTAGGATCTGTATGGTTTTATAAATAACGTACTGAACAATTGTGAAAAGGGATGATCAGAAAGAAACAGGAAGGACAGGAAATGTGTCTTTTTGTTTTACATTGTTATAGATAATATAATATATATATATATATTATACCTGTATCACTGTACATGTTTTTTTTTTTTATCCACTTTTTCTCCTTCTTTTTCTGTTTTTCTCCCATCCCAATTTAGTCGTGCCAATTCCCCCCTCCCCTGTCTTGATCGTTGCTCGCATGTGCCCCCCACTGGTCCTATATATATATATTATTATTATTAGCTTCAGCCTGCACCTGGACTGCAGACTCCTCAACTCGTGCTATTGTGTTGTTGTTTTTTATTATAATGAACGCAGATCGAAATACATTCAATTAATTAACATGTATTAAGTAATTAATTAATCAATTAAGTACTTCATTCATTCATTCATGACCTCTTACTGTTGGAAGGAAGCCCTTTGGGTTGACATGTTGCAAACAGTTGGAGGTTATTTAGCGAGCGAGTGGAAAGGTGGACTGTCCGGTAACACTGTGCAAAGATAATGGACTATGCCCTACTTCCTGACACGTCCTCGTAAATCTGAAACCCAGCGTAAATCTCTCACTCACCGGAGTTGTGTTTGTCAGAAAAGCTGACTTGGCCAACTACTGTTGGGATATATTCTGTCATGACAACATCTAAGGCCGACTTGGTCCAAGTGTTGTCAGCATTCTGAGCAAAAAAAACATCATGTTCTTGTGAAAAGTAGTTTTTGAGATAAAAACGGATAAAATAAAATGGATCTCTTTGTTGTAGCTGTTGTGTGTGGAAAGACTACAGTACACACACACCGTTTTCAATGTCGGAACAACAACTCCTTTACTTGTGACAAATCACAGATCACAGGTATCAGCGCACGATCTGCCCTTAACGTCAACAGCGTTACAACGTCATTTACATTTTTGTCATTACAGTAGCTGATGCTTTTACAATACAAGTTCTGTATGACAAGTTAGCAGGAAGGGTACAACTCTATCAGCTGACTAACAATGTTCACCAAACAGTATATGGATTACGCTAATGCCAACTGAATGTGTCACACCGTTTGAAAGCAGCATTGAAATCTCTATGCTAAAAGACAGTAGATGATACATGCATACATACATGCACCTCCTGGAATTCCAGTCTGGGTGTAAAAGGAAGGAAACTGAGTTGGAGGTTGCTGATCTAGTAAGTATGTAAGTAAGTCAAGTTTATTTATATAACACCTTTCACAGACCAGGGTCACAAAGTGCTTCACATAGTAAAAACATAAATAAAGTGCAAAGATAGCAGCATGGTAAAAGAAAATAATTAAAAACGTGAAAGATCTGGAACACCAAAACAGATAAAAAGACATACTGTAGAAGATTTACACAGAGCATAGTTAGCCAAACGCCTGTATGAACAGTGCAGTCTTTAGCTGCTTTTTAAAGGTGTTTACCGAGACCACAGATCTAAGGTCCAAGGGCAGAGCATTCCATAGCCTGGGGGCCACGGTTTCGAAGGTTCTGTCCCCCCTTTTGTCTTCAATCTAGACCAGGGGACAGCCAGCAAGCCCTGATCAGACGACCTGAGCGATCTGTTCATGGTGTATGGACGCAGTAGGTCTGCAGATGTAGGCAGGTGCCTAGATCTAGGATCAGGTGAATAACCACAGGCTGTCGGTCAGAACAGTGTAATGTCCAATAAATGCTTGTCACACACACCACCAGCCACACACGCTGGTATTAGGGCACTTTATTGACTGGGGTCGACATTATGAATGTGTGGCTTTTAGTCATGAACGCACACCGGCTAAACATTGCCGACTTTGAGAGGAGAATTCCAGTCCATGGTGGTAGTGATGTGTGTCGTTTTTTTTTTATATATATAAAGCCACACGTGGGGTTTATAACAGCACAGATTCACACAGCACAGTGAGCACATGAACAGGAGGCGGGGGGAGACGAGAGAGACAGAACATGCTTGATTGATTGAGAATTGTATTAACAGATTGCAGAATGGGTACAATACAGTACGGCTCAATACACACAATTGTTAAGGGGATGCAGACCAGAGAAAGACTTTTGTCTTGTTTACATCATCAGGGTCCCCTATTTGCACTATAGCGTGACAGACAGAGACAACAGCTGGAAAGGTGAGAAAATGGGTGACACGCACACACTCACTTTAAACAAACAACTCACTGCAGCACCCACTCTACACACTTTAGAACTTTAGTACATTATGTACTGAACACTTGTGTCTACGTACGTGACTTCTATTTTATACTTGCTATACTTATTTTATTTTATACTTATCCTTTTGTCTAGCACAGTGTCTGGAGCGTAACAGAAAGAAGCATTTTGTATAAAAGTATTCTGTACTTATGTATGACAACTAATAAAGAAACTTGAACTTGAAACTTGAAGTGTGTCTACTGCAACTGTTGTTGCTCCTGCAATGTTTTCTACGGCTATTTAAATTATAAACATTTGTTTTTTACATTAGTAATTCATTTTACACATAATTGTAAATACTTTTTGGTCATAAATGAATTTAAGCAACAAAGAATTTGAGGAGCCGCTTGGGAGCTGAAAGAGCCGGCTCTCTTTAGTGAGCCGAGCCGAAAGAACCGGTTCTCTAAAAAGAGCTGGAATTCCCATCACTAGTCCGCGGTGCCCTTGTCTTCTTCACACAGGCACACATGTCTTGAAGCAGGAGGTAACGAGCTGAGCCCTGATTGGCCGAGGCGGGGCAGTCCACCATGAGTGAAATGGGGGTGCGTAGGGAAAGGGCTCTACTGTATAGGGAGGTGTAGTGGTTACGTTATTGGTGTTTCCCGTCGGTCCACCGCGCTTGAAATTGCAATATTTCCAATGGACACATTTCTAAATCATCTCGTTTAAAACAAATAAAGCATGAACATTGGCATGGTGTACCTTTCTGTGTGTATTCATCCACAATCGTTGCTCAACATGAAACAATTCGCAATTAATCTTTAATTAATTCATTAATTACGTATAATTTTATTTCAACGAAAAATGCTTAAACAATAATGTTAGTGATAGAAGGGAACTCGTTTTGTGCAAAAATGGAAAGCTTGCCATTGTTCATGAGGCAGAATTATTACAATAGCCGATAAATAAGAAATGTTCCCAATGATAAATCCCTATACGGGTGGACCATGCGGGAAACTAAAGTGACGTCAGACTACACTTCCCTATAGCAAGGGACTCATTCTAAGGCTGGATCCCATTCACGCAGTTCTCGTCCCCTTGGCCCTTGGCCTAGCGCCTTTCGCCCCTCTGGGACTCTCCATCGAAAACCGGATGTTGTTTTTCTCACATCATAATTGTGTCGTTCCAATCCATAAATGATGCGGGTCAAGTTCACTAGAATGCACCCTCAGCCCTCGCGGGAGCAGGCTGGAGCGAGTGATCGAATCGGTTTACTTCAGCTCCAAATATGACCCACAATGCATTGCGTCGTGCCTTTTTTTTCTTTGTGTAAAAATGGTGGCAACAGCAGATTTCTTCCTAAACATGATTCAGACTCTGATTCTGATTCAGATTCTGATTATTTTATTGTCACTGCTTTTTTTTAAATCTACATGCATTCAGAAAAACACGAGATGCTTGTTTTTCCCAGCTCCTCAACCGTAGCAGATTTGTAAACAACGATACACAATGATCTATAGGCCTACAATGTATACAATACAAGGTAGAATATATGTTTTTTTTTACATGGTAAAACATTTTAGAAAAATGTATTATTCTACAGTGTAAGTAGCAGCAGTGTGTGCGTGTAACAAGTGTGCTTGTGTGGTGTGTAAGTCACTTACTGTATAAGGTGCTTTTGTGTGTACGTGTGATACGATGATGATGATAAGATGAACATATTTGGAGAAAATAATTGTGATGTGATTTCCTGCCGCGTAAACGTATAATGTGCTGAGTTTTAAAGATGTTCTACATTAATGGTGAATCTCTGCTGAGAGGCTGGACTCACACAGTGAGGACTCTTTCAAATATGTGTACTTTGCAGTGGTGGAAGAAGTACACCGTTCATTTACTTAAGTAAAAATAGAAATACCCAGATACATGAGTACTCTGGTAAAAGTCCTCCATTCAAATTCTACTTAAGTAAAAGTAGAGAAGTATTTGCTATTGAATGTACTTAAGTAAAAGTACATTCTACATGACGTTTGTATATATTCTATAGTGCTTGGGAGCATTCAATTCTCGATCCATTGACCTCTAAAGGTCACATTAAAGTGGTGTGTGGTCCAGTTGTGCTGCTCTGATTAAAGGTTATGTTAAAGTGGTGTGTGGTCCAGTTGTGCTGCTCTGACTAAAGGTTATGTTAAAGTGATATGTGGTTGTTATGCTGCTCTGATTAACGGTTACGTTAAAGTGGTACAGTATGTGGTCCAGTTATGCTGCTCTGATTAAGTCCTCTTGAAGTTGACAGGCTTCAAATACGAAAGTATATAATGTTCATAAATCTTTGCCATATTTTCTAGGCAAAAGCTTTTTCTTCAAAAGTAACTATAACTGATGGGTTCAGAGATAATTGTAGTGGAGTAAAAAGTAAAATATTTCTTTTGAAATGTAGTGGAGTAAGTTCCCTAAAATCAAAAAAAACTCACATAACGTAGCTCGAAATTGTACTTAAGTACAGTGTCTCAATTCAGTTTGTTTCAGTCGCCCTTAGACAGAGCTTTCAGCGTGGCAGCTCCCACCCTCTGGAACTCCCTCCCCGCAGTTCTCTGCAACACCCCCCCAACTCTGGACTCCTTAAAGAAAAACTCCTCAAAACTCACCTCTTCAACATGGCCTTTGACCCCTAACTTCCTACATTTCATTTTGTGTCTCTGTCTACCATGTTTGTTATTGTTGTTTTCGACCGATGTAAAGCGACCTTGGGTTTTATGAAAGGCGCTATACAAAACCACGTTATTATTATTATTACTTACTCCGTCACACAAAGTGACCCTCGTATTGTGTTCAATTGATCCAAGTGGCTGAGGGCTTAAATGAAAAGGAAATGGGATCCAGCCTAAATGTTAGCATTAACTTTGGGACAACCAAAGTACTGCTCCTCTATGCATAATTGACCTATCCCAAGCGCCGCCCTCTTTCCTTGACCCTCCAATCACAACTGCTGCTTTCCTCGGTCAAAACAAAGATTTATTTTCTGGGGGGGGTTTTCTCGATCCTATCACAGGCATCGCTTTCCTTGCTCAAGCTAAGAGAGCTCAAGGACACAGTAGGTCAATCCTACGACAAGGTCACCTAATAAATATGCTGCTATCATCATTACCGAAGGTGCTACAGTTTCAACAATAAAAAAATAAAGAATACATGATGTCTGCGTAAAAAAAAGAACACATTAAGCTAAACGGCTTCATCGGTTTTATTCCTCCCTTCCCTGTTAGTGTGTAATAAATAAATGCAATAAGCCGGGGAAACCTCATTAATATCACTGAAGGTGTGTTTCAGTTGCTAACAGCCCCAGGAGGCCCTCTCTATTTATTTAGGAAATTAATGCGGAAGGGGCCAGCGAGGGTCTGCTTCTCGGACCGTTGCAAACGCTGCAATCTGTCCACAACAGCACTTTTCTCCCCCCAAACCACTCCCCGGCCAGAGCCCGAACGCCTGGGTAGCGCGCGTGTGTGTGTGTATGTGTGTGTTAGCGCATGTGTGTATTAGCGTGTGTGTGTGTGTGTGTGTTAGCGTGACCTTGGCTGGGGCTAATTATATGGAGGACACAGGGGGAAAAGCACGGTTCCTAACCTCTAATGATTCATAAACAATTTTAACAGGCTTGAACTCCATTATGACCTTAATTAGTTTGGGATCTTTCAGTGCGGAGTCCGACACGCACACACACACACACACACACATACACACACACGTGTGAGAGAGCGCGCACGCGCGCGCACACACACACAGGCACACATTTAATCCCAAAGCTGGGCGGTAGAGGACCAGGTGGGGTTCCTGTGTGAGGGTTGTTCATCTTGCACAGCGGGGGAGGGGGGGGGGGGTGTATCTGTGCTGCACACCTGCACTATAACTTCAGGCAGTGGACGCTGTTTCTTTTTTTTTAAATACTGACTGCAACCATGCCATCTTCCATCGCTCTCTACTGATGTCTATTTTGAGTTAATGCAGGGCATGGAGAGCTACACACACACATACACACACACACACACACACACACACACACACACACACACACACACACATACTGTACACACACACACACACACACACACAGACACACAGACACACACACACACACACACACACACACACACACACACACACACACACACAAACACACACACACACACCATTGGAGGTCAGCAGGAGTCCATTTTCTTTTCCATTCTATGCCGTTTTCCCCCCCAAATAATCTGACACCCAGGACCCCCGAATAGATACCATTGGGACGCAGAATTTCTATTTACATTTTTATGTTTACATTGTAATAATTTTTAGCTAACAGCCTTTATCCAAAGCGACATACAAATAGTTTACAAGTGGGGTGTACTACACCTCCGGCAGCGAGGGGTAAGTGGTATTGGCTCAGGAGGTAAGAGCGGTCGTCCGGTATAACCGGAAGGTTCCCGGTTCGATTCCCGCTCCTCCCACGGGCAGCTTGTCGAAGCGTCCTTGAGCAGGACAGCAGCAGAGATTCACCATGAATGTAGAACATCTTTAAAACTCATTAGAAGTATAGTACATTAGAGCTATATACAGTTGCATAGTAGCTAGTAGTATAGGCATAGTAGTACATAGTACAGTAGATACAGTAGTAGTATAGACATAGCAGCTGACACCTATACTCTAATAATAGTACATAACAGTAAAAGGGGTCTTGAGGGTGCGTTGTTAGAGACCACTGATCGGAGGTGGCATGGAATGCCAGGTCAAGAACCTTGAAGCAGACCTGTGCAGCAATGGGAAGCCAGTGCAGCTCTCTGAGAAGTGGGGTAACGACATCCAGCCCGTTGCCAAGCACCACACCTATAGGTTCTTGGCGGTCAGGGATAATGTTATCCGGAGATTTGGTGTAGAGAGAAAAGAGGAAGGGTCCAAGGACTGAGCCCTGGGGGACACCTGTCTCTAGGTCTGATTCTTGTACCTAGGGTTGTTAGATATGATACAGTACAGAACTCAGCTGGATAACTGAAGGTAACAGAGGGGAGAATGAAACCTATGAAGAGAATGAAACCGTCACTTTCTGAAGGAGATCCGCTGGATCCCTCTCAGGGAGCCCTGGGGCCCTCGGTACTCCACTTGATCAAACGCTGCTTTAGACTGTGGTTGTTTCATATCTACAAAGCAACGGTCAGGACTTGAAGTTCTGGAAACTACTGTACTTGGTGATTGTCAAAGTCATGTTCACCTTTATCCTTTGAGCGTTGAAGTGACGAAGGGAGTGATGTCAGTAAAAATATTGTATTGTGGCGCGGCTGGGTACCGCAGCGGACTAAGCGCCTGCCTACCACCGCAGAGACACTGGTATCGAATCCAGCTGTCAGCGGTACCTACCTCCGGCTTGGTCGGTCGTCCATACTAACACAATTGGCAGTGTTAGCGGGTGGGAAGCCGGCTTGGGGTATGTATCCTGGTTGTTGTAAACAGCGACTCCTACTGGTCGGTCAGGGCGCCTGCTCAGTGAGGAAGGGAACTGGGGGAAGTAGTGTGATCCTCCCACGCGTTACACTCCCCCAGTGAGAGTCCTCGCTGTCAGGTGAAAAGAAGCGGTTGGTTGACTCCACATGTGTCGGAGGAAGCGTGTGGTGATCTTCACCCTCCCAGACCGACGGTAGGGGGTAGGTGCGCAACGACCAGGAAGGGAATTGGCATAACGACTAACATTGGGATGGGAGAAAAAGTACGGAAAAAGGGGGGAAAAAGATCAATAAAAAACACTAACCTTCTTACTAACCTTCTACCATGCACTAATCCTACTATACTAATATCTCTTATGTCTATGCACTCAACACTGCAGCACCCATCTCAGCACTGTTTGATGATCATTGTTACTCAGCTGAAAGAGTTGTACCCTTCCTGCTGACTTGTCGCACAGAACTTGTAAGTCGCTTTGGATAAAAGCGTCAGCTAAATGACAACATTTAAATGTAAAATGTAAATGTTGTATTTGAAAAAAGATTAAAAAAAGATTAAAAAAAATGTGAACAAAAAGTGGGTGGGTTGGCCTAGGTAGACCTATCAGAGGGCTTTATTTTATAAACCAATAAGATAGAACACTGCTTCAGTTATCTTTAACTGTGTGAGCAACCAAATAAAACATATTTTGGTATGTCCCATAAGTTTTGTTTTATTTGTCACATATAAGGTACATTGTAGCGCTGAGAGATGGGAGTCGGAGGCGGTGTCTCGAAGCAGAACGAAGGATATTTTATATGCAGAATACAACATACCACAGTAACGTTGCTTAGTCGAATGAATGCCGGTGGCAGGAATGGCCACCGGGTATAACGTTCAGGCGGAACCCATGTTCCTAACAATAGTTCCGTATGTGAATTATGTACAATCACCACAACATGTACATTATAGTGAAGTCAAAGTCAAAGTCATGTTTATTGTAATTTTTCCATGTGACACGGAAGCACGAAATACAGCACTCAGGTCTCGGTTATAGCCATTAAATACTAAATAACTAGATTAAATACTCAAATGAATACTGATCCTCATGATAGACATGCAAAGTGATTCAATAAAAACCCAATAAAAACGAATCATTCAATACAAAAACGAATTAATTAAATAGAAAACGAATCCATTCAATAAAAACCTAGTCTAATTCAATAAAACTGATTTAGTTCAATAAAACTACTTTGATTCACTGATTTAAAGAGAGAATAGGTGCCATAAAGTGCTACGGTGCAGTGTGCAGAGGCATGGCAGTGATGAGCTGCGATGAACTGTTCAGTATTCTCACAGCATCCGGGAAGAAGCTATATTCCTCAGCCTGGTGCTTCTTGCTTCTTGAAATGCTTGCTTCTGTATGAGCCTCCTGAAATTGTGCTTTATACAGATGGACGTTGTGTCACTCACTCAGTCACGCAGACGATATGGCAGGGACGTTTTGTCACTCACTCATGGGGCGACAGTGGCTCAGGAGGTAGAGAGTGGTCGCCTTGTAATCGCAAGGTTCCCAGTTCGACTCTGGCTCCTCCCGGCAGTGTGTCGAAGTGTCCTTGAGCAAGACACTTAACCCCCCTAACTGCTCCCGATGTGCAGGTTGGCACCTTGCATGGTTGACTCCGCCGTCTGTGTGTGAACATGTGAGTGAATGGGTATAATGTGAGGAACAAAAATTGCAAAGTGCTTCGGATAAAAGCGCTATATATAAATGCAGTCCATTTACTCACTCAGTCACTCAGTCATGGAAGATCTGGCAGGGACGTTTTGTCCGCAGGTAGCGCCGTGAGTCTGCACAGTTTCCTGCTTGTTCTCTTTATAGGTCTGATTATTTTTTTTATTTTTTATTCCACAAACTGATTTTTATTTATCTCGAAACAACACACATAACAAATCACAACAAATTGATAAAAGCAAAAACAATATACATACATACACATGCATACATACAAACATACAAATTGGACGAGCCTCTTGTGTGGTCGGTATTGGACGAGCCTGTTGTGTGGCTGCTATTGGACGAGCCTGTTGTGTGGCTGCTATTGGACGAGCCTGTTGTGTGGCTGGTATTGGAGGAGCCTGTTGTGTGGCTGGGATTGGACGAGCCTGTTCTGTGGCTGGTATTGGACGAGCCTGTTGTGTGGCTGCTATTGGACGAGCCTGTTGTGTGGCTGCTATTGGAGGAGCCTGTTGTGTGGCTGGTATTGGACGGACAGGACCAGTGTGGTTTCTCTGGGACCACCTACAGGTTCTGGCTACCCCACTGTTGCCAATGTTCCTGAACAATAACAATGATTAACAATGACTCACTGTTACAAAAACAAATAAAACGACAAAAGAAAAGTGGGCAAAGTAAAAAAGAAATTATAATGATAAAAGCCAGTTCATAAAGCATAATAATAAGGTGC
>NC_140182.1:14817737-14870237 GCF_963971535.1 Notolepis coatsorum
CTACCTCCTGAGCCACTGTATCACAATATTTGAGCTAATGTTCACTACTTCTCAGTACTTGTCTTTGGAGCCGGTCGGTCCATATACATGGGGGGGGGGGGGGGGGGGGTCAGTGCCACCGTATCGCCACCGTCAGTGGGGATTCGAACTAGCAACCAGGTGACCTCCGCAAAACCAGCCCGCCGACATCCCCCATATCTGCAGTGCTAAGGGCATTTGTTTGATGTAAAGTGGTCTGTAATCTATCGCTTCTGAGTTACTGGACTCTGCTGCTGTGGCAGATTTGACATACTGAGTCACTTGAGACTCATCAAAGAGTCATTCACTAGCTCACACACACATACACACGCACACACACACGCGAGCGTGCACGCGCACACACACTCCACCTTAGGGCTCACGCTCACTCCCCATCAGATCCATCTCTCATTATGGCGAGCCGTCACCAAGGCTCCAGCTGTATCCAACTTGACATGACCTACAGGGGCCCTGGGTAACTAACGACAAGTTCATTCCGGCAAGTAGGTCAGCCTTTTCAAATGAGAAATGAGCCGGTAACTTATTAGTACATCAGTGCCTTTTTTTTTTTTTTTTTTTACGAGCTCAGGAGAACGAGACGAGGGAGGGGCCCGCAAGCACTTTGTGGGCCTGATCATCTTCAAACGAGGACCTCCGGTCCCACAGGCCGCGCTGCCGTGTCACGGCAAGATGAACGGTTTGATCCCACCGCCCAGGCAGCGAGGGAGGTGGCTTTAAAGGGGCGTTCCGCCGCGGAGAAACAAGCACATCTCGTTTAGAGTGTGGGTATCAAAGCGGGAAGAAAGACGGTCAGGTTTTTTAAACTGTGTGGGGGACCCAGGCCTAGAACTGCGCCCCCTGAGAGAGGGAACTGCACCCTGGGGGGGGGGGGGGGGGAACTGTGCCCTGAGAGGGAGGTTTTCCCCTGAGAGGGAGGTTTGAAGGGTCAAAGTGGGTATCAAGCGGTAAGAAAGACTGTCAGGTTTTTAAAACTGTGTCGGCGACACAGGCATAGAACTGTGCCCTGAGAGGGAGGTTTGCCCTTAGAGGGAGGTTTTCCCCTGAGAGGGCGGTTTGAAGGGTCAAAGTGGGTATCAAACAAGAGGGAAGACTGTCAGGTTTTAAACTGTGGATACCAAACAGAGAAGGTAAAGACGACTTTAAACCGTTAAACAGTAATCCGGAATTATTTTCTTGCACTGTTGCATCATGTTTCTGTCTATTCTATTCTACTATTTTATTGCACTGCACTATTGCACTATTTTACTGTATTTTACTCTTTTTTTATTTTTGTCTATTTTTATGTGTCTGCACTTTATGTGCTCATTGTATGGTCTTTTTCCTGTTGTGATGCACTTTGAGCTGCAATTTTTGTATGAAAGGTGCTATACAAATAAAGTGTATTATTATTATTATTATTATTATTATTATTATTATTATTATTATTATTATTATTATTATTATTATTATTATTATTATTATTATTATTATTATTTAGGAGTAACTCATTGGAGTATTAGAAGTTTGCTCCTTAAACTAGTTTTGGCTAATTTCCATTGGTTATGTATGTAAGATCTGTGTTTGTCTGTGACTGTACTAGATTCTGACTCCAGGGTTCCGTTGCTCTGAGGGTTCATTCGGGGCCTACGACTGTCGTTATAGTAGGATCTAGAGTCCATTAACGCAATAGCAGAACAAAAGTCCCTGTATTCCGATCCTGAGTTGATTGTAGTGGGTGATTTTAACCTGAAATGTTAAATGATACTTCCGACTATCTTAAGGAGGTTAGTGGTATCTTGAATTTAACTCTGATACTGATAACAGAAACCACTTGACATAATTTGAAAGATTGTTCAAGATCTATTTTAATTGATCTTGTATTTTCCAATAGAATTGAATTAAAAACGGATTGCCGGTGGTGTGTTCGAGCTAGGAATTAGTGGTCACTGTCCTGTGGCATGTGTCAGAAGGGCGCAATTGGAGAAAACAAGGTCTCTCACACGGTAATGAGAAGAACCATTTTAATGAGCATGTTTTTTAACTGATGTTTCACATAGCGACTCGCACTGTATGTATGAGACTTCGGGTGTTCAGGAACTGGACTCTTTTACAGATACATTTATTTAAATTGTTGATAAACATGCTCCAAGAATCTCTAAAAGAAGAATTGTTTAACAATTCATTATTTTTTCAACCTGAGACTCATTGGTTATGGCAAATTGTCTGTGAAGAGCATATAAAATAACACCTTTTCACTTTTCAAGATGAAACAAAAATGTTCACTGTGTACCTTCACTGTCTGCCTCCACCTTGTTCCATTCATAGATAAGATAAACATGATTTATTCCATTCATGTCTCGATTATAATCACATTTTGTCACAAAAAACAAATAGCACTTTTATTGATAAATGTGATCTAGCAGAGGTAAATGGAAAATATTCACCATTTATGCATGCTGACTAGATTTCTTGTAATTGAGATGAAGTTAACGTCTGTTAAGTATTTTACATTCATCGTTCTGGCTTTATTGCTTTAAAATAGCAATAAGGTTGAGGGTCCACCAGACGTCAGACCCACTCCTGTCCGAGCTCTCAGAGCGTCATCAAAGAGAAGCCGCCTATTCTCGGTCCTCGCTCCACAATGGTGGAACGAACTTCCCACCACAGTCAGGACAGCCGAAACACGACCAATCTTTCGCCGTCGACTATCTATCTATCTAGGTCGTCCTCGGACGGGCACTCCATCGGTGCTTCCAGTCATCCCGATCCTCCATGCATCTGGCTAGCTCGCCGGTGCATTCTGTTCCCGCATCTCTCCATCCCGATCCTCCATGCATCTGGCTAGCTCGCCGTGCATTCTGTTCCCGCATCTCTCCTGAGTACGTCCACGTAGGTAATGTGGGACGTCCTCGTGATCGATGCCCGGTGTGTTGGTTCCCACAGCACAAGTTTGCTGGTTGGCATCTCATGATGTCTCGGGCAGGACCTGCCAGCCTCATTGTCCTGACTGCCACTTTCTCGCTCACCTTAGCACCCCCCATACAAGTTTGCATTAGTGACTAAGAACACACTTAATAAATAAATTAAATAAAAATTATAATAATAAATAAATAACCTTCTACTATCATGCACTTTTCCACTAAATAATCGTCCTTGCCTATATTACAACCTGCTACCTACTATACTAATATGTCTCTACTATTATGCACTCAACACTGCAGCACCCAAGTTTCAACAGTGATGCACATTGTTACTGAGTTGTACCCTTCCTGCTGACCTGTCGTACAGAACTTGGTTTGGATAAAGCGTCAGCTAAATGACAAAATGTAGAATGTAAATGTAACAAAAGGGTGAATGCCACACAGTTTGAGTAAATATAGGAATATTGCTCGGTCTCATGCCAGACACTCTGGAGATCATTTGCATTGGTTGTCATTTAGACAAAATAGAAATAAATGTACTTCAGCTATGATAACTATTACTAGATCCTTCTCAAACCCAGCAACATTTGGAAGGCAGTAAACTCAAACAAAATCAAAAACACTAATCCACTGCCCACACATATTCATTTTGATGACTGATGTTTGATTTCAGAATTAAATGTGCCTAGCCTTTAACAAACATTTTGTGCAGGATGCTGGGCATTTATTGGAAAATGGATGATGATTGTGTGTTTTGTGCCATAAATCATGCTTCTGAGTTCACCCTTCATCCGTCTCTCCTAATGATGTACCTGATGCAAGCCATTCAAACCAGGAGTCCAACTGGAGAGGATTCATTGATGTTTGTATCACGGCGAGAGCCTTCCTCACCCCTCGTCCTCTCACACCCTTATATGGGCAGCATCCGACCCCGGGTTCCCACGCTGCCAGCACACTAATTGACAGGCTGAGAGGAATCCCTCATCAGCGAGATGGGACTTCAGGCCACGGATCCTGTTCTACCCTGTCGAGTGTTAACCTTCCTACCTAGGTACAAACGACTAGCTCTAGCCTTGCTACTCAAAGCCTTGTTGAATTGCCTTGTCGCTACCCTGTTCTCTCCATGTGACCCAGGACCACTGCCCCGGTACTCCGCTCACCTGGACGCCCTGTGCGGCACATGGAACGCACCATTCCTCTCCCCGAGAACATACCTGTCGCACATTCTCAATTGTAAACTGTCTGCTTGGGGAATGCTAATAAAACCCACCTAAACCGCTCCATTCTCTCTCCTCCTGTGTTCTGCAATTGGGCTCCGCCAAACCCCTATCCTAACAGAATGAATGCATGATATTACATTTATATAGCGCTTTTCTAGACACTCAAAGTGCTCCCCATAATGTAGGGTGGAAATTGCCTCCTTCACCACCACTGGTAGCACCCAACCTTGGGCTACGCTACGCAGGCTCAATGGCTGCCATACACTGGCACCAGGCACACATCACACACTACACAATGGCTGAACGGCTCAGGAGACAGGGATTGATATCAGCAATTAAGTGGAAGGGATGATTATGTTGCCTTGATGTCAAGAGACCTGATAGGAATTTGGTCAGGAACGTCGGTCAATTCCCTACTCTTTACGATAGGTGCTCTGGGTTCTTAAAACCAAATTAAGTCAGGACCTCGGTTTAGCGTCTCATCCGAAGGAGACACTTGAAGCTATACGGTGTCCCCATCACCGTAACAGGGCATGTTACTGCCTAGTCCAGAGGACAGATTGCCCCCTGCTGGACAACAACACCACCACAACGGCTTGACCGGGGCTCGAACCGGTGATCTTCCGATCATGAGTCTGGAGCTCTACTCATGAAGCCACACTGCCGGATATCATTGGATTATTTCTTTCTAAAACTATCCTGCCCAATTATCACAGAGCGATTAACGCATAATTAAATATTTCCATTTGAACTTAAAGATTTTATGTTGTGTCTTATTACTTTTAATCTCGTTTTTATTGATTTTAACTGTAACTCGTCATCATTGGAAATGTATAAATAAACGTTTGATGATGATGATGATGATGATGATGATGATGATGATGATTTATGTGAACATCTCCTTTTCTAGAGCCCCAATAAACACTTCCCCTCCCCATTCATCACTGTTATTATAAAAGTGCGTGGTCAAATTAGCCTTAGGTAAAGAATATATATATAAAAAATTCATGAAAACACCATGTTGTCAAACCATACAGAGCGTCGCCGGGCTGCTTCTGGAACGCTGATTTATTCGAGAAATATTCAGACGATTCTACCTCGATCTCTCATACGTCGCTGTTAACGCTCGAACGGACCAGCATCTCTCACTATGCTCCCGACGCTAATTAGCTGATCCAATGAGCGGCAATGCAGTCTTTTGTGACAAGCACACACGCACACACACACACGTCAGGCCTGTATAAGCCACTTAGGAGTATGCCACTTAATTACCAAGTAGGAAATAACAACAGTATGCTTGGCACCAGCTATAAACACGCTCATAACTCCTTTCAATACTCTGCAGTGATGTGAGACTGAAACATGATTTCCCCCTCTCTTCAATCTCTTGTTGTTCCTTCCCACCATCATCCATTCCTCCTCTTTCCCCTGCAGTGATTGCTATGTTTTTTTCCGGTGCGCCACACTCCAGTGTGCTGTGATCAAATCGGTGGAATAGAGGAGAGAGAGAGAGAGCCTGAGAAGGATTACACCAGCAGCAGAGGAGGAAGGGAAAGATAATTAAAACCCCAGCTCGTCGTTCCACGGTGATGAATGTTGTCACAAAGGAGGGGGTGGGTGGGGCGCGGATATAAAGGCTGCGAGGCTGGCGGCTAGGCGGGGGTTACGGTGTGAGTCAGGGCACCGGGCTAAGCTAAAGCTCAGATGAGCCGCAGCGGTGTCCCACGCAGAGCCGCGTCGGCTTTGATCTCTCCATCTGCCCGCGCGCGTCGGCCGTTTCCTGTCCACTCTGGGAGCGTTTCCTGTTGGCGGGAGAAGCGCGGGTTGACGACGGGGGTGGCGGGGTTCGGTCGGTCGCAGAGGTAAAGCCCCGACCATCTGCCACATAATAAGTGAGTCAATATGTCACCTGCCCTTTTCAAATTGGAACGCGTGGCGATAAGCTAATCCCCGGTTGCCGAGGGAGACCGGTAACAATATGGGCCGGGGCCGCGCCGCAGGGTCAGCCTGGACAGCGCCGCGGTCGTTAGTTACAGTACAGTCACCGGAGTCGCGGTCAGCTCTCTTATCTGTACTACTAGTTGTGTTTCTCTCTACATCTTGTGTTTATCACTTTTTGACGTCGGTAAAAGGTAAACGGGCCGCGTTTATTATATGGCGTTTATTTATATAACTTTACAACCCGTGCCTCACATTCACACACCTGCTCGTCATCGGGAGGGGGGGGGGGGGGGGGGGGGGGGTCAATCAGGGGTTAATAAGTGTCTTGCTCAAGGAGGCTTCGAACGGAACCCGGGGACCTTTTAGATTACCAGGCGACCTGCTCTACCTCCTGAGCCCATGTCGCCCCCCAATGTATTTAGAGTCGAGTACAGCCATGGTCATCTGTTTCCGTGCTGCTCTATCTCTGTACCTATAGCCCCCCCACCCCACCCCACACACCCCGCCTGAACTCCAACCTACGGAAGCGGCCCATGACACCCCACTTCTTAGGGACCTGCACTGGCTCCCCATTGCTGCACGAATCCGCTTCAAGGCCCTCGACCTGGCATACCGTGCGGCAAAGGGAACGGCTCCCGCCTACCTCCGGTCAATGGTCTCTAACTCTACACACCCTCAAGACCCCTACGCTCTGCATCTTGTGGCCGTCTCAGACTCCTATCCGAGCTCTGGGAGGGTCATCAAGGAGAACCTGCCTTTTCTCAGTCCTTGCCCCACAATGGTGGAATGAACTGTCCACCCCAGTTAGGACAGCCGAAACCCGTCCAATCTTTCGCCGTCGACTAAAGACGCACTTCTTCAAGCATTATCTGAAGAAATTTATAAATAAAAAAAAAATCTAACCCTAACTAATGCACTTGTCCTAATAAACTAACCTACACTGTAGCACTCAACACTTTGATGATCATTGTTACTCAGCTGATAGAGCTGTGCCCTTCCTGATGGCTTGTCGTACAGAACTTGTAAGTCGCTTTGGATAAAAGCGTCAGCTAAATGACAACATGTAAATGTAAATGTAAACACATAGAACCATATACTGTGCTGCTAATGGGGTCAAAACATGAAAGGAGGGGGTGCCGGCCACAAGCCGTGCACAATCAACAAACAAGAGCGAGAGAGCAAACAAACTGAACGCCGGTTCTTAGGAGCATTAAATGTAAACACAATGTAATATTAACGGCACACGCCGCCACGGGAAGGCGCGCGCAGGTAAAAGACAATTATTACTCTCACATTTATTACTATTGTTGCCCCAGTCAACATGAAATATGCATCTGTTGAAGGTTGCCATTCCCTGTTGAAATCAAAGCAAACCCGTGTGCTGAATCAGCGAGGTTGTGGGGGGGGGGGGAGAAAAACACAGGGGTCTCCACAGTGTTCCTCCACGTGTTCGGGACAGATATAATGACTGTGAAATTCCATTACTATACGGCAGCTTTGTCTGACGGGTAATAAAACAGATGCAGAAGACGGGAGTGAATGAACCCAGATTATACCCAGGAGCCTGGATGTATCACTTCGCTATATATACCTACGGTCACGGACGACTGCTACTCAGAAATTTAACTGTCATCACAAAACCCTTCGTCAAAAGGCCACAGTCACGTCCGTGGCTCAGCGTTCGTGCTCAGGGTTTTCTTGACTAAACTCCTATTATCAACCCACGGCTCTTCTTACCTTTAACAATGTGCAGCGTACGAAACCGAGTTAGCGGGACCACACTCCGAGACCGACAAACTTTCACTTTAACTGGCGAAAGTTTGAAAAATTACTTAGTGAACCACACAAAAAAATGAAAGGAAAGAGTGAACGTCTCCAGCCAGAGAGATTTGGGGAAGATTGGTCTATTATATATTATATATATATATATATATATATTTTTTTTTTGTAAGTAATTTCAAGTGAGCAGCATTTAGGCTAATAGGGTGTTGTCATCGACAGGTATGATTTTCACTTATGTAATGTTCACGATAATACCGGTTCATTCATACAGTACGTTCAACTCTGAGCTTTGGAAACAATATAGTTGGGAATGTACTGTCTGATGAAGGAGGGAATTATCAAAGAATGATCAAAGGAATTATCAAAGAATGATCAAAGGAATGATCAAAGTAGCCATACAATATTTAGGCCTAAATCTCATCATCATCATTGTAACTGAGGGGTACAATTCCCTGACTGTATTGATAAGTATGGTATCATTAAACCACTACTGAGTTATGTACATTACTACTGGCCATACAGTACACAGGTATATGTGATGAACACCCACACAATAACACGGCTTAACAAGAAAGTACTGTTTATAATATTTATTAGAAGAGCACCAAGATTATTTTACATTTATTAAGATTGAGAGTTGCGCTTGTAAGGCGAAGAATGTGCATGAATAGGTCACGAGCGTAAGTCCATGAGCATATTACGATGGGGATAATTAATACCACCTGTAGCATAAGAATTATATAAGGTACACTCGTAGGTCAGCTGGAGATACTAAGGGGGTTCCCTCCGGTTGTAAGCCAGCAGGGGAGAGGAATGTTCGGGAGCAAAAGTCTGGATCAACGAGGAATCAATAAGCTCCAGCTACGGGAGGCGGTGTAGTGTACCGGCACGGTGGTGTAGTGGTTAACACTGTCGCCTCACAGCAAGAAGGTCCAGGGTTCGAATCCCGCTTGGGGACCAGGTTTCCATGGTGCCAGTTACCCAGGTGGGGTATCTCCCAGGCCTTTCTGTGTGGAGTTTGCATGTTCTCCCCGTGCTCGCAAGGGTTTCCCCCCCGATAAGATAAACCCAATGGAAAAACATGCACAACAACAAGATCGCTAACGCTGTGGCGTCCTTGACGAAGACGGACAGGAGCACTTGGATTGGTCCCCTGGCGCAGCTCACGTTGTGCCTGTCTGCTCCCGGCTGCCCTTGGGGGGAAGGACGACGGGATGGGTTAATCGCAGATACGGATTGCATGCATGCATCGCATGTGTGCCAATTGATGACCTCGGAGCAGGTCCTAAATTACCTTATTATTATTTAAATTACCTTACATATACTCCCCTCGATCGGCAGACAAAGCAGCAGCTATAATCCAAGTATGCTCGGCAGCATGGATGAAAGCCAGCCAGCCTCTTCCTAGAGACGGGCTCGAGTGATGCTCCTCACGGGTAAATCCCACACAGCAGCGGGGTAGACGGTTCTCTGCTCCAGCAGCCACAGTACCAAAGCAATAATAATCCAGCCGGAAAAGGCTCTGCATTCACCGGTGTAGATTCTCCTGTGCACGGTACTTCACATTAACTAGGTCGAACTTGACGTTATTTCACTAAGCTCTGACACTTTTACTATCCTGTTCGCACGCGGTTCCAAGTGCTCTATTTAGATGCAAGGTTGCTCACTTCACTTGGTCGTTGACTCGTGATGAAGGCTTTACTAGTAAGGAACGAACGATACGTTGAACGAACGTTTAGGATAAGACAAGACTACTGCTGTATCCACCTGCGCCGTATTTATACGTAAGGTGAATAATCTAGTGCCAACCTCAGTTCTGTCTCGTATTACTGCGCAAACCTGGGCATGTTGAGACATGTCTTAGCGGTGGCTTTGAACTAGACATTGGGGGTATGGCCGTGGCGCCTAGGGGGTCGCTGTCCAATAGGAGAACGAATATTATGGTCTGGCCTGTACCTAGGTAAAGGGATATTCCGTGTATATGTACAAAGAATATACAAGGGACATCAGACGATATACAAATACTATACAATATATCTCAAGTAATAAATATATATATTCGGTTTAATCTGACCCTTTGTAACAATCATCATCATCATCATCATCATCATCATCATCATCATCATCATCATCCTCATCATCATCATGTCATATTCAACAGACCAAAATTAGACCTACAGTACTAAGTCACGTTTGTATCCTAATGACACAGAAACACCTCTGTATCCTAATTCTAAACGTAAACATGGGACTTTCACTATGCAGTGCAGTGTAAAAAAGGATTGGATTGGAAAAGATCTGGCTGCAAAAAGTTGACGTGAAGATCAGTTGTCAGAAATCTACCGTTGGCCTATCAGACAAACTGACATTTTAATTTGACTTGACAAACCATGAAGCATCACACATATAGTCACAATCCATCTGCCATGCAGTCAGGCGCCCTGGCCCTATATATGTTCAGAGTCAAATGCATTGCTTCTGACCAATTATTCTAATTAATTAGCATTTTCAACAAACAGAAACAGTACTTCTTTGTAACTGTTGTGTTCTAAAATGCCTCCTTCATATCTCTAGTGCTGTGATTCAGATCAAGTTAATCATTAATTAGTTAATTTGCTCCACTGTTGACCTGTGATGCATGCTTTGCCAGTACAGGTTGACAACCACATTACAGTCCAACAAGTGCCCCTTGGCTTATAGGCTACTGATTCTATTCTAGATAGAGGTGTCTGTAAAACAAATCAGGTCTGGAGGGGAATCAAGCTAATGAGTCAAGCTAATGCAAAGATGGGCGGAGCCACAGTTAGTTAGGAACTACAAAATGGCTGCTTAAAGGTGATGTGCTTTTTTCTCCCCCTCAAACACAGAGTTAATTGAAAATACAGATAATATGAAGCTTTTCATCACAATATCTCTGCTTCTCGCTTGTGGCAGTTTAGCTATGGCACAGTATGCATGGAATAAATTACCAATCCAGTATCCACCCACACATGGGAGAATTAATAATATCCCTAGACCTGGCCATGAGCCACAACAACAAAGGCCTCCTGCAGGAGCAAACGACTATGAGGCTGAAAAGTCTGTGCACGCACAGGAACCCAGACCGGTGAAGGTTCAAGAAAAGCAGATATTTCACCAACCGTTGACTTGGAGGTTTCCTGAACTTCCGGTGGAAGAGCCGACGGTGGCGTCTCCGGCAGAGTTTGAGCTGAAGCAGCCCGTGCCGGCCAACAGCGTCGCAGTCCGGTGTGGGGAGAATTCCGTCCGCGTTGAAGTCGAGAGGGACCTGCTTGGTGTTGGCAAATCCATCCGGTCTTCGGATATCAGACTGGGAGACTGTGTGCCCGCCCAGCAAGAGGCCTCCCTCACAGCGGCCCAGGTTCTCGTCTTTGAGTCGGAGTTGCACGGATGTGGCAGCCGACTAACGGTAACTCGTCTCATTTTGACATACAAATTACATTTTGGGCCACTTTCGTATTTGATCCTAAATCGGATACAGGTCTGAGTTTGTTTTTAATTAGCTGGCCTCCGCTGCATTCAATGTATAGTTGTGACTTTGGTAACCTCGTTCCCAGTTTTATCTCCGTGAGATAAAGCCTGGTAAATAACTACTGCCGAAAGTGTCTATGGGGTAGAATTTCCAGTTTGATTGATTGAAAATGTTATTAACAGATTGCAGAATTGGTACAATACAGTACAGCTCAATAAGGTAATGTACTTCCCCTGGAAGCTGCCTCCGAACGGACCAACCAATTTGCCGAATCCTGTCGGCAAACAAGCTAGAACGTCCCGGTCATGTAGTAAATTCTTCAGGCAAAGCCGTTGCAGTGGCTTAAACGAGGAAATATTGTGCACTTCACACGTTTCTATCATTGTTTTGTTGGAACCGGAAACGCCTGTAGCCGGTACTTCCTGTACTTAACGTTTAGACACTTTAGGAGGCATATCTTGTCCAGCCTATGACTTCAGTGTCTGTGTTTTTACATCCCATCATCGCTATTGTTCATTTGCACATGCGGGTCAGTTCAGGAGCGTGACCAGTTCACACTGGAATCTGATATTGGCCACATACATTTTTTTTTAAATGTTAACTGAACAAAATAATCTGATCTGAGTAATGCATCAGAATTGAGCACTAAAGCTTGCAGTGTGAACGCAGCCCAGGTAACGGGACATCTTTAGAATGCATACAGTTTTGACTGAAACGTTGTGTCACCCAGTGCTTTCTGGATTTACACTTAGCTGAAAAATGGCTACAACTGACTGGAACAACAATTCTTCATCTGGTGATTTTTAACCTCCGAATGTCGTATTTATAACTGAATATAGATATCCTTATGCGGATAGTTAATTATATCCATGACCCGGGACAGTAATGAACAAATTAAAAAGATTGCAAAGCATGTATATGGAACAAGGTTTCCAATTACCGTATACTGTACATGGTTTCGGTTTCCACCGCTGGTATAACTGCTCCTATATTTCAATAGGCCTGTCACATTAAAGCATGATGTTGGCTGTTGTTTTTAAAACAACAAAAGGTAAATCTGAATAAGTGTGATTACCTTTCTGACCTGTTTTTCTTTATAATCATTCGAGCCCTGCACCCATGGAAATAATGGCATTGCTGTAATTAAAGCAATTTTTTTTTATCCGTGCGTAATGACCGCTTTAGTGCGGTTGGAGACGGTATAGGCCTACTTTGATGAGGATGTGGAAAATGAGATCGTAACACTTTTCTGCTTATTGATGATGACATTGACTTCAGAGGTTTACTGCCACTATGGCTTATCAATTATATTAGTAGGTTGATAAGGTTGACGAGCCTTCTTCAAAATGATATCCTGTTTAATCAACGTCGCAGGCGGTGAAGGAATGTTTGCTCAGCTAATAGGCCTACTACTGTTTTCACTGTCATTTTCCCATCAAGAGTGAGTGATTAAAGTGATATTGAATGCAAAGCTGGTGGATATGGGGAGTTTCAGCAGCCATTTATGTTTCATTTACATTTACATTTAGCTGAAGCTTTTATCCAAAGCGACTTACAAGTTCTGACCGACAAGTCAGCAGGAAGGGTACAACTCTGTCTGAGTAACAATGATCATCAAACAGTGCTGAAACGTGGGTGCTGCAGTATTGAGTGCATAGACATAAGACATTATTAGTATAGTAGGAGGAGTGCATGGTAGCATAGGACAGTAAGAAGGTTAGTGTTTTTATTTTTTTATTCCTACTGTACGTACACTAACATTACAGTTTTCTAAATGAGGCTCCTGGTGACGTTGCTTCCTACGTCAAAGCATGTATGAAGTCGGCTCATTTCAGTAAAGGCTCTACTCGGATAAGAGGGAAAAAAGAGCGAGAGAGGGAGAGAGAGGCTTTTACTTTGATGCCTCATCTTCTGACATCTTCCGTACATCAACCTAGCATTGTGCCACACACATTCATAATGTGGACTAATTGGACCACTAAACACCAAATTACAGCTACACTGTAAAAACAAAAACGGTAAAAAACTGTCTGGCTGGTTGCAAAATACTTACTGTCAAATTACAGTAAAATACCCAAATTATTTTTTTTATTTGGAGTGTTTTGACATATAATTCAATGTAATTTAACATTCAAGACAATTAAGCAATGGAATACAACAATTTAAAATATAATTTCTTATGAAATCAATATACAGATTACAACCTTTATTTAATGGTTAATATTTTGATCATTCAAAAGTAATTTACTGTATTTGTATGGCATTTACACAAGTAGAAAAACAAAAGTAATCTGTTAATTATACAGTGAATGTCCCTCTTTTTTCCGTTTACTTTGGGGCTAATAAAGGTTTTGCACTGTTTTATTTCTCTTGTCTTTCCAACATGGCTGCCTGTAACATACAGTAGCAGCTCTTGTTTTGTACATGGCAATGGTTGCTATGCGCTAAACAATGGTTGCCATGTGTTCATACATGAGAAATATATCAACAAAAACATACGGTAATCATTTGGTGTATTTTACTGGCTCTTGGAAACGAGTCACAGTGGAACAATAATGTGCTTTTCCAGTGTTTTACCTATACTCTAGGTACTAGGAATTATGCATTTTCTTGTGTGGTTACCAATGGTTACAGGAAATTGGAAGATACTGGAAGAAAAATGACTACACAAACATTCTGTGCGAGGTCCCCCATTACCAACCATACCGCTAGCCATTGGTAATGTATAGACCGCTCCTGTTGCTGCTAGAGTTGCACATTGATTATTTGCAGGAATACTAACAAGCTGGTTTTATGGTAGCTTAAGAATAATTATAGAAAATGTTCTCCATAACGTGACTAGGGATGGGTCATAAAAAAATAATTGTTCTTGGAGATCAAGGTCTACTCAAACTTCAAAAACACTCTCAAAGAACACCTACGGGAGACTGCAATTCGAAACTGGCCCCTACAAATGTCCTAACCCAGTTGTACAGTAAATTACCAAGTATGGCTTTGTCAGTATTCCAATGTACAGTGTCCCCCCCCCCCCCCCCCCACCTCCAATGTACAGCCCCCCCCCCGTGCCCACCCACCCAACCCCACCCCACCTACCCAACCTCCTCCAATGTACAGTTTCTACGTCAAATGTATATACACTTTTTCTGGACACTTTGTATCACAAACGGTACTGTATTTACAAATCTGGTACGGCATAAATGTATAGATGTAGCAGTACTGTATCTGTATGTTGTGTGTGTCATATATGTTATGATGAATTGAAAATGGGGGACCCTGATGTAAACAAGACGAAAGTCTCTCTCTGGTCTGCATCCCCTTAACAATTGTATGTATTGAGCTGTACTGTACCCATTCTGCAATCTGTTAATAAACTTTTCAATCAATCAATCAATACTTTTGTAATGGAAAAACTGAACTAAAATTACAAGTGCCGGATGAAGGAATAAATAAAGACTCTTGTTTTGTTTTCGTTAGATGTACGAGGATGATTTTGTCTACCTCTTCACCCTCCACTACGCCCCGACACCGATATCTGTGGGCAGCGACGCCATTGTCCGAACACAAGATGTGGAAATTAATCTGGAGTGTCGCTACCGGAGGTGAGACTTCTCAAGAGTTTCATGATCTTTGTTTTTGTTATAGGAGAGAACTCCTTCTATTCAGCCACTCCAACCTGCTCATAGCACTCTCTTAAGATAAGGTATTCCTTTTACAGTATTATTCATAGCAGCATGGGGGGTGGGAGGTACAGGTATGGCCAGGGTAATAGTAGAAAGACATAAATACAGGCAATACAATTACAATATAAAGATACAAATAAATGGTGTAAACAATATAATTAACTCTGAATATGAGAGTACGGTGTAATCAAAGGTGCAGATGAGGGTCTGCATGCCCTATCGGTTATATTATGTTACATTAAATAGGGGGCAATTCGAAGCTGAATATGTACTATGAGTAAAGTAAACACAGACTTTAAACCCTATAGCTGGTGTCCAACCTAATAATGCTCGGCTATAGGCTGCTGTAGCTGTGCCACGTTGGGATGAGTTTGGGAGACTATTCCATAGGTCATAAATCAAATCATCCCCACAGGGACGGGTTGCAGTAAAGTGGCTTTGTCGTTGCAATGTCTTTGTGGTGGCAAAGTTGAAATATCCACTGTTTGTCTTTTATAGGGAAATGTTTATAATCCCAAAATATATATTTTCTTCAAAACGGAGCAACATATCCATGTCACAAGAATGAAGTTACTTCGTAGGTAACTTGGATTTTTATTAATTTCTCACCTTGATTTGGCAGGTCCTTCACGCGGGAGAGTGATGGTGTGCTTTGTAGCCTAGCCGAGCATTAGTATAGGTTGGGCACACCAGCTAAACTCTCTAACCTCATATCCCATATTCGAGTATTGATGTTGTCCTGTACTGTATGCACTGGTATAGTGGACACTGGACACCCATAGCCGATCATTCTTTGAGAGCCCGGGCAAAGAATAAGGCTGCTCTAATTATCGGTGACTGGTGACCTGAGCCAGACCCTCTTCTGAGCTTCTTCCCTCAATAGAACGGAACCCGGGCAACTCTGTTATATTAAACGGAACAACCTGAACAACTTGCTATATTAACCACAGTACATTTACCGTCGTCTGTCGCCGTCCCATTGTTTTAGTATATCTGAAGCAGCATATTGTTTGAAAGCTAAAATGGCTGCCATTTGATTGACACCCTGCTTGACCTATGACATGCTTCCAATCTCTGGTTATAAGACCAACAAGGTTACATCGAGCGTCTGTTTCAAAAAGGTCTTTTGTCTTTGGTGTCAATGTAATATGCCTGTGCTTTTTTTTTAATGCTGACCTCACAAAGAGAATCTCCATGGAAATGGGAACATTTCAGAAGTGGGGCATCACCCATGACACAGACGCTACAATAAATATTTCAATATACACTAAACAAAGATGTGTTTAATAGGTTTGTGCTCTGTTGGCCTGTCTGAGGCGGTGGTGAGTGGCGCAGCCCTGATAAATGAATTAAGAGACATTGCCTCATGCCTGAGAAATTAATTAAGAGACATTGCCTCATGCCTGAGAAATAAATTAAGAGACATTGCCTCATGCCTGAGGAAGGAATTGGGGAATGGAATCCATGCTGAAGTGTGACTTTTTATATTTGTATTTATTTTTAAACCAGTTGAGTATCGAACTGGCACATACCCCTCACTTTTATGACCCTTTTTGATTTCATGTGCCCTTGGAGAAAAAAAATAAAAAAAATTAAATAAAAAATAAAATCCATAGGAATAGTGTTTGGCATTGATATGAATGGTACACAACTCCCCTTGGCTCATATACGCCTGGCCGGCTTATTGAGTATTGATATGAGATGTGTCTACAGGAAGCACAATGTGAGCAGCGAGGTAGTGAGGCCCACCTGGATCCCATACGCCGTCACCGAGGTCGCAGAGGAAAAGCTGCACTTCTCTCTCAAACTCATGACCGGTGGGTTTGACTGCAGCCAACTTTCCTTATAGTTTGCATTAGAAGATGATTGGGTTTTTAACTGTCGGGGGGAGGGGGGGTGTTACGAGCTGGCTCAAGCTTGCAACAAGAAAGGGAGAAACGGGCACAATTTAAGCGGAGCGAGCAAGCAAACAGTGCGGGGGAGGGTCGTCAGGGGGAATGTACCTGCCCTCATCCTCCCCTATTGCCCCCTTTCCTAGCCCTCTTGATTGTAAAGCGACCTTGGGTTTCCTGAAAGGCGCTATAGAAATTTGATTTATTATTATTAATGTAAAAGACAAAAATCTGTCTCCTAAAGTCCTAAAGAAAACCCTTCCCTTGCTCTGGCCCTCACAGGTGACGGGCAGTTTGAGAGGCCTAGCACACGATACGTCTTGGGCGACATGATGATACTCGAAGCCTCCGTCAAACAGTTTCACCACGTGCCCCTCCGTGTGTTTGTGGACAGCTGTGTGGCTACAGTGGTACCCAACACGGACACCGTACCCAGATACGCCTTCCTCTGGAACCATGGGTGAGGTTCTTTCATTTCAAACCTTTATTTACAGTCGAAAGGCAACTGAGGTTTCCCTCATTTACAGTTACGTTGAGTGTACATAGTTAAGCAAAAAAAGGGCATGTAAGATCACACGGAATATAAAACCATAACAATAAGACGAGTAAGGGTAACAATCAATTAAAACTAGGGCTGTCAGTTTATCGCATTAATTACATTAATTAATTACACAGCAAATTATCGCGTTATGAAAATTAACTAAAAATGTATTACAAAAAAAATTGATTTTTTATTTTTTTAACCTTTTTTTATCTTATTCATTCCATAAGAACGTAGAATACACATTTACAGATTTTTTTTTATATGGTCTATTTGCATGTTCTTGGTATCTGATTCTAGGGACATCTATGAATGTATTCCCAGTGTCAGAAATACTGTGTCTGTATAGGCTTGAGTAAATTGTAATGAACCAAATGAGAATATCAATACATTTTTTTTTTATCTTTGACTGTGAATAACACTATGCTCAAATTGACCAGACCTGAAAAATCTAAGCAAATTAATAGATGGAAAATGATTAAATAGAAGGTTTTGTAGATACAGTACTGAATTCTGCCATCCGGACACATGCAATTTGAAATATGATTATAGAATATCAGGCATAAAATGGTTATGTGATTAAAATGCGATTAATTTGATTAATTAATTACAAATCCTGAAATTAATTAGATTAATTTTTTTAATCGCCTGACAGCACTAATTAAAACATGTACAACTTGATTGACAAAGGTTGGAGATCAAGGTTTTAAACTCTGCAACAGAGGGGAGAATCTCAAGCTCTAAGGACTGTTGGGAGTTCATTCCATAAACTAGGAGCATCATGGCAAAATGCAGATATTTTCTTTTATAAAAACATGGTTTAAACAATAAACATGGTTAACCCTTTCACTGTGACAATACAGAAGGTTAACCCTTTCACTGCCACGCGACAAATGGTTAACCATTTCACAACCACACTACATAAGGTTAACCCCTTCACTACCACACTACAGATGGTTAACAGTCTGTAGTGTGGTAGTGAAAGGTTAACCTTCTGTAGTGTGGTAGTAAAAGGGTTAATAAGAGACGAGTCGTCTTTGAGCCAAACTTGTTGTTGATGTTGTTTCCTTTCTCAGGTGTCTGGTCGATGGCAAACTGACTGACTCCAGCTCTCGTTTCATGCCTCGCACCCAGGAATCCCACAGAATCCAGTTCGAAGTGGAAGCGTTCAGATTCCAGCAGGACGGCAGCGGCGAGGTGAGCGGTTCCTCTTCTTCCTCCACCGTTATTACCGTACGTACCGCCGGCTGCTCCCAGCTCGAGTCGTCTTCATAAATCCTCCTCCCTACAGATTTACATCACCTGTCACCTGAAAGCCATCAGAGCATCTGTTCCCGTTTCTGCCGAGAACAAGGCCTGCTCTTTCTCCAATGGGTATGTAATGTACAGTGTGCAGTAGTTTCCATTGGAAAGATTGTTAAAAAACTATAATGACCATACAGTGATCTTGATGTTCTCAAACGATGCACAGTTTTGGTGCTTACCTGTAATCGAGGTCTCTCCATGTACTACTTATTAAAAGAAGAGTTGTAATGTACATTTCGATCTCCAATTAAGGCACCGTTTTTGTTTTAATGTTGGAAGTAGAAACTGTATTAGTTGGCAATGCTAGTGAAAGTCCGTCGGCATAGCTTTGAAAAATCATATGGAACAAACTCCCAAACAACATCTTTAACTAGAAAGGACTAGAATGTTTATTTTTTTCTCAATGGACATGCTAACGGACCCCATTGACTTCCACTAGCATTGCTAACAAATCCTAACTATTTTTATTTCCAAATGATCTCAAACTAGATCCTGGTGCCAATGCTAATAACTGTCTAACTGTTGGACAAATCATATACTGTGGGCTTCTTAAACATGGATTTAAATAACACTGTTGGACAAATCATATAGGCTTCGTAGACATGGGGGCGACAGTGGTTCAGGAGGTAGAGTGGTCGTCTGGTAATCGGAAGGTTCCAGGTTTGATTCCCTGGCAGACACTTAAACCCCTAACTGCTCTCGATGAGCAGGCACCTTGCATGGTTGCCTCTGCTGGCGGTGTGTGGGTGAATGTGAGCTTTGGATAAATGCACTATTTACTATTTACATGGATTTAAATGATCATATAGTGTTATTTGGTTATAAAAAACATTATTTTGGGAATTACACATAACTGAATGTACTGTAACTGAATGTTAAAGGTGGCGAGAGGCCAGTGGGCGTGACCAGGCATGCAACTGCTGTGACACAGACTGCGGTACAGGAAGTCAACCGACTGCAACAGACAGCCAAGGCATGTATAAGCTGCACTGTTGCATAAGCTGCACTGTTGTACACGCTGCACTGTTGTGTTGTGCATGCTTCTTGTTTTAATATCACATATCTAATGGAGAATAATAACACAGGATCTTTATGCATCACTCTACAGGTGAACACTGGGATCATGACATGTACGTTGGCCCAATCAAAGTGGAGGACGCGCCTGGAGACTGAATAAAGACTTAAGTAAAATGGTCCATGGTTTGTCTGTGACTGCATTCATTGGTTGGTCAACATCAAAACTCGTTCTGATATGCTTGTGCGTCAGTGGCTTCATTTTATTTTTATATTTCAAAGCTGTAAGGCTCAAATTAAATTTACATTAGCAACTTCAGAGGCCAGAATGTGGGACCTATAAACACATTTACTATCCAATAGCATTGTGAGGCTGAACAACGGGACCCATTAACGATGTAAATATGCTAAAAGATTTTTTTTAGCCATTTTTTTTATTGGCTAAAAGCTAAAAGTGATGTTGTAATTTTGCAACCGAGGGCCTCACAGGGTTGGATGTGTGTCAAAAACAAGTTTCAAGTTTCTTTATTAGTTGTCATACAAAAATACAGAATACTTAGTTATTTCTGTTTTGCTCCCGATAGTGTGCTAGATAAAAATAGATAAGTATAAAATAGAAAGTCAAAAGTACGTAAACAAAAGTGTTCAATATACATATATACAATGCAGAGTAGAGAAAAGGTAACTGAGTTACAATGCAGAAATGGGATGAGGTACAATTTAGGGTAAGGTGCAATGAGATATGAGTTGTAGTGCAAATCTCTTTACCAATAAATATAAAGTGTGTAGTGGATGTACTTGGGAAATGCCCCAAAGAATTACATTGCAGCCAGTTTCGTGGCTGCCAGCAGAAGCGATCTCACTCAACACTGAACCCATTCCAAAGATTTTTGTCCCCAATAGTCCAGGTTTAAAGTTTTTACGTTTTTAATGTATATGTGCTCGACTGTCTGCACTGCGTTGGCTATACTGTTGGCCGTCAAAGGCTCATCAAGCTAGTTCCACCCTGAGCAAAACGACAAACAAAAAAAAACGAATGTGGTCATAATTTAAAGACGACTTGTTCTTTTTTTTAAGGCAAACCAAAACTATTTTCATATAAGTGCAAAAGGGTCCTGCTCATTGAACTAGAGTGTATATATCGGATTATACTGAGAAAATCTATGGTCGGAGAGATGCAAATTACTTTATAGATCCTTGCACAATCAATAGTGAGCTAGACAGAAAAGGTAGGCTACACCATTACACTCATCTGCTTTAATTAAAGGGTTATCCTGATCGAATGGAGAAGATGGCAGACATTGAACACACATCAGGAACACCCGCCCACCCCCACCGCCTGAGAAGAAAATGTCACAGTTGAATAAGACGATGGAAGAAGTTCAAAGAAAGATTGACTGAGTTCACACAAGTCGGACTCCTCTTCATTGTTAGCGGTAGCGGCTTCAGACTCCCGCTACGCTTGACGTCAGAGACTTTCTCTGATTTCACACAT
This sequence comes from Notolepis coatsorum, assembly GCF_963971535.1. Classification (NCBI taxonomy): domain Eukaryota; kingdom Metazoa; phylum Chordata; class Actinopteri; order Aulopiformes; family Paralepididae; genus Notolepis; species Notolepis coatsorum. The sequence goes on from NC_140182.1 coordinate 14,839,037, forward strand.
GAGAAAGTTGTTCATAAATAATGACCACACATGGCCAAGACGGTCTCTATACGCTGTGAGATTGATGTGTGAATTTGTCATTTGAGTGGACATTTTCTATTCTATTATTAAAGGATGGTTCACTTTTCTTTTCTTTATTAACCCAGGCCTTATTTAAACATTGTCCGGCATGATGTTGACTAGTACCGGCCTTAACTTACTGGTTGCTTTAGAAAGTTATAATGGGTTTCCTAGGCCAGTTACGCATGTAACTGAGCAACTTACTGCAGATGGCAAGGCGTATGAAACTCATTAACGTTCAATATGATGTACGCTTTGCAAGCATTTCCTCAAGTAGAATGTTATGAAGACTCATCTGAGTATACTGTGAGATGACTATTTTAGAAAACATGCATCGTGGTTTTTGAATGCTAAAACACTTGCCGTATTGGAGCCTGGATGCAGCACCGTGCTATAGGTTTATCAATACTAAATTGATCAGTGAATATAGCCTATTCTAGTCAACATCAGAATATAATGTTTAAATATAGCACCCGGGTTTAACAAAAACAAAACAAATGAACCCGTCGTTTACTTTTATTATTATTATTTCTCTAGTATTTATTTACAGGAGATCTTGTGTAGAAAAGGTATACAAATAAATCCGAGGATGGGACAAACCTGAGAAAATTTCTTAAGCAAGTATGGACCTAAATTGGTTGATTGGAATTAATCTTTGGGTTTCATACACGAATCGTTCTAACTTTTCGACATTGAGTTTCCTTTGCGTTTGTCCATGTGGGATGTTCTGTATTGCAGTGTATGAGCCATACGGACAAATGGAGCACTTCTCCTCTCTTCTGTGCATCAGTCTTCTTCCGAGGCCACAGGCTGATTATGAATTTTCCTTTTATTGAACTTAATTGAGGTGGAAAAGGTCCACAGGACCCTCTATTATTCTCCAAGGTGTACAGCTCTATTCAGTAAACATATGATGAAAACGGAGAATAAACTCCTATTTATCTGTGAACACTAACGGGACTTTGGAGAGGATTATTCCGTTTATTTGGGAACAATAGCAAGGACTTGAGAGGTTATGGTGGGTAGGCATACACGCAGCGTTATTATTATTATTTTTCTCACTTGTTTTAAATGATCATTCCTGTACGACAGCGCTGCAATTAATGAGAGTTACTTAACCTTTTTGACCCAAGCAGCAACTGTGTCGAGTTGAACTCATCAATCTCTCATGAGACAGTGAACCTGTTATTACCTTCATTAACCCACGTGGCCTTGCCTTTTCAAGTGCTCAGAAAGAACATAAAAGGCGCTTTATCATAATTATTCACGTGGAAACTTAACGGAGAGGGAAGGAGGATCAACAACTGTTGTCGCGTCGGCAACCGACGCTGCTCGCACTGCATGCCCTTGAAAGTTTTTCAGCACTTTCAAATTATCTTTCAAGAGATCCATTTATTTTTTTTATTTCAGTGGCCTAATTCGTGCCCCCAGAGTGTTGCGAAGTGCATTGTGTGTGTGTTCATGTGTGTGTGTATTCTCAAACTACGGGCTAAAAAAATATAATGATAATAATAAACTTTATTTGTATAGCACCTTTCATACAAAAATTGCAGCTCAAAGAGATTCACAACAGAAAAAAGACGGGCACAAAATGAGCACAAAGTGCCGACAATTATCACAGTTTTTCACATTAGGATCTAACATCCCAATAGGCCACCTTGTTTATGGTTTGATTACGTTTTTTTTTAAATAGACAATGATAAAAAGAGTAAGATAGAATAGACTGAGTAAAATAGTGCAATAGTGGGGGGAAAAAAGAGAAAAGGGACTCGTTCCTAAACGTTAACTCGATGTTAACGACACGGTGGCTGGTGACCCGCTGGCCGCCGCGGACACGAGACTTGGCTCATCGGAGAGATGATTCCGGGCCATTTCCTGCTCCTCCCCTCACTAGGTTGTCAGTCAAAGTCTCATTTACACCTCGGTAATTGGGCTGTGCGAGTGGCTTACTGCATGGCTGACACTCGCCTAATGAGAAATCCCATGCACTGCTGCCCCTCTCTCTCTCTCTCTCTCCCCCTCTCCCTCGGGGGTGAACTCTGCCTCTGTGTGTGAGTGTGTGAGTGTGAGTGTGCACAAATGTATCCATGCATTTGTGTGTTTTGAAGGTGGGTGTATTTGTATTTGTGTCTGTTTGTATTTGTTTGTGTGATTTGTGTGTTGCGCAGGCGTGTGCGTGTGTGCGCCTACCGTACAGTGCGAGCGAGAACACGCACGCGAGAGGAATACGCAGTATGATGAGAGGTTTATCACCTGTCAACCCTGTGGCTAATTGCCGTGTAAGGCAGACAACACTGCATTGCGCCAAATCAAAGTTCAAGGCCCGCCCCTGCAAATAGCATGTTGCCAGGATTATTCAGATCCCCTTGTCCGTGCTTCACCTATACGTTGGTCTCTGGCATTAATCCATACTGAAGCAAAATAAATGGAAAAAACTTTGTGTTCGGGGGTCCAGACAGAGATGCAGCAGGATGTACATTTAACAGCAAAATGCTGTTACTCCTCTCTTACTCTCTCTTGAAAACGAAGAAGAATCTAAATCTGTTTCCTTTTTTAAAACCTGTTAAGTCTTAAGGTCCCCCTATAGGGGGACCCTGCTTTTTTTTATCATAAATCGATCAATAGAGACCGTATTAGATCCCCAATTATCATATCATGGGGTATCCTTAGAAAGCCACACTCATTGGCTACAACCCTGTGCAAAGATTTTCGAGATCGCCAAATGATTGACTGAGCTAGAGCCCCGGGAGTCGGGGTGGTAATGTGTACTTTTGCGTACTTTGGGGCACGCCTCACATATCGGCATGTAACTCAAGAACCGCTGAACGGATCTTGTCACCTGAAAGGGCAATCGACAGGCAATAAATAGGGCTTTAATTCTATCTATAATATAATGTATTAAAAGAAATGCACACCCGAGCCACTAGAGGTCGGCAAAGAATCGTCCACATGTGGGCCCTTGGATGTTAAGAGGTTAATGATTTTAAATATATATTTTTTGTAGCCAAGAGTAAAGACCATAACCCTATCAAAAACAGTAGTCAAAGTGTATATTTTCATTTTTACCGATGTTTTATACAATTTATCGGAAATGCTAATTATCGTAAAAACCGCAAGAAATGACTAAATCCAGATTCAACCCTGCCATTGGAAAGAGGAGCATTTTCCCTATCCATAGATGTATGCTTTGGCCATAATAAGGTCAAGTTCAAAGTCAAATATGAATTTATAAATAAAGTCTATTATCATTAATTACTGTATCTACCAAATCCTTCTGTTTAATCATCTTCCCGCGGTTCATTTGCTTAGATCTTTTGTACACATGATCTCAATAGGGTGGTGAATGAGCTCAGTGAGCATTTTCTCATACCTGTATACATTTTTGATCATCATCAAAATCATAAATCATAATTAATCGTAATCAAGGGCACACAACATAAAATTTGTTTATATGCGGACGACGTAATACTGTTCATGCAAAACCCCAACACCGCATTGCCTCATCTTCTCAAGTTGATTGAGGACTTTGGAGATTTATCGGGATTTAAGATAAATTGGCTTTCCTTCCACTTAACGCCCCTGCAAAAAAAATATAACCCTCCCAGAAGAGATACCGATGGTAAAACACTTTAGATGTTTGGGAGTTGAAGTATTCCCTACCATAAGCCAAACGGTGAAGCACAATTACATAAAAATCCAAAATAAAATCAAATACGACCTTGACAGGTCGTCAAAACTTAAAAACTCAGTACAGGCACGGGTATCAATAGTTAAGATGGACGTCCTACCTAGAATCAACTTCTTCAGCTCAATGCTACCGTTACCTCCTCCAGAGGGTTACTGGAAAAAATTACACTCCTTCACATACAAATTTATTTGGAATAACAAACCACCACGTATAAAAAGATCCACCGCACAGAGAAACAAAGCAGACGGTGGTATGGCATTTCCAGATTTTTTCCACTATTTTAAGGCGTACACTTTAGGACCACTGACAACATGGTTTGATCCCCAAATCAAATTTATCAAATCAAATTTATTTATAAGCATCAGTATCCTGGAGAAATTTAGAAGAAAATATAGTAGCTCCACATAGACTGAAGGACATAGTATACACCAAATTATCAATTAAGCAATGCGAACGGAAATTTGGCCCCATAATTACTCATGTGATCCGGATATGGCGTGAAACGTTGGTGTAGTGGTTAACACTGTCGCCTCACAGCAAGAAGGTCCAGGGTTCGATTCCCGCTTGGGGACCAGGTTTCCATGATGCCAGGTACCCAGGTGGGGTATCTCCCAGGCCTTTCTGTGTGGAGTTTGCATGTTCTCCCCGTGCTTGCAAGGGTTTCCCCCCCGATAAGATAAACCCAATGGAAAAACATGCACAACAACAGATCGCTAACGCTGTGGCGTCCTTGACGAAGACGGACAGGAGCACTTGGATTGGTCCCCTGGCGCGGCTCACGTTGACGCCTGTCTGCTCCCGGCTGCCCTTGGGGGGTAAGGACGACGGGATGGGTTAATCGCAGAGACGAATCGCATCGGCGATCCTACAGAGACAATGCATGCGTGTGTGTTCCGGTGTGTGTGTGTGTTGAGGATAATTGCATGCCAATTAAAGACCTATGAGCAGGTCCTGCATTATAAAAAAAAACACAAAAAAAATATTCTAACCCACATAAATGGCATAATCATACTCCCTTATTCAATAACAATGCACTCTTGATTGGAAAACGACCTATAAGATTCCCTAGATGGGAAAAGCAAGGCATACACACATTAGGAGATGTTTTCAACAAACAGGGTTTTTGTAGTTATGATGAAATACACAAAAACAATTATCTCACCGATTCCACATATAATTTTTACGCACAGTTATTGTTATGTTTGAAGGCTCACTGTGTTCCATTAAGGATACCAATTGTACACCACAGATACCACAAATTCTTCTATGAAAGAGAGACATCGAGAGGTTTTGTTTCAGATTTTTATCATCAATTACTAACGTCCTCGTATGAAACCCTCCACCTAGACTCAGTCTGGAGGAGTGATATACCAGACCTGGAAAAAGATTTTGATTGGCAAGAAGCCTGGGCAAATGTTCGACTTGCATCAAGGAACCCGGACCATCAACAAATCAATCTTAACTATATTCACAGGACTTGACTCCTATAAGACTGAACAGAATGGGTCTTAAACAAGACTCCAAATGCTCCTTATGTACAAATGGGGACGAGGGGACATTTATGCACATGTACTGGGACTGCCTACCAGTTCAGATATTCTGGAAAGAAGTGACCCAGCAATTATCAAATCTTTTAACTCTGAATATACCTGTACACCCCTCTGTATTACTGCTGAATGATGTTTTTGAGTGTGCAGTACCTCCACAGCTAAAGAGATTGGTTTTATCTGGTATCACAGTGGCTAAAAAGCTGATAGCATCACGATGGTTTCAATCGGAAAAAATGTGCCGGAAGGTTTGGATTCTTACATATCTCGATGTGATTTATCAAGAAATATCTACAGCAAGAATTTTGGGTCTCAATGAATCCAAAATGACAATGTGGTTAGAAGTGGTGGAGAGAATAAAAGCGAGCATATAATGGTAGTGTCTGGTTAGGAGCGAGTGATAATGGATGGATTATCCAATGGGGGGTCCGGGAGGGGGGGGGTGTGTAGATAGCAGGTATTAGGGGTATAACCTGTATAAGACATTTAACTAAATGGTGATTTCATTGGATGTGCACTGTTAATTAATGCTTGTATATCTTATCTTGTGTTGTCATGTTTGTTTATGTGTTTGTTTAAAAAATAATAAAAAAAATTAAATACAAAAAATCATAATCATAATTAATGTATTCATTACAATTGAATAATTACTAGTAACAGACACAATATTTCTGACACTGGAAATACATACCCCCAGGTCCCTAGATGTTCCTAGATACCAAGAACATGCTAATTGACCTTGCAGAAGTGGAGCAATCTTCCATTTACTTAGGCATGTACCTTTAGGCAAAAACGGTCTACAGATTAACAGGTTAACAGCAGAATTCTGTTACTCCTCTTACTCTCTCTTGAAAACGAAGAAGAATCTAAATCTGTTTGCTTTTTTAAACGTTTATAGTTTGCTGTTCCAATTGTAACACGACGTGTCGGTTATTTTACTCCCAAGTGTTGACTTATGCCAGTTGATTAGATTAGATTCAAATGTATTGTCATTATACAGCACAAGTACAGTACAATGTAAATAAGTTTGTCATCCAACCATAGTGCTAATGTAACAGTAAAGTGCAACAGCAATATACAATGTGCAGGTGGTTAAACTGGGTACACAATATATAACTTAGTACTACTGCACAGTAAGTTTTGCAGAGTACATTTTACTCAAACTGAGTACATTTTACTCAAACTGAGTACAGTTTTACTCAGCTTGAGTAAAATGTACTCAAGGTGGCACGGTGGTGTAGTGGTTAACACTGTCGCCTCACAGCAAGAAGGTCCAGGGTTCGATTCCCGCTTAGGGACCAGGTTTCCATGATCCCAGGTACCCAGGTGGGGTATCTCCCAGGCATTTCTGTGTGGAGTTTGCATGTTCTCCCCGTGCTCGCAAGGGTTCCCCCCTCCCCATAAGATAAACCCAATGGAAAAACATGCACAAAAACAGATCGCTAACGCTGTGGCGTCCTTGACGAAGACGGGCAGGAGCACTTGGATTGGTCCCCGGGCGCGGCCCTCGCCGACGCCTGTCTGCCCTTGGGGGGAAGGACGACGGGATGGGTTAAGCGCAGAGACGAATCGCATCGGCGATCCTACAAAGACAATGCATGCGTGTGTGTTCCAGTGTGTGTGTGTGTGTGTTGAGGATAATTGCATGCCAATTAAAGACCTCCGAACACGTCCTGCATTATTATTATTATTATTTACTCTGCGAAATTTACTGTGTGTAGTGCTAATCAGATGTATGTACAGAGTTGTAGTATAATATGTACAGTGATACAGGTGTAAAGACAGTATGGTAGTAATCATACTGTCCAGCAGTGTGTAACTAGTAGAGTAGGATATACTACAGATATAGTATCTACAGATATGTAAAATGACTGCCCCTAGGTAAATACAGACCGGTGTGGATAGGTATATAATTATGTGGTGAGAATAAATATATATAATGTATGCTATCATATAGAGCTAAGGGTTATTTGCAGGTGTATAAGTAAGTAGTTGCGAGTATCTGTAAAAAAAAAAAAAAAAAAAAAAAAAAAGAGAACTGTCTGATTTGATGTTGATATGATATTTGCAATTTATAATGCACATTTATTTGCATTATTATGTTATTGTTGACGTACACACATCACCATGAATTGTATGTGTCGTGGTGAATTAAAAGATGGGAAAATGTGGCTCTGATGGTAGCCAGGATGATATTCTGGGCAGAGGGAAGGGAATTTCCTAGTTCAGAAATGATTACACCAACAGGGACCCTACCATTTTAGTAACATATGCTTTTATTCTACCAAGTAAATACAAAGAAAATCTGCACTGTATAAGATAAGATATTCCATTTATTGATCCCCTTGAGGGAAATGCAGGCATCATAGCAGCATGGGGGAGGGGAGGTACTGTACAGGTATGGGCAGGGTAATAGTAGAAGACATAATATAGGCAATACAATTATGCAAACTGAGATTCAAAGTAGGGATGAACATGGTACATTATTTTCACAGATCATGCTCTTAGAATAGATCATGCTCTTTGTATCTGTTTTATGTGCTCCTGCTCTTGTTTCACTTTAGGGGTTGTCTGTGTCATGGTTCCGGCCTGTCAGTGCTCCTTTCCTCTCTCTGTTCTCTTCCCCCTTCTCCTGATCTCGTTATGGTCAAATAAGTACAGCTGTGATGTCAACGAGGCAGCTGATCTGAGGTATGTGCAGAGTACATCATATAACCCCGCCCAAGACGTGGAGAAGCTGTCAGATCGTAAACTCTCGTTACCAGTTAGTCATGTTATATATTATATAATCTTCTTACCTTGTATCTGATGTAATGCAAAAGAGATAATCCAAATATCTTATCGCGATTCCAAATAATGCTTGTGGAGGTCCGCACCACACTACCGACCGTTTCACAATGACGGGCGGGCGGAGTTACTGCTCGATGCCACCGTTGTATAGAACGCCAGGCTCAGATCGCCTCCTAAAACACACCAACCCATTTTCAATGAGATGCAATAGCTCCGCCTGGCAGTAGAGAGCGGTGTTGACCGTCTGCCAGCTCAGACAGGCTCTGAAGAGGATACCAGAGGCTGCAGCTATGAATTATGAATAGATATAGCGAATAAATGAAATAACTATCCCAAAAACGAGTTAACTTGTTTCTGGCGCTCAATGCATGGCGGCCAATAACGAGTTAACTCGTTTATGGTGCACATTGTGTTAAACGCACCCATATTGGGTGTTATCCAGTTCTGTCTGCCGCTTCTCCTTACCTGCACATTGGGTTCCAAACACAACCGTGATAACCTGCACCTGCGAATAAAATGTCACTGTTGAATAATACGATGGAAGAAGTTCAAAGAAAGATTGAGTTCACAAGTTGGAATTTGTATATTTGTATTGATTTTTAATTTATGTGTTTTGTTTTATTTTCATTTGTATTTTTAGTTGTACATTTGTATTGTATTTGTTTTGTCCAGGACCCCAGGTAGACTAGAGGTTCTTTCATGTGTCTCTAACGGCGATCCTTTAATAAACATAAACATAAACATAAACAAGTTGGACTCCTCTTCATTGTTAGCGGAAGCTTGTACTCCCGCTACGCTTGACGTCAGAAAGACTTTCTCTGATTTCACACATAAATAATGACCACATGGCCAAGGCGGTCTCTACGCTGTGAGATTGACATGTGCATTTGTAATTTGAGTGAAATACTCTGGATTCTCTACTCTATTATTAAAGGACGGTTCACTTTTCTTTTCTTTATTAACCCAGGCCTTATTTAAACATTGTCCGGCATGATGATGACTAGTACAGGCCATAACTTCACTGGTTGCTTTAGAAAGTTATAATAGGTTTCCTAGGCCAGTTACGCATGTAACTGAGCAACTTACTGCAGATGGCAAGGCCTATGAAACTCATTATAACGTTCAATATGATGTACGCTTTGCAAGCATTTCCTCAAGTAGAACATTATGAAGATGCATCTGATTATACTGTGAGATTACTATTTTAGAAAACATATATCATATAACTAGGGATGCTCGATATTGGCTTTTTTACCGATACCGATATACCGATATTGTCCAACTCTTAATTTCCGATACCGATATCGACCGATATCAACCGATACCGATATATGCAGGGTTTCCCCACCCAAAAAATTTCATAATTTCAGGTAATTAACATTACATATCTCTTGTTGTGGAATTAACATAACATTATGCATACTTTTGACAATAAATAAAATCAGAATTTGTTCTTACTTGCTTGCCTGGGTAAATAAAGGTTATAGAAATGTAAAAAAAAATAAAAAAAAAAATTTAAAACCGATACCGATATTTTCCGATATCACATTTTAATGCCGATATCGGCCGATAATATCGGTAGGCCGATAATATCGGACATCCCTACATATAACATATATTTTTGAAGGCTAAAACACTTGCCGTATTGGAGCCTGGATGCAGCACCGTGCTAGGTTTATCAATACTAAATTGATCAGTGAATATAGCCTATTCTAGTCAACATCAGAATATAAGGACCTACTCCCGAACTACGCATGCGCAGATTGATGAACCTAGACCCCGTGGGCAATCTGCACATGCGTAGGTGCGGAAAAGTGACTATAGCTCGGCAGAGAAAGTGCCGATCGACTTGCAATTGGTCGCGCCGTGTTCAGGAGACTCAGGCGTATAAAAGTATATTGGATCATGTCTCCAGCACCCCCACAGCCGTAGCTACAACCACTTAATGTCGAGGCTCTCATCCACATTCATTAATTTTCTCCCCCCGCTTTCTCACCCATGATTTCAGAATCCCAGAAGTGTTGCGGTGGTCTGTCTGCAAATTTCGGCCAATCATAGTCGACTATCCAAATCCTTTGTCGGTGACTGCCCTAACACACGCACACGACTACACACACTACACAACGACGTGTGCATGAACCCCCTAGAAGAAGAAATAGCCGTTTACACCACATTATTCACGCTTTCTGAACACAGTATTGGGATTCTGACACATGCAGGGTCTGTAACTATTCTGACACGACGCCAGATGATCTGTTTGGCCCAATATGTGGAGTTCATGTCTGTATTTGAGTCTTTGGTTTTTTAATACATTATCAACCTGTATTTTCTCCTGCACACACGCACAACGCGAACATACTGTATTCACGCATGCACGCAAACACACACACACACACACACCTCCTCTTGTAGTACTTAAAGGAACATGCCAACATTAAGCTTACCGTCTTCTCCAGAGAGAGACAAGAAGATAGATACCCGTTTCCTCTCTGTGCGTTCATTAGAAAGCTATCCGGCTGCAAGCTAGCCTAGCTTAGCACAATGAATGGAAGCAAAAAGTACCGGTTAGCCTATAGCTTAAACTTCGGGAAAGGTGTTGCCTATAGGCTAACCGATACTGTCCGCTTCCATTCATTGTGCTAAGCTAGGCTAACGTACAGCCAGATAGCTTTCTACAGAATGCACAGAGAGAAAACTGGTATCTATCTTCTTGTCTCTCTCTGGAGAAAATCCTGTATATGATTCCCATAATGTTGGCGTGTTCCTTTGCAGGTCCACTTCTCACCGCCCATCCCTGTACCGGCCTGGTCGTGTTGAAATCCCTCTGACGGTGGTGTGTGTGCGGGGGGGGGGGGGGGGGTTGAGCACCTGCCTTCCCATTAGCCTGTGCATGTCCCTGATTACACTCTGTCTTGCTGACTGGGTGAGAAATGCCCCTCCTGTGGTTAAGATATCATTAGCCCCTTGCCGGACAACACAAAGTGGATTTTTGGAGAAATGCTGACATACAGTACAGCAAGTCAAAAGCTCATCACAACTGTGAGTCAAAACCTCATAACGGAAAGTCAAAAGCTCATCATAACGCCCCCCCCCCCGACCCCCCCCCCGACCCCCCCCCCCCCCCCCCCTCCCCCACCCCCTGCCAGGGAAAACACTGTACAAACGGATTTCACGGCACGTATCCCTCTAATTCACTTGGTCAAAAGAATTGATTAACCGGATTAACTTCCAGAAAACAAAGAGAGGTGCTTTAACCCGTAAAAAGCAAAACGCTAAACACAGCAGTTTTGAATAATAATTTTTTAGGCGGGGCGCGGACGCGGTGAGTTCACCGTGAGAGGCTTGTCAGTGTTCCTGTAGCGTACGTATTGGCCCCCGGGGCTGATCCCCAGAGTGAGCGCTGTCGCCGGGCAGTGGGCTGTGGTCGAGCAGCAGGCGGCTGCGGTGCCCGCCTCTGATGCTCTGGCGCGTGTGTTTGTTTGTGTGTGTGGCCACTGGCTCGGGGGGGAAAGAGTCCATTAAAAACAGTAAACCACAGACATTCGACTCAAATAAATAGTTATTAAGGGGAGGCATTCAAAGTCAACGGACACGTCAGAAAAGTGCCGTCGCTGTCTGTTTGGAGAGAGAGGGGGGAAATGAAGTTGGCTGTAGCCAGTGTTTCTCATGTTTCTCTTCGTGGGAACATGTCTGTAGTGTGGTAGTGAAAGGGTTAACCTTCTATAGTTTGTTTGTTAAAGGGTTAACCTTCTGTAGTGTGGTAGTAAAAGGGTTAACCTTATGTAGTGTAGTAGTGAAATGGTTAACCTTCTATCTATAGTGTGGTAGTGAAGGGGTTTACCTTCTATAGTGTGGTAGTGAAGGGGTTTACCTTCTATAGTGTGGTAGTGAAAGGGTTAATACATCTATATGGACAAAACTGCTTAGCTCACTATTTTGTTCGGGGCAAAATACCTTTCTGCACATGGCAGCGGTAGAATGGAATAGTCTTCCAGTAGAGATGAAATCAAGTCAGTCCTGTCATAGGTTTCAACATGCTTTCCTGTGATTAGTAGAAAAATAATTGTTGAGTCAGTCTTCTTTTTTTTTATCCACTTTTTCTCCTCCTTTTTCTATTTTTCTCCCATCCCAATTTTGCTGTGCCAATTCTCCCCTCCCCTGTCTTGATCGTTGCTCGCATGTGCCCCCCACTGGCCGGTTGTAGGGAGGATAGAGGCCCATCACATGTCCCCCCCGATACATGTGGAGGCAGCCGGTCGCATCTTTTCACACGCCAGCGCGGACTCTCATTTGGCGAGGAGTAATGTGTGGGAGGCTCACACTGCCCCCGCCATTTTCCTGTCTCTGCTGTGCAGGTGCCCAGACCGACCTGTAGGAGTCGCTGTTCACAACGACCAGACTACCACCCATCGACCTCCCTCCCGCTAACTCTGCCAATTGAGTCAGTATGATGGCAACGCCGACAGCCGGATTTGAACCCGGTGTCTCTTGCGTTGGTGAGGAGCGCAATGTCCGCTGCGCCACCCAGCCGCACCAATTGAGTCAGTCTTCTTAACAGTTTTGTACCATGGTGATGTAATTTATAGGCATGCTGCGGCATCAACTCTTAAACCTCTGGGCTCTGTATAGCACTCAGTTCTTGGATTTATTACCGGTGACATATATGATGCTCACCATTGTGTCCTGTATGGCAGGGTGGGTTGGCCTTCTCTTGCAGAAAGGCGCAACAAACACTGGTATTTGTTTATTTTTAAAGCACTTAGGTTGCTAATTGCAACCTCTTTATATCTCTTCACTCACTGTTATATATGTTACAGAATTGAATATTGGAGCCTATTCAACTCAATCTAACGACTGGATGGTTCTTAGAGTCCCTCCAGTATGTTCTGATCTAATGACTGGATGGTTCTTAGGGTCCAGTATGTTCTGATCTAATGACTGGATGGTTCTTAGGGTCCAGTATGTTCTGATCTAATGACTGGATGGTTCTTAGGGTCCAGTATGTTCTGATCTAATGACTGGATGGTTCTTAGGGTCCAGTATGTTCTGATCAAATGACTGGATGGTTCTTAGGGTCCAGTATGTTCTGATCTAATGACTGGGTGGTTCGTAGGGTTCCTCCAGTGTGTTCTGATCTAATGACTGGGTGGTTCTTAGGGTCCAGTATGTTCTGATCTAATGACTGGGTGGTTCTTAGGGTTCCTCCAGTGTGTTCTGATCTAATGACTGGGTGGTTCTTAGGGTTCCTCCAGTGTGTTCTGATCTAATGACTGGGTGGTTCTTAGGGTCCAGTATGTTCTGATCTAATGACTGGATGGTTCTTAGGGTCCAGTATGTTCTGATCTAATGACTGGGTGGTTCTTAGGGTTCCTCCAGTGTGTTCTGATCTAATGACTGGGTGGTTCTTAGGGTTCCTCCAGTGTGTTCTGATCTAATGACTGGATGGTTCTTAAGACTTAAGGTCCCTCATGTATGTTCTGATCTAAAAATCCTTAAAATATTAAGGATACCTCCTGTTTTACCGTGTACTGTGTTTTTGTTGTGGTGTTACTGGCTTATTTTAATTGATTCATTGTCTTGTTTGTCTGTATGTAGTTATACTGACTGAAGCAAAATTAATTTCCCTTGTGGACAATAAAGCAGATTTTTTACTTATTTTGTATGAATCTTTTGTGTCTCATTTGTATTTGTATTATCGTTGTTTCTGTAAATGAGGGAAACCTCAGAAACTTTTAAAAACGATGTATGTATGTATGTAGGTATGTATGTATGTATGTATGTATGTATGTATGTATGTATGTATGTATGTATGTATGTATGTATGTATGTATGTATGTATGTATGTATGTATGTATGTATGTATGTATGTATGTATGTATGTATGTATGTATGTATGTATGTATGTATGTATGACTGACTGTATGTATGTATGTATGTATGTATGTATGTATGTATGTATGTATGTATGTATGTATGTATGTATGTATGTACTGTATGTACTGTATGTATGTATGTATGTATGTATGTATGTATGTATGTATGTATGTATGTATGTATGTATGTATGTATGTATGTATGTATGTGTGTATGTGTGTATGTGTGTATGTGTATGTGTGTGTGTGTGTGTGTGTGTGTGTGTGTGTGTGTGTGTGTGTGTGTGTGTGTGTGTGTGTGTGTGTGTGTGTGTGTGTGTGTGTGTGTGTGTGTGTGTGTGTGTGTGTGTGTGTGTATTGTGGCAGATATCACCCCCCGTCTCATGGATATGTGAAGGACGGGAGGTACTACTGCCACGGGAGGAGTAGAAGCCATTAGGTAGCTGATTAGTACTGATAGAACACACCTGTGCATCATTAGATCACCCACATCCCACACATGCACACACCCCAGACACACAAACTACAAATACACTAGGATAGAGAGAGTTGAGTTGAGAGGAGGTGAGGTAGGAGCGAGGTATAGAGAGAGAGATTGTTGTTGACGGAGTTGTGCGAGGTGAGAGGTAGTGCGAGGAGAGGTGAAGGCGAGGAGGTGTTCATTGTGTACTGGACCCTAGACTAGACTGGCTGAGAAACCCCCTTGTGTTCTGACCATGGACCGGAAGACAACCCTGAGTATTGAACAATCCTTTCTTTTGTATGAGAGCCTGGAACGTGTTTGGACCCTGGACTGTTTTTGGATTACCCTATTGCCCATTGGACTTGTGCTGATAAACAATAAATATCATTTATTTATTGAAACTGTGCTTGTGTGGACATTGAAATAGTTTGTTTTGGTCCGTGTCGAGCTTGAACAACACCAGGCTCGTCACAATATGTATGTAGATATGTATGTAAGTGTATGTATGTACATGTGCACTCAGAGAACACGTTGTTGGATGCGCCTAATGAAGTGGCCACGCTCAAAGATAAGATAAGATATCCCTTTATTGATCCCCTTGGGGAAATTCAGGCATCATAGCAGCATGGGGGGGGGGTACAGGTAGTAAAAACAACACAGGCAGTGTAAACAATTTGGTCAATATAATTTACTATCTGACTAGCTGAAGAAAATATTCACATTATTCACAGTGTCACATAAGGTGCAGTATGCATAAGGTACTGTTATAATTTACTATCTACTGAGTATACATTATTCACAGTATCACAGTATCCACTGAAATATACATTATTCACAGTATCCCAGTATCCACATAGGGTGCAGTAAGCCTAAGGTAGTGTAGGTTGTCCTCCTTGGGTTCCTATAAGTCCCAGGTCAATGTCTGGTAGCAGTCGCTGTCGCTACCCCCTGTTGTGGAGCCTGGAGGCTGCTAGTCGCTGCCCACTGTTGTGGAGCCTGATGGCCGCTGGTATGAAGGACTGTCCGAGGCGGTTAGTTGAGTGTCGGGGGGGAATGAGTCTGTGGCTGAATGAGCTTCTCATCTTGACTAGGTGGGTGTGGCCGCTTATTTGGGTGTGTGAGGGGTTTATATATGTATGGGTGGAAAGGGACAGGGAGCGTAGGTTGCATCTGAATGAGACAGTTGGGGTGGGTGGTTTGGGATTTAGCTTTAGTGAAAAAGATACAAAGAAGTGCCTGATACATGGAGGGGAGTTACCGGGGTGTTAATTATGCTGGAGTCACAGGAGAATATGAGATCCAGGAAGCTGCCGGCTTTGTGGGTGGGAGGTGTAAAGTACTTGAGTAATTGTACTTTGTTACAATACTTAACTACTGTTTTGAGGGATTTGTACTTTACTCGAGTATTATTAGGTTTGTATACTTGTACTTTTACAACTCAACTTGTACATTTACATTTCAGAGGAAAAAAAACATACTTTTTTACTCCTTACATTTAAAAGCAGGTCCAACCATTTTAATTAGTATATTTGTTTCTCTGGCCAAACTAACGTTAACGTTATTACTCCTGCGGCCGCACTTTATTTAAAAACAGCCAATCAAATCCCCATCAATGGAAAATGAACCAACCCATGTTGATTGGTCCTTGTGCAAGACTAGAAAGCGGGGATCTTTGATTAAACACCTAAAAAAAGTGTAAGTACTTTTAAAAGTAGAAACTTTACTCAAGTGTGTTTTTAGCCATATACTCTGACTTGAGTACGATTTTGAGACGGTACCCATACTTTCACTTAAGTATAATTTCTGGGTACTTTTTACACCCCTGATGGGAGTCAGGTTAAAGGGTTGATGGTGAGAGACCACTGTGGCAGACTGGGAAGAGTCGGGCAGGTTGAAGTCACACATTAGCACCAGGGGGGTGCCATCTTCTGGGAAGAATCTTAAAAGCATGTCAAGCTCATCTGGAAAGTGTTCGAGGGGACCTGGAGGGTGATAGAGAATAACAATGGAGATTGAATGGCCTAGAGACTAGGGTTGGGCACCGAGAACCGGTTCTAATAGGAACCGGTTCCTAACTTCCAGGTTCTGGAACATGGAAGTAACATATTTGCACTTCGATTCTTAATTTCGATTCTTAAGTCTGTTTTCCTGATGGCTGGCAGTTCTATAAGCCTTCACATGTGAATTAATATGTATTTGTTGCAGTGTATGACCTTTTATATATATATTATTGTTGTGAAGGGCCAGATTAAACCGAATATATATATTTATTTATATATATATATTTAATTGTATTTGTATATTCTCTAATATTCCCTGATATCCCTTGTATATTCCTTGTACAATATGCATTGAATATCCATTCTAGCCTACTGAACATCCCATAATAGTCTCCATTCTACTATTGGTCGAGACCTTGGTGCCAGGCTGCCATACCCCCCCAGACCCAGTTCAAACGTACCGCTCAACATGTACGAACAAGTCCTAGTTCCGCGGAGGAATCTGGCTACCGCACCACTAACGGTACTATTTGTTCATAGTGCGTATATATACTGCGCTACTAAAGTAGGACTTCCTTTTTAGTCCAGTTTCTTACCCTCCAATAGAGTGACAGACGTAAAGCCTCCCCGCGACGCCACGTGTGGGAGTAAGGCCAAGTTCGGCCTACCATCGGTATTGAGACATCGTGTATATTAATATTTGAATAGTCATATTTGGCACTATATCGTCGAGTTGGACGTAGTCTATTAAGCTAATAATAGTCTATTCATATGTAGTGCTTCGTGCGGTGAGAATACTATCGTAGTCAGTACCCCATCGTTTCGGGCAGAGAACTGGCTGCTTATCCAGGGTGGCCGACCCCATGTGAGGCTGCACCCGAGGAGCCCCAGAGCCGACGAGCGAGTGGACCTGCATACCGGATTATTCTACCGACGACAGCCCGCCTTCCCAGGCACGGATTATGCTTTGTATACAGTGATTATTCTATGGATAAAGACCAACACTGCCGTGTGTTGGAAACCCCCCCCCCGGAGAGGACGACAGGTGAGGAGACGCTCTACACGACGAGGTCGCTTCACGTCTCTCCATCGTGGACCGGAGGAAGCCGGCACACAGAGAGTCCAACTGCTTTCATCTGTGGATCGAGGATCGCTGAGGCACCGAGCCGCACAACCGTGGGTTCTCCCAGGATACCCTCGGCCAGACGGATACAGCCAGACTCTAACGCCCCCCCCCTCCTACTCCTGTTGTCTTACAAGCGACCGGATTAACCCCCCTAGTGTATCCAGTCTTATAATCATTAAAGTATCATTGCTGTTATTCCTTAACTATTCCAGGTCGTATATTTACCACCTGCGCCATCAGAGATTGGACATTCTCTATTGATATACCGACGAATACTCTTTGCCATAAAAGTGCATACTATTTCAATTCATAAATGTAATTAAGTGATTAAGTGCTTGCTCTACACACCATTGCTGTGTAGGAATAAATACATACTTCGACTTCGTACATTTGTGTTGGATCCGTTTCATCTACGTGAGAGTGTTTATCATAATATATTTATGCCGAGTACTGGGTGGCCGAATATAAAGTACAAAGGTAGTGGTAGTAAGTATCATATCTAGTAATACAGTCAGGGAATTGTACCCCTCAGTTACAATTGGTCCTTCGAGCCGGAGGGTAATTAGTGTAATATTAATATAGTGTTATTAATATTGAAATGGCCTATGATGAACACTCCACGAAACGATCCTCCTAACCAACGCCCGCAGCGCGAACGACGGCTCCCTCAGTACTTAGAGGCTTACGCTGTCAGTCAACAACCTAGTCTTCTACTAACAGTAAACGCGGTAAAACTAGAAAGTAAAAGTATGTCTAACCCCAACGCCCAGACTACCCCGACCATAGAGGCCCCTACGGGTTCTAATGTAACTGACCAAGTTCACGGTGGGGACCAGTGGGAACCAGACATGACTTCACACCCCGCCAGTACTGAAGAAGTAGTCCCCGATGAGTCCCGGGAGGAATACAACGCTACCGAGAGAGAACTCGGCACGGAAGAAGACGGGGAGAGCACCGTGGAGATAGAGCTCCAAGGCTCCGCAAGGAGTACCCCGAGGGAAGGCTCCCCTATACAACCGCCTTCTCCCAGCGAGGCAGAGAGGACCCTACAGCAGGCCTTCCTCATCAGCCTGAACGCCGCTGCTGAACGCGACCGACAGCAGCAGATCGACAGATCCAGCAGTGGAGCGAAGAAGAGCATATACGTCTAGAAATAAGACGCATTCAGAGGGAAGAGAATGTGGCCCGAGACCGAGCAGACAGCCAGCGAGCAGCTGCTGGTGCTCTACGGGACGCAGAGCGCGACAGACAGCAAGCGCAACTAATAGAACAGCTGATCAGACGGACAACACCCTCTCCCTCCGCCAGAGGCTCCAGGAACTCGTCTAGACACACCTCCAGGGCGGCATCCCCTAGCCGAGTAAACAACCCTGAACTTGACCAACAGACGAGGTCTATACCCCCCACAGACCACCTCCCCCCACCGGTCCAAGCGAGACCTAGCAACCGGGAAGGAGCAGCATATCCTGTGGAGAGGCTAAACCAGAGACTACAAGCACTGGATGACCTAACTGAAGACGAAGAGGAAGAGGAGGAGAACCACGCCCGACGACAGCACAGTACTCTACCGGACCAGGAGGTCCGGTACAGCCCAGGCTATACTCCCGCGGAGCTGCGCTACAGACCCCCGACTCTATACCCGGGTGAGCACGACGCACGACCCGCACCGAGGAACAGCACCTGGACAAGCGGGCCATGGTACACTGCCGGTACCAGCCCATACCAAGGAGCGGGAGGAGACTCGCCTAGGAGGCCTCTCCCCCAACGCTCGCCGATGTATCCACAGTCAGCGTCATACATTGGCACGCCTATGGTACCCGACTTCACCCAAGAGAACCGGGCCCAGTATACAGAACTCCGCATGTGTCTGGAGACCATGTTGGTGGATGTATTGGATGAACGCCATAAATACGCCATCCTACTGAAGCACTTAAAGGTACCCCGCGCACATAATATAGCGCTCGCCTACGCGACTTCCACCACCCCATACACAGCAGCGCTGGTAGCATTGGACCAGAGGTATGGGCGCATATGGGATTACGTGATCCAGGAGATCCGACACATCGACCGCTTACCCCCAGCAATAGACAATCGAGCACTGGACGACCTGTCCATCAGAGTGCAGTCCCTGGTAGGGATGTTGGGAGCGCAGAGAGAGAAGGGGAGGCATGAACTTTACGCCAACTCAAATGTGGAAAGGATCTTGGAGAAGCTGCCGCCCGCTCGACAGGAGCGTTTTAGGCGGCAGAGAGACCACCGAGACCCGAATGGCCCCGAACCGAACCTCCTCGATCTAGCAGACTTCCTGGCGAGAGAAGTCAGCAGCCTACGGCTAGATACATTCGGACGGAGCACCCCTGGCTCCAGAGAAGGAACCAGACGACTAAATGATGGAAGAAGATCGGTGACTGTGATGCACCAATCGGAGTCAGTACCGAGCAGCAGGAGCCACAGTACCCCCTCCAGAACGGAGAAGTGGAAGATAGTGTGCCCCTACTGTGAGAAAGAACACTGGCTAGCGCAATGTGACTCCTTCCCCAAGCTGAACGCGGAGGAAGCAAGTCAACGGATAAAGTCCAACAAGCGCTGTTTTCGCTGTGCGCGCTCACACATGGCAGCCGAATGCCGCCTAAAGAAAAGGTGCACCAAGTGCGATGGAGCCCATCTGGACATACTTCACGACAGTAACAGACGGCGCCCTTCACCCGCACCATCCAGCAGCAAAGCGAGCGTCATGTACATCGATCCCGCCAGCAGCAGTGGAGCCCGAGTACTCCTAAAAGTAGTGCGTGTGACACTAAGCTACCAGAATAAAGTCCTGGACACTTACGCCGTCCTCGATGACGGGTCAGAGAAGACCCTTCTGCTCGCCTCCGCTGCGGCCCAGCTAGGGCTGCGGGGAAGCGAAACCCAAATGACAATTCGGACAATAAGACAAGATTTGAAGACGATAAAGGGCGAGAATGTCTCATTCTCTATCGCAGCAAGCGGCCAGCCTGAGCGACGGTACCAGATTACAGACGCTTTCACCAGCCAAGAAATAGGACTGTCGCGGTACACATACCCCGTCGCCAAGCTGATGGAGAAATATGCACATCTGCGCAAGTTACCGATCCCGCTCATAGACAATGCTATGCCGACCCTGTTGATAGGCTCCGACCATGCAGACCTCATTGTCCCGATAGACCGGGTTCATACCGGACCCCGAGGCTGTCCTGCAGCAGTCGAGACCCGTTTGGGATGGACTCTCCAAGGCCCGCTCGCCAAATCTCTCAACCGAAGTACAGCCACTAGATGTCTCCACTCCCGAGTCACAGAGGGAGAAACCGCACTCCTGCAACACGTAGAGCGGTTATGGACCTTGGAACAAATGCCCTTTAAGAACGGAAAGAAAGACATTCGCTCTAAAGATGACATTTACGCCATTCACCTCCTCGAGACAGGGACCAAGAGAGTCCCGGTCAACGGCGTGTTGAGATACGCCACGCCACTCCTGCGGCGAGAAGGAATGCCTACTTTCCACGCCAAGACAGACGCCACAGAACGGTACCTGCTGAACACGGAGCGGCGCTTAGCCAAGAACCCCGCCCAAGAGAGTGTATACCGCGCTGAGATTGAGAAGCTCATCACAGCGGGACACGTCACAAAGATGGACATTAAAGAGGCTGACCAGACCACTGAATCGTGGTACGTGCCTCACCACAAGGTCCATCACAACGGTAAAGACCGCATAGTATTTAACTGCAGCTACCAGATCGGATCCCAAAATCTGAATAAAGAGTTACTGCCCGGTCCCACACTCGGCCCCTCCCTACTCGGCGTTCTACTCCGCTTCCGCCAGGAAAAGGTGGCCATCAGCGGGGACATTAAAGGAATGTTCCTGCAGGTGAGATTAGTAGAGGAGGACAAGCCCCTGTTACGGTTCCTATGGAGAGAGAAGCCAGGAGATGAGCACCCAGCCATCTACCAATGGGAAGTCCTCCCCTTCGGAACGACGTGCAGCCCCTGCTGTGCTACATTTGCACTACAGAAACATGTAGCAGAGGACCCAGCAGCGGACGAAGAGGTCCGACACAGCGTAAAGAACAGCTTCTACGTAGACAACTGTCTACAAAGCCTTTCAACCCAGGAAGAAGCCGAGGCTCTCCTGATTAAACTCTGCGCCTCATTGATCAAAGGCGGCTTTGATCTCAGGCAGTGGGCCAGCAGCGATCCGCAAGTACTGCGCAGCCTCTCCTCCGAGGACAAGGCAGCCAGCAGCGAGACCTGGATGGCTACAATCCCGGGAGAAGCCCAGGAGATGACCCTGGGATTGGTGTGGCGATTCAAACCAGATTCGCTTCACTACAGACACAAGCCCCTGACTACGGAGCAGGGAAGGCCGGCGGCGGCGCCGACCACCAGACGGAGTGTGTACACAACACTCGCCCGACAATATGACCCGCTAGGATGTATTCTACCGTACACCACCAGGGCAAAAATGATTGTACGAGCATTGTGGGACAAGGACCAGGGCTGGGACGACCCCATTCCCGCACACCTTGCATCCACCTGGAGAGAGTGGGAGATGGAGCTCCACTCACTCCCAGGCGTTAATATGCGCCGAAGCTACTTCCCACCCACGGTGAGGCCAGAGACATGTAAAATGGACTTACACGTCTTCAGTGACGCCTCAGAGGTCGCATACGGATCAGTAGCCTACTTGCGGGCCCAAGAAGAGGGGGGAGAGATCTACACAGCATTTGTCCTCGCCCGCTCGAGAATAGCCCCACGCAAGCAACAATCTATCCCACGTCTAGAGCTCTGCGCAGCCCTAGCCGGAGCGCACCTAGCCACGCTCATCCAACGTGAGCTCACCATACCGGTGTCTAGAACAATCCTGTGGTCAGATTCCACGACAGTACTCGCCTGGATCAAATCGGACTCATGCAAGTACAAAGTCTTCGTGGGAGTCAGAGTCACCGAGATTCAAGACTTAACCGAAGAGTTAACCGGAGAAACAGAGTGGCGCTACGTTGATACAAAACAGAACCCAGCTGACGTCATCACCCGGGGAATGCCCCTAGATGACCTCACCCGTCGCAATGTCTACAGTGACGGCCCAGCATTCCTAAAGCTCCCGGGAGGAGAGTGGCCCACGCCTATCCCGAGGGAAGCCAGTCAGGAGGAGGCTGAGAATAAGAAGCCTGTGTTCTGTGGATTGAGCACTGTTATCTAAGCAGACCCCAACATAGATGATTGCACTACCATAGAGAGTGCACAACAAAGGACATTCCTGCGGCACCACCCGGAGTGTAAGTCCCCCGCTGAAATGTCAGCAGCTAACTACGAGGAAGCAGAATTGCTTCTACTGCAGCGAGCCCAGAGAGACTCGTTCCCCGATGAATTGGCCTGTCTACAGGGAGGAAAGCCTGTCCCATCCGACAGCAGATTAATTCATCTGGCCCCCGAGAGCGACGCTCATACCCTCATCAGAGTGGGTGGTCGCCTACGCAGAGCCCCCAATCTACCGGATGACATTAAATACCCGATCGTATTGAACAGCCGACACAAGGTCACAGAGCTGATTATAAAGAAATACGATGAGGATGTACATCACGCAGGAGCAGAAAGAGTCTTCGCGGAGATCAGACGTCGTTACTGGATCCTACAAGGAAGAGAGGCGGTACGACGCTTCCAGCGAACATGTCTAGACTGCCGCAAGTGGCGCGCGCAGCCCAGCATACCAAGGATGGCTGACCTTCCTCCATGTCGCCTCCGAATCGGTGACAAGCCATTCCACTCAACGGGTATGGACTGCTTTGGCCCGCTGCACATAAAGAAAGGAAGAGGAACCGAGAAGCGGTGGGGTATTGTATTCAAATGCATGACCACCAGAGCGATACACATCGAGCTTCTCCCGACCATGAGCACAGACTCATTCCTTATGGCCTTCCGTAGATTCACATCACGGAAAGGAAGACCGTCTACACTATTGTCCGATCATGGGACGAACTTCAAAGGCGGCGAAAGAGAGCTGAGAGAGAGCTTCCAAGCTATGGGCCCAGAACTTAAGACCCACCTCGCTCCAGCACAGATTGACTTCCAATTCAACCCCCCAAACGCACCCCACTTCGGTGGTACTTGGGAACGGGAAGTGCGTTCCATGAAGACAGCCCTGTACGCAGTACTTGGGGCCCAGACTGTGGCGGAAGAAGTCCTAATGACAGTCCTCACGGAGATTGAGGGAGTATTGAACTCTAAGCCCCTCGGCTACGTCTCCAGCGATGTGGCGGATATCGACCCAGTTACCCCCAACACACTCCTGATGGGGCGGCTAGATCCCGCGTTACCCCAGACAATGTACCGGCCTGAAGAAGCGAACGGCCGACGAATGTGGAGGTACAGCCAAGTATTAGCCGACAAGTTTTGGAGCAGTTTCCTACTCTAATTCTCTAATATTCCCTGATATCCCTTGTATATTCCTTGTACAATATGCATTGAATATCCATTCTAGCCTACTGAACATCCCATAATAGTCTCCATTCTACTATTGGTCGAGACCTTGGTGCCAGGCTGCCATACCCCCCCAGACCCAGTTCAAACGTACCGCTCAACATGTACGAACAAGTCCTAGTTCCGCGGAGGAATCTGGCTACCGCACCACTAACGGTACTATTTGTTCATAGTGCGTATATATACTGCGCTACTAAAGTAGGACTTCCTTTTTAGTCCAGTTTCTTACCCTCCAATAGAGTGACAGACGTAAAGCCTCCCCGTGACGCCACGTGTGGGAGTAAGGCCAAGTTCGGCCTACCATCGGTATTGAGACATCGTGTATATTAATATTTGAATAGTCATATTTGGCACTATATCGTCGAGTTGGACGTAGTCTATTAAGCTAATAATAGTCTATTCATATGTAGTGCTTCGTGTGGTGAGAATACTATCGTAGTCAGTACCCCATCGTTTCGGGCAGAGAACTGGCTGCTTATCCAGGGTGGCCGACCCCATGTGAGGCTGCACCCGAGGAGCCCCAGAGCCGACGAGCGAGTGGACCTGCATACCGGATTATTCTACCGACGACAGCCCGCCTTCCCAGGCACGGATTATGCTTTGTATACAGTGATTATTCTATGGATAAAGACCAACACTGCCGTGTGTTGGAAACCCCCCCCCCGGAGAGGACGACAGGTGAGGAGACGCTCTACACGACGAGGTCGCTTCACGTCTCTCCATCGTGGACCGGAGGAAGCCGGCCCACAGAGAGTCCAACTGCTTTCATCTGTGGATCGAGGATCGCTGAGGCACCGAGCCGCACAACCGTGGGTTCTCCCAGGATACCCTCGGCCAGACGGATACAGCCAGACTCTAACCCCCCCCCCCTCCTACTCCTGTTGTCTTACAAGCGACCGGATTAACCCCCCTAGTGTATCCAGTCTTATAATCATTAAAGTATCATTGCTGTTATTCCTTAACTATTCCAGGTCGTATATTTACCACCTGCGCCATCAGAGATTGGACATTCTCTATTGATATACCGACGAATACTCTTTGCCATAAAAGTGCATACTATTTCAATTCATAAATGTAATTAAGTGATTAAGTGCTTGCTCTACACACCATTGCTGTGTAGGAATAAATACATACTTCGACTTCGTACATTTGTGTTGGATCCGTTTCATCTACGTGAGAGTGTTTATCATAATATATTTATGCCGAGTACTGGGTGGCCGAATATAAAGTACAAAGGTAGTGGTAGTAAGTATCATATCTAGTAATACAGTCAGGGAATTGTACCCCTCAGTTACAATTATATATATTTCATTATCAAATCTTTATATAATGATAAGATGAGCTATTCCTTTATTGATCCCCTTGGGGGATATAAACTCGAAAGGCAACGGAGGTTTCCTTCATTTACAGTCACGTTGAGTGTACATACAGAAACAAGCCCCCCCCCCCCCCCCCCCCCACAAAAATAAAGCATATAAAATCATACAGCATATAAAATCATAAGACAATATGATATGACAACAACAAGACAAGGTAAAAAGCAAGGATAACAAATTAATTGAAACACGTACAACTTGATTGACAATGGTTGGAGATCAAGGTTTTAAACTCTGCAATAGAGGAGATAATCTCATTCCATGAGCTTAAAAATGAACAAATACCAGTGTTTGTCGCGCCTCTCCGTCAGAGAGGACCAACCAACCCTCTCATGAAGAACACAGTGATAAGTGTCGTATCTGTCATTAGTGATGAATCTGAGGGCAGAGGGATAGACAGAGTCCAGGGATTTAAGGGTTGAGGCTGCAGCATGCCTATAGATTACAGTGCATCGCCATAGTCCAAGACTAGTGATGGCTGTTCCTCTCTCAGCTCGATCTCGCTTAAAATATGTAAATAAAGTAAACTTCAACCACAGGAAAAAGGTACATGATGTATGTTATTTACATATCGGCGAAGGTCCAACAAAGAAAAGTGCAAAACAACGCAATCAGGAGTTGAACTAATAATGCTTGAGGTGGGGGGAAAGTGCACTATAGACCCAGTCACCCACCCTGATATAAACACAGCAATACTATGATGATGGTTCGTTCACAATACGAAGCGGGATCGGGCTGCTCAAGACACACTGTTCTCGCCCCAACCCTAAACCTAACCTTAACCACATTGTTACCAACCATAACCTTAACCTAACTTTATATCTTAACGTTAAAACTAACCATCATGACAGCATTGCTGTGTTTGCATCAGGGTGGGTGGCTTGGTCTAGTGGTGAGAAAACACTCGCCCCCCCCCCCCCCCCCCCCCCCACCACAAGCACCGTTGGTTAACCCTTTCACTGCCGCACTACCAAACGGTTAACCCTTTCACTGCGACAATACACAGAAGGTTAACCCGTACCGTCGGTTGTGTGATAGTAAAGGGTTAACCTTCTGTCGTGTGGCAGTGAAAGGGTTAAACGATACAAAACATAAATATATTACGTATACAATACATAAATATATTACATTATGGCCATACCATGACGTACATTATGTACCCTTTTTCCTGTGGTACTATATTTACATTTTCTGACGAGATCGCGTTGCCTTTCTCCATTATGTGTCACGCACACATGGGAGGTGGACGTTCAAAAGCAGCGAGATACCAGTATCCTTGTTGCTTAGAAACATGAGGTGAATAGGAATATTATTATGGGTTATTTTAGACCTACAGTATAGGACCATGTAATTCCCATTTCATATACCGTAGCTCTAATAATTAGTGGGTAAGTAAGAAGGTATGTATAGTACTGTATATATACTGTGTACTGTACAAGCCATGGGTGAGTGATCTTCTCCGTACGACTTTGAAGAATCACTTGAGCCGCTCTGAAAAGAGACAATTCATCTTACTGCTTGTCGTGTGAATTTAAGAAAGGCTTAAATTCACCCGACGTCAACTTTACTTTGGTTTCATCTCTTCGGAAACACCTCAATCTTCATTAGGCAACATTTACATCAGCTTTTGTCACGAGTGTAAAAAAAAATAGAGAGAAAAATAAGGGACAAAAACACAACCCAACTAATATTTCCCCTTTTCTACTGACTATATAATGCATTTTATATATATATATATATATATATATATATATATATATATATATATATATATATATATATATATATTTTTTTTTTTTATCGTATGCCACTTTAATGAATGGACCCATATGTCTTCGTCTTGCATGCTTTTAAATCAGGCTGCATAAACAAACGTTTAGATACCATTTTCTTCTTTCCCGCTCCATACCATCAAAGCGGCCCTGCCAGGAGACTGCTCGCTCGAGAGGAGGGGAGTTTCAGATGCAAACGGCCTTTCAATTAACTCACTCTACCATCTCTCTCTGTCTCTCTGTCTCTCTCTCTCTCTCTCTCTCTCTCTCTCTCCCTCTCTCCCTCTCTCTCCCCCCTCCCTTTCCTCCTCAAACCAACCCTACCCACCACCTCAGAATTCACAACCACAACGTTCCACTCCACTAATCTGTCAAATGCGAGAAATGAGACACTAAAGCAGGTAATGGAAATCAATGGCCGGTTGGAGCACATTGGAGGGTAAAGGAGCAACAAACGGCCAGGGGACTCACATTATCATCAGTCATTTGCCTAACAGATGCCCCTTATCCAGTGCATACAATGATTATTCCAGTATAAATTTTGTGAAAGGTTTATGTGCCTATTATCGTAACCCCCCCCCCCCACACACACACACACACTCACACACACACACCCACCCACCCACCCCCACCACCACCACCACCGCATGCAGCATCACGCAGGAGCAAAGGACTTTGCTTCAAGGGCACAAGTTGGTCGGAACCGCCTCGTCTCCACTCAGATATATTTGTCAGTATACTTTCTTTCTTGTTTTCTTTTTTTTTATGTTCTCGGAGATTCTTACACCCACAGCTTTTGACCAAAACGGAAATATATGTCATTATGTAGCCCCCCCCAGCTGGACAGCAAACTCAAGGATTGATGGGCGAATTGATGGCACTACGATAATTACACTTGATTATTTTCTGCATTTCATAATAGAATGACTTGTGTGGGAAAGAGCCAGGGCCGGACTGTGTCACTATAGGGGGCCCCCGGGCAGGAAGGTGCTTTGGGCCCCCGCTGTCCCTCAGGGGAGAGACATAACTCCCCTGAGAGGATTTTCTTTTTTTAAACAGCTCTGGAATACAAATTTCTACGGCCTTTTGATAACAGATGTCTGACAGATATTTTCATCCTTGTACTTTAATAACCCCTTAACACATTGAGTGCCATGCCCCTTCCGGGAAGTGCATAGGCCATGCCACCCATTAACCCCATGTAATTGCTCAGCTTGTTTGTAGAGCTAAACCTATATTTTATATTATAGCTATGGATCTAATAACGCCGTCGATTGTCAGTAAGGTTCTTCCGGTCAACATGCAAAAAACTGATTATTCTTTCATCAATACATTTCCGTTTTATACCGTGGTGAATATGAGTATAGTTGTAGAGTGATCCTGTGTAATCCAAGGGAACACACACACACACACACACACACACACACACACACACAGGCTGCAATAGCGGGAAAAAAATTATCGGATCAACGCAAGATTGATAATATATAGTCTTTACCTTGTCTATGATGTACTGCAAAAAGAATAATCCAATGATATGATCGCCATTCCAAATACTGGTCGCGGTAGTGTGTCCCACGTTTACCACCAAAGAAAATGAACGGGCGGGCCTCATCGATGTATCGTTATGAGCGCTTGCTTGCACGCTGCAGCTCGGCCAGGAAAACAAACCACATCGTTTCAAATGGAGTGCAATAGCGGCCGCAAGGCGTTAGGCGGCGGTATCGCACCATTGCGGTCTCAGACAGAGTGCAGTCCTACACCATAGCAGGATGAATTATGAATGGAAATAGCGAATAAAAGAAATAACGATCCAATAACGAGTTTACTCGTTGTTGGCAGAATTCGATAACGAGTTAACTCGTTTTTGGCGCAGAAACGGTTAAGCCTGAGCTGTCCGGTACCGGTACAAGATTGATATCGCGCCATAAATAGATGAATAAAGAATGTATTAATTAATGTTGTGTTTCTTTTTCAAATATAGCCAAGAGTAAAGACCCTAACCCTATCAAAACAGCACTTGAAGTGTATATTTTCAGCACTACGTTTGTTTACAATTTTAAGTGTGATTAGTGAAATATGAGCTTATAAAATCTCTGCTCATTGCAAAAAAAAAGCGATGATTTAGTCGGAAGTAAAGCAAACTGTCATAAGTGTGTCTATAGTCCTATGAATGGCAAGACACAGGGGGGCTTTCGAATTTCATAAAACTACACTTCCCAGCTCACACCAGCCCATGTCAATCATCTGATCACATATTCCAGTTAAAATTAATGAGATGGAGCAATTAATCTAGCCATAAAACGTAATACCTGGGCTTTCATCTGCTTCAATCACGGAACTCACTCCATCTTTATTTGGCCTCTAATTCCTTTTGCACAAAATTATTTCTGAGCAAAGATGGAAAATATCCCAATTGCTTATTTAAACCAGTATGCATATTACTTGTATACCAGCATGTTACACGTCGTAATAAAACAATTAAAGAACTGGGTATTCGTCTAATCCTATGGATTATTTCATTATTGCCACTTCACTGCACCAGATCCCCAGTGGTGCTTAGGAAGAGATGGCTGATAAAACTCCAGCTCCTGCTCCTTCTATTAATGCAGTGATTCTATCAGCTTGGACACCAAGATTGATGGCAACCCGCTAAATGAGGAAAATGTGATTAAATAAGATGTTGGTGACATAGTGCTTGCTCAGAAGGTGAAGCCACATGACATGAATGTACATTTAAAAGTACAGTAGAAAACAAAACAAAAAGAAAAATGCTTCGCAGCATCAATGACAACCAGATAAACAGTGATTATAGACTCAACAGTATACAGGTTTCTAATTGAACCCTTGCACTGAGGAACCATTATACATCCATTTTGGACACCCCATGTATTTGCAGTCGTAAAATGTATCCAAATTACTTGGAGCATGAATGTGATATATATATATATCACCAGAAAGTCTACTGTCTTTAAACTATGTATGAACACAATATACTCTAACGTACCATCTTTAGATATTTTAAAACATCTTTAGAAGTTTAAAAACATTGTTCCTCTGAAAACATCGAACAGACTGAGACCTGCCTTTATTTTTTTAAACACATAAAAACACCCAGCTTTCATTTGGGACAGGCGTCTATTTGGGCCCCTGGTTTTATTTGAGGTTTTACGGTATATACATGAGACTCTCTCTCTCTCTCTCTGAGACTTGGGTGGTCAGGGGGTCCCCCGTGGTCAGG
Organism: Notolepis coatsorum; assembly: GCF_963971535.1. Taxonomy (NCBI): domain Eukaryota; kingdom Metazoa; phylum Chordata; class Actinopteri; order Aulopiformes; family Paralepididae; genus Notolepis; species Notolepis coatsorum. The sequence goes on from NC_140182.1 coordinate 14,869,468, forward strand.
CCCCCCCCCCCCCCCCCCCCCCCCGTGTGTGTCGAAGTGTCCTTGAGCACCACGGTCGGTGTGTGAATGTGAGTGAATGGGTAAACTGTGAGCAACAAATTGTAAAGCGCTTTGGATAAAAGCTTCTATAAATGCACCATTTACCAAAGGTATTTAACGGAAGGTAAAAAGGTGGTGCAAAAGATGTTAACCTGTTAGCCCGTTTATGTCTGGCTGCTTTCTATATACGTGCCAGTACTGACACAGGCAGTTCAGGGGTTAAATGGTAATCAATATGTTCATCACCATGAAGAAAATAAGGCCCGATCGAGTTCAAAATGGTTTATATTATAAAAAAAACAACAGTCGAAAATGTATCGTATCGCAATGCCAGCAGATCACACACTCCCACTCACTCGCTAAAAATGTACTTTTGACGGAACAAATAGAAGGTTTGGCAAGTTAATAAGGGAGCAAAGGTTCATTTAGAATAGAACGTGCCAGCTTTTCCTTTCTTTCTTGTGAGATAAATGAGGTGATCTAAAAAGAAACTTTCATGATTTTGTTGGCTTACTCATTTATGCCAAATTAATATTATGATTTAATTAATTAATTAATTAATTAATTAAATGTTAATTTGAACAATGTAAAATAATCAAAAAATAACAATGAAAAGATCAAATGACGAGGTAAGATAATTGACTGTGAACGAGAAATAAAAGTTAAATACAATTTGTTAAAAGAATTGGAAGAAGTAAGATGCTCAACAGGTCCTACCCTTACAATAAACT
>NC_140182.1:14872380-14879880 GCF_963971535.1 Notolepis coatsorum
ATGCGGCCATTCACTGTACTTGATTAAAACTCACTCATTGAATTGATTCGTCACACTCGGGCGACGAAAAAACGGAGTTTGAAGAAACTGCAGAGTAATGATGATGAAATATTTAGGCTAATGATGATTTGGAAGCGCATGCACAGCTCAATAAGCGTAATAAGCCTGATTCAATATTACACTCATTCCCCTAGCAAGAAAGTCATAGCGTTTCCATAGGTTTTGTAGTTTAGTTTAGTTTAGTCAGTGGTTTAGTTGATCTACAAACAACAACCCGCATTCATGTCTCAAGTCATAGCTAGGTAGTTAGCCACCCGTCATGTTAGCTATTTGCTGGAGCCTAGCATTATATTAACTGAAAACAATACACATTTCCAAGGGCTGTTGGATTTTAAACAGAATCCACATTGTTCAGCAGATATAATCTATATTATATATATACAGATATAACTATCTCCATAATAGTATTAAGCTTTTGAGCCATGGGACGTGTGGGTGGGGTGAATATATCAAGATATCATAACATCTGTGTTTGATTGTGTGAAATATAGGACGTCTCTATATATAGAGAGTGTTTGGTGAAGTCAAGGAGAGGTGCACACAGAGATATGAGCAAAGAGCTTAGAATAATATGAAGAGGAAGTCAGCTGGGAAATTAATAAGAGACGACGTTCTCTCTGAAAACACCACGTTGTTCACGCCATTGATGAAACTATGTACAGTACACACAATCCACTGCTTAAATAAAATACTGTCTCATTTTGATGTCAAAAGTAGCTAAATAGCTAGCCTAGCTTACCCGTATTGTCTACAAGTCCGTCAAAAAAAGGTTAAATATGCTAGAGAGTTCCACGTCTCTATCTGCTCTCTGTCTCGGATAGTAAAGGAAGAACAAAAAAAGAAAAAGGTAAATATGGTAAAGGGAAAAAATAGTCTGTAGGCCTAGAGTCTGTACAGTTATCAAAGCTCTAAGTAAAGTTATCAAAGATCTATGTAGAATTACCAATGCTCTATGTAGTTATCAAAGCTCTATGTAATAGTTATCAAAGCTCTATGTAATAGTTATCAAAGCTCTATGTAATAGTTATCAAAGCTCTATGTAATAGTTATCAAAGCTCTATATAATAGTTATCAAAGCTCTATGTAATAGTTATCAAAGCTCTATGTAATAGTTATCAAAGCTCTATGTAATAGTTATCAAACCTCTATGTAATAGTTATCAAAGCTCTATGTAATAGTTATCAACGCTCTATGTAATAGTTATCAAAGCTCTATATAATAGTTATCAAAGCTCTTTGTAATAGTTATCAAAGCTCTATGTAATAGTTATCAAAGCTCTATGTAATAGTTATCAAAGCTCTATGTAATAGTTATCAAACCTCTATGTAATAGTTATCAAAGCTCTATTTAATAGTTATCAAATCTCTATGTAATAGTTATCAAAGCTCTATTTAATAGTTATCAACGCTCTATGTAATAGTTATCAAAGCTCTATTTAATAGTTATCAAAGCTCTATGTAATAGTTATCAAAGCTCTATGTAATAGTTATCAAACCAATGTAATAGTTATCAAAGCTCTATGTAATAGTTATCAAAGCTCTATTTAATAGTTATCAAACCAATGTAATAGTTATCAAAGCTCTATGTAATAGTTATCAAAGCTCTATGTAATAGGTATCAAACCTCTATGTAATAGTTATCAAAGCTCTATGTAATGTTATCAACGCTATATGTAATAGTCATCAAAGCTTTATGTAATAGTTATCAAAGCTTTATGTAATAGTTATCAAAGCTCTGTGTAATAGTTATCAAAGCTATATGTAATAGTTATCAAAGCTCTATGTAATAGTTATCAAAGCTCTATGTAATAGTTATCAAAGCTCTATGTAATAGTTATCAAAGCTCCATGTAATAGTTATCAAAGCTCTATGTAATAGTTATCAAAGCTCTATGTAATAGTTATCAAAGCTCTATATAATAGTTATCAAAGCTCTATGTAATAGTTATCAAAGCTCTATGTAATAGTTATCAAAGCTCTATGTAATAATTATCAAAGCTCCATGTAATAGTTATCAAAGCTCTGTGTAATAGTTATCAAAGCTCTATGTAATAGTTATCAAAGCTCTAAGTAATAGTTATCAAACCTCTATGTAATAGTTATCAAAGCTCTATGTAACAAAGGGAGGGGAATGATGGAAACAATGGGGAGTCCCACGGGAGTCTCCTGATATGCGTCCAGCCGGCAGCAAAGTGAGAGGTGGGCATCTTTATGGGTAAACAAAAGACCCTCTTGAATAAATAATCAAGCGTTTTAGTATTGTATGAATATTTCATTGTGGGGTGGAATGAAAACGGGAGAGAGAGAGCCAGTTTATGCCTCTCACAAATCCCCCCGGAAAGGAGGGAGCCGGGGAGAAGGGAAGGTGACGGCGTGGCGGGGACAGGGTTCATTAAAAAAGACTGATGGGCGGGGGGGGTCCGAGGGAAAGGCGACGGGTCACTTACCGAGCGGGGCTCTCCTGTGATTGGTGGAGCCTGTCAGGTGAACGTGGGGGACTAGTTGCGGTTTTGGCCCTAACTCCCCCCCCCCCCACTATACCCCTTCCTCCGCAGGGGAAAAAAGAAGGGAAAGAGATGAGAGGAGAGGGAGAGAGATGATAGGGAGAGAGAGGGAGAGAGAGATGATAGGGAGAGAGAGAGGGTGAGGAGGGTGAGGGAGGGAGAGAGAGAGAGATGATAGGGAGAGGAGAGAGAGAGAGAGAAAGAGAGGGAGAGAGAGAGAGATAGTGAGAGAGAGAGAGAGAGAGAGAGAGAGAGAGAGAGAGAGAGAGAGAGAGAGAGAGAGAGAGAGAGAGAGAGAGAGAGAGAGAGAGAGAGAGAGAGAGAGAGAGAGAGCGGAGCACAGATCACCTCCGACAAAGAGAGGAGGTACTGCAGGGGGTCCCTCAGGTAGCACATCCTGGGGATTTCTGACAATGACTTTCACTGCCTGGGAACTTCATTAGTGATGGTAAAGGAAGAGCAGTCCACTTTTATTTCCCAGAGCTTCTCTCTCTCTCTCTCTCTCTCTCTCTCTCTCTCTCTCTCTCTCTCTCTCTCTCTTCCCTTCTCACACTCTCTCTTTCTCTTACTCGCTGCACACCTTTCTCCAGCTCCTCTCTCTCTCTCTCTCTCTCTCTCTCTCTCTCTCTCTCTCTCTCTCTCTCTCTCTCTCTCTCTCTCTCTCTCTCTCCTCTCTCTCTCTCTCTCACTCACACACACACACATACACACCACGGCAGTGAAAATCACCCCCTGGCCCTGCCATTGAGTTCCAGTGCAGAAATAGCAACCCAGAACAAAAAAGCTCGCCCCCCGGACCATGTGGGATTTGGTATTTTCGAAAGTCTCAATTATATACCCCGTGCCTTATCCATATTTTGCCCTGAACGGAGCATCGCTAATCCTCCTGTGAAAAGAGGCCCCAGTTTGAGGCCTCCTCGCCCAATGCCCTTGCCTAAAAATACATGTGGAAGCCAGACTCCTCCGCCGACGCCGTCCCGCTTTGCCCTTCTATTGAGACGGGAGGAGTGCAGGGAGTTTGTGGGGGATTCAAGTGTGCAGAGTTGTCTTTGTGGCTATAGTTTATCTAACAGATTCCATTCAGCGCCGACTTGAGATTTTCACTGGTCTTGAAAAAAAAGATTGGCTTTGTTTTCCCCCTGGAAAGGCAGAGGCATTTAAAGCACCCACATTTACATTTACATTTCACCACGAGGTGACCCTCTTGTGAACACGACTAGTGAGGTGACTTTGCTGTGAACACGGCTACTCGCGAATACAGTAGGAACACAGTACATTTAGCAGAGTAAATTTTACTCAAACTGAGTACATTTGACTCAAACTGCTTTTTTCAGTTTGAGTACAATTACTCTGCGAAATTGACTGTGAACTAACATTAGAAAACTCCCTTTTTCCATCTGTTGTTAATTATGAATCAGAGTTGCGGTTTTGCGTGGTGTGATGTATAATGTTTGTGCAACAATGTTTGTCACAGTAACTGACAATCAGGACAGAATGATATGTGTTTGACGTTATACTCAGGTATAATGAAGAAAATGTGGAATGGCTTGATATAATAAAAGCAGTGCCGGGAAACCAGCGTTAAATAAAAGAACAGTACAAATAAATAAAAGCAGTAGAATAAAATTGCAGTGAAAACTTTTGTGTTTATAGATTGTGTCTGTGGTAGCAATCTCTGAGGGTGGAGGTGTGTGTGTGTGTGTGTGTGTGTGTGTGTGTGTGTGTGTGTGTGTGTGTGTGTGTGTGTGTGTGTGTGTGTGTGTGTGTGTGTGTGTGTGTGTGTGTGTGTGTGTGTGTGTGTGTGTGTGTGTGTGTGTGTGTGTGTGTGTGCACTCTCACAGTTCCAGGGCCCTCATGCATCAACGTGGACGTAGAACTTGACCTACTTCCACACGTAAGCACGGAATGTAGAACTAGCGTACGCACAGGGAAGTCGGCATTCATCAACACGTGCGTACGCAGGCTCTATGGTCCTCCGTGTTGATGAATTACCACTTTGTTCTACCGTCAATGCTCGTGCATGATTATCCATATATGGTCATGAAAATGAGGAAACACCCCCCATGGGATGTGAAATAATGGACCGACCCGAGCGGGACTCCGAGAAACTCCACGGAGAATTCACTGCTGTCGAACCAAGAAGACACTATCGCGTATTATGATTTATGGGATAAATAAAAGGCGGACTTGTAAACGGTGATGTCAGATATCAACGGCTCCCTAAGACCATTGCTGCAATTCTGCCTGGACAGCTCAAAATACTAATAAAGACCGTTCGTTGACCACTGTTTGGCGTTGGTTGTGTGTCATTATAACCGTGCTGTAATATGAATGCCTTTATTAGTTGTGTTCGATTGGCTATATGATTTTTAGAGGCATCTATTTTGTTGTCGGCTAATAAAGACCCGCGCTGGAATATGACTGCCTTTTCCCGTGTTGTTTGATTAATACCCCAGGGATTAAAGTTCTCCTCAATTCTATTCCAAATCGCGATGGATCTCCCGTCAATTTTCTACCTGCTGCATATGATTTCTAGAGGCATACTACAATCTATTTTGATGTCAGTATTGGGTAGCCTATATAAACAATATAATACGAGAGCATATACAAGAACAATGAATCTCACTGCACTTGAATTCATCATGTTTGTGTGCGGGACTCAAGGCTGCTGTCACAATGGGTGGTACCGCCGTACAGTAATAATAACAGTCCACACAATATCACGATCCATGCCATAGCCTATGTTCCATTAGGACATGATCTGTGACGACAAATGTTCTAGAATGTTTGATTAAGATATCATACTCTGACAGCATGCCTATGAGCAACAAAAACGCGAACTTGAATCCCATCATATAGTCTGTCCACTATCTGCATGGTGTCATTGCAATGCGTTTTCTATTCTTTCTTGTACAGTAAAAAGGGGGAAGAACACTATATTCATATGACTTATTCTGCTTACAGCTTCGAAATTCCACTTGTTTCGTTTAACGTAAAGCCTTTTAAATATAATCAAAACGTTCCCGTGTTTCGGCGGTCTGTGCGCAAAATAATAACGAGTTGAGCTTTATGATTTATGATGAATTGAAAATGGGGGACCCTGATGTAACAGGACGAAAGTTGGTCTGCATCCCAATTAACAATTGTATGTACTGAGCTGTACTGTACTGTACCCATTCTGCAATCTGTTAATAAACTTTTCAATCAATCAATCAATCAATCAAGCTACGTGGAGCGCAGTCAGTCAGTAGCCTACACCCCGTATATTCCGATAACGCTATATAAACCATGCTGCATTCATTCTGAGAGAAAGATCTATTATTCCAAATGCTATTATAGGGTTTTGACCATAATTACACTACTGTTGCTATCTTACAATGAACTATAATGAACTACGGTTCATACAGAACATCCAGTGTTATTATGCACAGAAGCTCATTTCCTTGTTGTAATAATATATTCTACCACTGGGAGCTAGTACGCCAGGTCTGACCTGTGCGTAGATGTACGCACGAAGTCAAGTTCAAGTTCAAATTGATGAATCCCACTCTTTGCTTAGAAATGATCGTACGCACGGGTTACGCACAGATCTGTGCGTAGAACACGTTGATGCATGAGGGCCCTGGTATTGGTTTTGTGGCTGGTCAGGGAGGGGTGTGATGGAGGCTACAGCTCTTGCCAGGGAGGGAGGGGTGTGATGGAGGCTACAGCTCTGGCCAGGGAGGGAGGGGTGTGATGGAGGCTACAGCTCTTGCCAGGGAGGGAGGGTGTGATGGAGAGTACAGCTCTGGCCAGGGAGGGAGGGGTGTGATGGAGAGTACAGCTCTGGTCAGGGAGGGGGTGTGATGGAGAGTACAGCTCTGGTCAGGGAGGGGTGTGATGGAGAGTACAGCTCTGGTCAGGGAGGGAGGGGGTGTGATGGAGAGTACAGCTCTGGTCAGGGAGGGAGGGGTGTGATGGAGGCTACAGCTCTGGTCAGGGAGGGGTGTGATGGAGGCTACAGCTCTGGTCAGGGAGGAGGGTGTGATGGAGGCTACAGCTCTGGTCAGGGAGGGGTGTGATGGAGGCTACAGCTCTGGCCAGGGAGGGGTGTGATGGAGGCTACAGCTCTGGCCAGGGAGGGGTGTGATGGAGGCTACAGCTCTGGCCAGGGAGGGTGTGATGGAAGCTACAGCTCTGGCCAGGGAGGGGTGTGATGGAGGCTACAGCTCTGGCCAGGGAGGGGTGTGATGGAGGCTACAGCTCTGGCCAGGGAGGGGTGTGATGGAGGCTACAGCTCTGGTCAGGGAGGGGTGTGATGGAGGCTACAGCTCTGGCCAGGGAGGGAGGGGTGTGATGGAGGCTACAGCTCTGGTCAGGGAGGGAGGGGTGTGATGGAGGATAGACAGCGTCCAGGCTCAGGAGCTCCAGCGGCTCAGGAGGTACAGCGGTCGTCTGGTTCCCCCCTGAGCGAGACACTTAACCCCTAACTGCTCCCGATGAGCAGGTCGGCACCTTGAACGGCCGCCTCCGTCGTCACTGTGTGAATGTGTGAGTGAATGGGTGAATGCGAGCCATAAAAAGCTATATAAATGCAGTTCATTTAGCGTTTACCGCCTCGACAGCGCGCCGGGCCGTCTTCACCACCCGAGGCGGGGCCTCTCACACCATTTATTGTGTGTTGTTGACAATAATTTCATCCATGGTAGATTGGCCTTGAGAAACAACATGAACTTTAAAGGGAAGCATGAGCTACAGCCCTCCGACGTTACACAGTGAATCAACGGTCCATGATAAACGTGGCCACTTTTTTCCCGCTCTTGTTCACATGTTCGAATTAATCACCACACGTCGAATGCGCGTTTTACACCAAAATGTGCATAAAAGCACGAGTATCTATTCATTTGCTTTCAAATGAAGAACTCTGTGACCGCCAGACAGTGTGTGTGTGTGTGTGTG